>NC_135718.1:89009754-89309754 GCF_964656455.1 Halichoerus grypus | reverse complement strand
AGTCCCCAGCGAAAGGGAAAACACGACTCCCCATGTGTTTCATCACGCTAACACGGCAGCTCCACTTTTGCATGGAAGTCTAATAGCTAGCGTTCTAACTCGAAGAAACAACACTGTAGAGAAACCGTGCTTTGGCTACCGTCGACCTCTCTGTGGGTGAAGCAGTTTATGGTGTACTGTCGCTGAGAGCCTGGGGACGGTTTCAATATCGTAATATCGGGGAGACAGGCCGGTACAGAAGGCAGCTCTCAACTCACATCATGGTTATGGGGCTAGTACCGTTGCCCCGGGTGTGTGTGCAGGCTTAAATACAGCCACCTAACTCGAAGGAAAAACACGGTAGAGGATCCCTGCTTCAGCTAAAACAGCCGCTCCTGAGGGTGGAAGCATTTGGTTGTGTGCGTGCGTGAGAGGACTGCAAGGGAGTCCAAAGTTTCTGCGAGTGAGACTCAGGCCCCAGCAAAAGGTAGAACACGACTCCCCGTGTGTTCATTTAGCTAGCACTGCGGCCCTACTTTTGCATGGAAGTCTAAGAGCTAGCGTTCTCCCTGGAAGAAACAACACGGTAGAGAAACCGTGCTTTAGCTACCATCCACCTCTCTGAGGGAGGAAGCACTTTCCAGGCTACCGTGGGGGAGAGCCTGAGGAACGGGTTCCTTACGTGAAACCGAGGGAGAAGGAGTCCGGGCCAGAAGGCTCCTCTCGACTCAGCTCTTGTTACCTGAACCTAACACTTTGGCTCCATGTGTGCATAGGAATGCTAAGGGTTCCACACTGATTTGGCAGAAAGAAGCCGGTCAAGAACCCCAGCTTCAGCTCATTCGCCTCTCCACAGGGTGGCAGCATTTTCAAGTCTGCTTGAGTGCAAACCTGAGGAAGGAGTCCCAGCAGAATTCGGAGGGAGAAATAAGCATGGGCAGAAGGCACCTATCGACTCAACTCTTGTTTCGGGAAACTAGATCGGCTCTCCCGTGTGTGCGTGGAGTCCTCAGTGCCATCCACGCAACGCAAAGGAACAAAACCGGAGAGAACCCGTGCCTCAGCAAAGATCGCCCTTCCTGAGCGTGCACTTCATCTATTGTGTGTTTTTGTGAAAGCATGAGAAATGGAACCTAAACGTAACTCGGAGTGAGAAGCAGGCCTGGAAGGAAGGCTGCTGTCGACTCACCTCTTGTTTGAGGAGATTAGCACTGCTGTAGCCTGTGTGCCTGGATGCCTAGTTACCAGGCTTCTAACACCAAGAATCAATCCTATAGAGTGACTGCGCTTGAGTTAACATTGCCGTTCCTGAAGCAGGAGGAATTTGACACTGCTCGTGTACGAGAGACCGGGCAAAGGGTCCCAGACGTGAAATGGAGTGAGAAACAGGCCGGTGCGGAAGGCAGCTCTCAAGTCACCTCTGGTTTATGAGGCTAGTACCCTTGCCCCGGGGGTGCCTGCAGGCCTAAAGCCAACCACCTAACTCAAAGGAACAACTCTGTAGGGAATTCCTGCTTCGGCTAAAAGAGCCATGCCTCAGGGTGGACGCATTTTGCTGTGTGCATGCGTGAGCGCACTGCAAGTGAGTCCAAAACCATTTTCCTTGTGAGACCCAGGCCCCGGAAGAAGCCAGAACACGAATCCCCACTTGCCCCATGAAGCTAGTACTGCGGCCCCACTTTTGCATGGAAGTCTAATAGCTAGCTTTCTAACTCGGAGAAAAAACACTGTAGAGAAACCGTGCTTTAGCTACCGTCGACCTCTCTGTGGGCGAAGCAGTTTAGGGTGTACTGTGGCTGAGAGCCTGGGGACGGTTTCAATATCGTACTATCGGGGGAGAGACAGGCCGGTACAGAAGGCAGCTCTCCACCCACATCATGGTTATGGGGCTAGTACCGTTGCCCAGGGTGTGTGTGCAGGCTTAAATGAAGCCACCTAACTCGAAGGAAAAACTCGGTTGAGAGCCTGTGCTTCAGGTAAAACAGCTGCTCCTGAGGGTGGCAGCATTTTGTTGTGTGCGTGCGTGAGAGCACTGCAAGGGAGTCCAAAGCTTTTTGCGAGGGAGACTCAGGCCCCAGTGAAAGGCAGAACACGACTCCCCATGTGTTTGACCAAGCTAGCACCGCAGCCCCACATTTGCATGGAAGTCTAATAGCTAACGTTCTAACTCGAAGAAACTACACAGTAGAGAAACCGTGCTTTAGCTACCATCGACCTCTCTGTGGGTGAAGCAGTTTAGGGTGTACTGTGGCTGAGAGCCTGGGGACGGTTTCAATATCGTAATATCGGGGGAGAGACAGGCAGGTACAGAAGGCAGCTCTCAACCCACATCATCTTTATGGGGCTAGTACCGTTGCCCAGGGTGTGTGTGCAGGCCTAAATGAAGCCACCTAACTCGAAGGAAAAACTTGGTTGAGAGCCTGTGCTTCAGGTAAAACAGCTGCTCCTGAGGGTGGCAACATTTTGTTGTGTGCGTGCGTGAGAGCACTGCAAGGGAGTCCATAGCTTTTTGCGAGTGAGACTCAGGCCCCAGCGAAAGGCAGAACACGACTCCCCATGTGTTTCATCACGCTAGCACGGCAGCCCCACTTTTGCATGGAAGTCTAACAGCTAGTGTTCTAACTCGAAGAAACAACACTGTAGAGAAACCGTGCTTTAGCTACCATCGACCTCTAGATGGAGGAAGCATTCCACGGAGTACCGTGGCTGAGAGCCTGGGGAACGGGTTCCATACGTGAAACCAAGGGAGAAATAGGTCCGGGCAGAAGGCACCTCTGGACTCAGCTCTTGCTACCTGAAGCTAACACTACTGCTCCATGTGTGCTTGGAATGCTATGTGCTCGACACTGACTGGGAAGAAACAAGCCTGTCAAGAATCCCAGCTGCAGCTCATTCGCCTACCAGGCTACTAACACCAACAATCAATGCTGTAAATGTCCACAATAGCCAAACTGTGGAAAGAGCCAAGATGTCCATCAACAGATGAATGGATAAAGAAGATGTGGTATATATATACAAAGGAATATTAGGCAGCCATCAAAAGGAATAAGATCTTGCCATTTGCCACGACGTGGATGGAAGTGGAGGGTATTATGCTGAGCGAAATAAGTCAAACAGAGAAAGACATGTATCATATGACCTCACTGATACGAGGAATTCTTAATCTCAGGAAACAAACTGAGGGTTGATGGAGTGGGGGGTGGGGTGGGAGGGATGGGGTGACTGGGTGATGGACACTGGGGAGGGTATGTGTTCTGGTAAGTGCTGTGAATTGTGCAACACTGTTGAATCTCAGATCTGTACCTCTGAAACAAATAATGCAATATAGGTTAAGAGAGAAAAAAAGAAGAAGAAGAATGTAGCAGGAGGGGAAGAATGAAGGGGAGGAAATCGAAGGGGGAGAAGAACCATGAAAGACAATGGACTCTGCAAAGCAAACTGACGGTTCTAGAGGGGAGGGGGTTGGGAGGATGGGTTAGCCTGGTGATGGGTATTGAGGAGGGCACGTTCCGCATGGAGCACTGGGTGTTATGCACAAACAATGAATCACGGAACACTATATCTAAAACTAATGATGTAATGTATGGGGAGTAACATAACAATAAAAAAATTAAAAAGAAACTGCATGGGGTGGGGGGTCCCAATTTCATGATTAGGCCTGTGTGTTCACATAATTAAACCTTGTTTTTTCTCTCCTGTTAAAAAAAAAAAAAAAAAGAATCAATGTTGTAGCGTTACTGCGCTTTAGCTAACATTGGCATTCCTGAAGCCGCAGGAGTTGTATAGTGCTCGTGTATGAGAGACCGGGAAAAGGGTCCCATACGTGAAATGGAGTGAGAAACAGGCCGGTGCAGAAGGCAGCTCTCAACTCACCTCTTGTTTATGAGGCTAGTACCCTTGCCCCGGGTGTGCCTGCAGGCCATAAGCCAACCACCTAACTCAAAGGAACAACTCTGTAGGGAATTCCTGCTTCGGCTAAAATAGCCATGCCTCAGGGTGGACGCATTGTGTGCTGTGCATGCGTGAGTGCACAGCAAGTGAGTCCAAAACCATTTTCCTTGTGAGACCCAGGCCACGGAAGAAGCCAGAACACGACTCCCGACTTGCTCCATGAAACTAGTACTGCGGCCCCACTTTTGAATGGAAGTCTAATAGCTAGCTTTGTAACTCGAAGAAACAACACTGTAGAGAAACCGTGCTTTAGCTACCGTCGACCTCTCTGTGGGCGAAGCAGTTTAGGGTGTACTGTGGCTGAGAGCCTGGGGACGGTTTCCATATCGTAATATCGGGGGAGAGACAGGCCGGTACAGAAGGCAGCTCTCAACCCACATCATGGTTATGGGGCTAGTACCGTTGCCCAGGGTGTGTGTGCAGGCTTAAACACAGCCACCTAACTCGAAGGAAAAACTCGGTTGAGAGCCTGTGCTTCAGGTAAAACAGCTGCTCCTGAGGGTGGCAGCATTTTGTTGTGTGTGTGCCTGAGAGCACTGCAAGGGAGTCCAAAGCTTTTTGCGAGTGAGACTCAGGCCCCAGTGAAAGGCAGAACACGACTCCCTATGTGTTTGACCAAGCTAGCACGGCAGCCCCACATTTGCATGGAAGTCTAATAGCTAGCGTTCTAACTCGAAGAAACTACACAGTAGAGAAACAGTGCTTTAGCTACCGTCGACCTCTAGACGGAGGAAGCATTACACGGAGTACCGTGGCTGAGAGCCTGGGAAACGGGTTCCATACGTGAAACCAAGGGCGAAAGAGGTCCGGGCAGAAGGCACCTCTGGACTCAGCTCTTGCTACCTGAAGCTAACACTACTGCTCCATGTGTGCTTGGAATGCTATGTGCTCGACACTGACTGGGAAGAAACAAGCCTGTAAAGAATCCCAGCTGCAGCTCATTCGCCTACCAGGCTACTAACACCAAGAATCAATGCTGTAGCGTTACTGCGCTTTAGCTAACATTGCCGTTCCTGAAGCCGCAGGAGTTGTATAGTGCTCGTGTCTGAGAGACCGCCGAAAGGGTCCCATACGTGAAATGGAGTGAGAAACAGGCCAGTGCGGAAGGCAGCTCTGAAATCACCTCTTGTTTATGAGGCTCGTACCCTTGCCCCGGGTGTGCCTGCAGGCCATAAGCCAACCACCTAACTCAAAGGAACAACTCTGTAGGGAATTCCTGCTTCGGCTAAAATAGCCATGCCTCAGGGTGGACGCATTGTGTGCTGTGCATGCGTGAGTGCACAGCAAGTGAGTCCAAAACCATTTTCCTTGTGAGACCCAGGCCCCGGAAGAAGCCAGAACACGACTCCCCACTTGCTCCATGAAACTAGTACTGTGGCCCCACTTTTGAATGGAAGTCTAATAGCTAGCTTTCTAACTCGAAGAAACAACACTGTAGAGAAACCGTGCTTTAGCTACCGTCGACCTCTCTGTGGGCGAAGCAGTTTAGGGTGTACTGTGGCTGAGAGCCTGGGGACGGTTTCCATATCGTAATATTGGGGGAGAGACAGGCCGGTACAGAAGGCAGCACTCAACCCACATCATGGTTATGGGGCTAGTACCGTTGCCCAGGGTGTGTGTGCAGGCTAAAACACAGCCACCTACCTCGAAGGAAAAACTCGGTTGAGAGCCTGTGCTTCAGGTAAAACAGCTGCTCCTGAGGGTGGCAGCATTTTGTTGTGTGCGTGCGTGAGAGCACTGCAAGGGAGTCCAAAGCTTTTTGCGAGTGAGACTCAGTCCCCAGCGAAAGGGAAAACACGACTCCCCATGTGTTTCATCACGCTAGCACGGCAGCTCCACTTTTGCATGGAAGTCTAATAGCTAGCGTTCTAACTCGAAGAAACAACACTGTAGAGAAACCGTGCTTTGGCTACCGTCGACCTCTCTGTGGGTGAAGCAGTTTATGGTGTACTGTCGCTGAGAGCCTGGGGACGGTTTCAATATCGTAATATCGGGGAGACAGGCCGGTACAGAAGGCAGCTCTCAACTCACATCATGGTTATGGGGCTAGTACCGTTGCCCTGGGTGTGTGTGCAGGCTTAAATACAGCCACCTAACTCGAAGGAAAAACACGGTAGAGGATCCCTGCTTCAGCTAAAACAGCCGCTCCTGAGGGTGGAAGCATTTGGTTGTGTGCGTGCGTGAGAGGACTGCAAGGGAGTCCAAAGTTTCTGCGAGTGAGACTCAGGCCCCAGCAAAAGGTAGAACACGACTCCCCGTGTGTTCATTTAGCTAGCACTGCGGCCCTACTTTTGCATGGAAGTCTAAGAGCTAGCGTTCTCCCTGGAAGAAACAACACGGTAGAGAAACCGTGCTTTAGCTACCATCCACCTCTCTGAGGGAGGAAGCACTTTCCAGGCTACCGTGGGGGAGAGCCTGAGGAACGGGTTCCTTACGTGAAACCGAGGGAGAAGGAGTCCGGGCCAGAAGGCTCCTCTCGACTCAGCTCTTGTTACCTGAACCTAACACTTTGGCTCCATGTGTGCATAGGAATGCTAAGGGTTCCACACTGATTTGGCAGAAAGAAGCCGGTCAAGAACCCCAGCTTCAGCTCATTCGCCTCTCCACAGGGTGGCAGCATTTTCAAGTCTGCTTGAGTGCAAACCTGAGGAAGGAGTCCCAGCAGAATTCGGAGGGAGAAATAAGCATGGGCAGAAAGCACCTATCGACTCAACTCTTGTTTCGGGAAACTAGATCGGCTCTCCCGTGTGTGCGTGGAGTCCTCAGTGCCATCCACGCAACGCAAAGGAACAAAACCGGAGAGAACCCGTGCCTCAGCAAAGATCGCCCTTCCTGAGCGTGCACTTCATCTATTGTGTGTTTTTGTGAAAGCATGAGAAATGGAACCTAAACGTAACTCGGAGTGAGAAGCAGGCCTGGAAGGAAGGCTGCTGTCGACTCACCTCTTGTTTGAGGAGATTAGCACTGCTGTAGCCTGTGTGCCTGGATGCCTAGTTACCAGGCTTCTAACACCAAGAATCAATCCTATAGAGTGACTGCGCTTGAGTTAACATTGCCGTTCCTGAAGCAGGAGGAATTTGACACTGCTCGTGTACGAGAGACCGGGCAAAGGGTCCCAGACGTGAAATGGAGTGAGAAACAGGCCGGTGCGGAAGGCAGCTCTCAAGTCACCTCTGGTTTATGAGGCTAGTACCCTTGCCCCGGGGGTGCCTGCAGGCCTAAAGCCAACCACCTAACTCAAAGGAACAACTCTGTAGGGAATTCCTGCTTCGGCTAAAAGAGCCATGCCTCAGGGTGGACGCATTTTGCTGTGTGCATGCGTGAGCGCACTGCAAGTGAGTCCAAAACCATTTTCCTTGTGAGACCCAGGCCCCGGAAGAAGCCAGAACACGAATCCCCACTTGCCCCATGAAGCTAGTACTGCGGCCCCACTTTTGCATGGAAGTCTAATAGCTAGCTTTCTAACTCGGAGAAAAAACACTGTAGAGAAACCGTGCTTTAGCTACCGTCGACCTCTCTGTGGGCGAAGCAGTTTAGGGTGTACTGTGGCTGAGAGCCTGGGGACGGTTTCAATATCGTACTATCGGGGGAGAGACAGGCCGGTACAGAAGGCAGCTCTCCACCCACATCATGGTTATGGGGCTAGTACCGTTGCCCAGGGTGTGTGTGCAGGCTTAAATGAAGCCACCTAACTCGAAGGAAAAACTCGGTTGAGAGCCTGTGCTTCAGGTAAAACAGCTGCTCCTGAGGGTGGCAGCATTTTGTTGTGTGCGTGCGTGAGAGCACTGCAAGGGAGTCCAAAGCTTTTTGCGAGGGAGACTCAGGCCCCAGTGAAAGGCAGAACACGACTCCCCATGTGTTTGACCAAGCTAGCACCGCAGCCCCACATTTGCATGGAAGTCTAATAGCTAACGTTCTAACTCGAAGAAACTACACAGTAGAGAAACCGTGCTTTAGCTACCATCGACCTCTCTGTGGGTGAAGCAGTTTAGGGTGTACTGTGGCTGAGAGCCTGGGGACGGTTTCAATATCGTAATATCGGGGGAGAGACAGGCAGGTACAGAAGGCAGCTCTCAACCCACATCATCTTTATGGGGCTAGTACCGTTGCCCAGGGTGTGTGTGCAGGCCTAAATGAAGCCACCTAACTCGAAGGAAAAACTTGGTTGAGAGCCTGTGCTTCAGGTAAAACAGCTGCTCCTGAGGGTGGCAACATTTTGTTGTGTGCGTGCGTGAGAGCACTGCAAGGGAGTCCATAGCTTTTTGCGAGTGAGACTCAGGCCCCAGCGAAAGGCAGAACACGACTCCCCATGTGTTTCATCACGCTAGCACGGCAGCCCCACTTTTGCATGGAAGTCTAACAGCTAGTGTTCTAACTCGAAGAAACAACACTGTAGAGAAACCGTGCTTTAGCTACCATCGACCTCTAGATGGAGGAAGCATTCCACGGAGTACCGTGGCTGAGAGCCTGGGGAACGGGTTCCATACGTGAAACCAAGGGAGAAATAGGTCCGGGCAGAAGGCACCTCTGGACTCAGCTCTTGCTACCTGAAGCTAACACTACTGCTCCATGTGTGCTTGGAATGCTATGTGCTCGACACTGACTGGGAAGAAACAAGCCTGTCAAGAATCCCAGCTGCAGCTCATTCGCCTACCAGGCTACTAACACCAACAATCAATGCTGTAAATGTCCACAATAGCCAAACTGTGGAAAGAGCCAAGATGTCCATCAACAGATGAATGGATAAAGAAGATGTGGTATATATATACAAAGGAATATTAGGCAGCCATCAAAAGGAATAAGATCTTGCCATTTGCCACGACGTGGATGGAAGTGGAGGGTATTATGCTGAGCGAAATAAGTCAAACAGAGAAAGACATGTATCATATGACCTCACTGATACGAGGAATTCTTAATCTCAGGAAACAAACTGAGGGTTGATGGAGTGGGGGGTGGGGTGGGAGGGATGGGGTGACTGGGTGATGGACACTGGGGAGGGTATGTGTTCTGGTAAGTGCTGTGAATTGTGCAACACTGTTGAATCTCAGATCTGTACCTCTGAAACAAATAATGCAATATAGGTTAAGAGAGAAAAAAAGAAGAAGAAGAATGTAGCAGGAGGGGAAGAATGAAGGGGAGGAAATCGAAGGGGGAGAAGAACCATGAAAGACAATGGACTCTGCAAAGCAAACTGACGGTTCTAGAGGGGAGGGGGTTGGGAGGATGGGTTAGCCTGGTGATGGGTATTGAGGAGGGCACGTTCCGCATGGAGCACTGGGTGTTATGCACAAACAATGAATCACGGAACACTATATCTAAAACTAATGATGTAATGTATGGGGAGTAACATAACAATAAAAAAATTAAAAAAAAACTGCATGGGGTGGGGGGTCCCAATTTCATGATTAGGCCTGTGTGTTCACATAATTAAACCTTGTTTTTTCTCTCCTGTTAAAAAAAAAAAAAAAGAATCAATGTTGTAGCGTTACTGCGCTTTAGCTAACATTGGCATTCCTGAAGCCGCAGGAGTTGTATAGTGCTCGTGTATGAGAGACCGGGAAAAGGGTCCCATACGTGAAATGGAGTGAGAAACAGGCCGGTGCAGAAGGCAGCTCTCAACTCACCTCTTGTTTATGAGGCTAGTACCCTTGCCCCGGGTGTGCCTGCAGGCCATAAGCCAACCACCTAACTCAAAGGAACAACTCTGTAGGGAATTCCTGCTTCGGCTAAAATAGCCATGCCTCAGGGTGGACGCATTGTGTGCTGTGCATGCGTGAGTGCACAGCAAGTGAGTCCAAAACCATTTTCCTTGTGAGACCCAGGCCACGGAAGAAGCCAGAACACGACTCCCGACTTGCTCCATGAAACTAGTACTGCGGCCCCACTTTTGAATGGAAGTCTAATAGCTAGCTTTGTAACTCGAAGAAACAACACTGTAGAGAAACCGTGCTTTAGCTACCGTCGACCTCTCTGTGGGCGAAGCAGTTTAGGGTGTACTGTGGCTGAGAGCCTGGGGACGGTTTCCATATCGTAATATCGGGGGAGAGACAGGCCGGTACAGAAGGCAGCTCTCAACCCACATCATGGTTATGGGGCTAGTACCGTTGCCCAGGGTGTGTGTGCAGGCTTAAACACAGCCACCTAACTCGAAGGAAAAACTCGGTTGAGAGCCTGTGCTTCAGGTAAAACAGCTGCTCCTGAGGGTGGCAGCATTTTGTTGTGTGTGTGCCTGAGAGCACTGCAAGGGAGTCCAAAGCTTTTTGCGAGTGAGACTCAGGCCCCAGTGAAAGGCAGAACACGACTCCCTATGTGTTTGACCAAGCTAGCACGGCAGCCCCACATTTGCATGGAAGTCTAATAGCTAGCGTTCTAACTCGAAGAAACTACACAGTAGAGAAACAGTGCTTTAGCTACCGTCGACCTCTAGACGGAGGAAGCATTACACGGAGTACCGTGGCTGAGAGCCTGGGAAACGGGTTCCATACGTGAAACCAAGGGAGAAAGAGGTCCGGGCAGAAGGCACCTCTGGACTCAGCTCTTGCTACCTGAAGCTAACACTACTGCTCCATGTGTGCTTGGAATGCTATGTGCTCGACACTGACTGGGAAGAAACAAGCCTGTAAAGAATCCCAGCTGCAGCTCATTCGCCTACCAGTCTACTAACACCAAGAATCAATGCTGTAGCGTTACTGCGCTTTAGCTAACATTGCCGTTCCTGAAGCCGCAGGAGTTGTATAGTGCTCGTGTCTGAGAGACCGGCGAAAGGGTCCCATACGTGAAATGGAGTGAGAAACAGGCCAGTGCGGAAGGCAGCTCTGAAATCACCTCTTGTTTATGAGGCTCGTACCCTTGCCCCGGGTGTGCCTGCAGGCCATAAGCCAACCACCTAACTCAAAGGAACAACTCTGTAGGGAATTCCTGCTTCGGCTAAAATAGCCATGCCTCAGGGTGGACGCATTGTGTGCTGTGCATGCGTGAGTGCACAGCAAGTGAGTCCAAAACCATTTTCCTTGTGAGACCCAGGCCCCGGAAGAAGCCAGAACACGACTCCCCACTTGCTCCATGAAACTAGTACTGTGGCCCCACTTTTGAATGGAAGTCTAATAGCTAGCTTTCTAACTCGAAGAAACAACACTGTAGAGAAACCGTGCTTTAGCTACCGTCGACCTCTCTGTGGGCGAAGCAGTTTAGGGTGTACTGTGGCTGAGAGCCTGGGGACGGTTTCCATATCGTAATATTGGGGGAGAGACAGGCCGGTACAGAAGGCAGCACTCAACCCACATCATGGTTATGGGGCTAGTACCGTTGCCCAGGGTGTGTGTGCAGGCTAAAACACAGCCACCTACCTCGAAGGAAAAACTCGGTTGAGAGCCTGTGCTTCAGGTAAAACAGCTGCTCCTGAGGGTGGCAGCATTTTGTTGTGTGCGTGCGTGAGAGCACTGCAAGGGAGTCCAAAGCTTTTTGCGAGTGAGACTCAGTCCCCAGCGAAAGGGAAAACACGACTCCCCATGTGTTTCATCACGCTAGCACGGCAGCTCCACTTTTGCATGGAAGTCTAATAGCTAGCGTTCTAACTCGAAGAAACAACACTGTAGAGAAACCGTGCTTTGGCTACCGTCGACCTCTCTGTGGGTGAAGCAGTTTATGGTGTACTGTCGCTGAGAGCCTGGGGACGGTTTCAATATCGTAAAATCGGGGAGACAGGCCGGTACAGAAGGCAGCTCTCAACTCACATCATGGTTATGGGGCTAGTACCGTTGCCCCGGGTGTGTGTGCAGGCTTAAATACAGCCACCTAACTCGAAGGAAAAGCACGGTAGAGGATCCCTGCTTCAGCTAAAACAGCCGCTCCTGAGGGTGGAAGCATTTGGTTGTGTGCGTGCGTGAGAGGACTGCAAGGGAGTCCAAAGTTTCTGCGAGTGAGACTCAGGCCCCAGCAAAAGGTAGAACACGACTCCCCGTGTGTTCATTTAGCTAGCACTGCGGCCCTACTTTTGCATGGAAGTCTAAGAGCTAGCGTTCTCCCTGGAAGAAACAACACGGTAGAGAAACCGTGCTTTAGCTACCATCCACCTCTCTGAGGGAGGAAGCACTTTCCAGGCTACCGTGGGGGAGAGCCTGAGGAACGGGTTCCTTACGTGAAACCGAGGGAGAAGGAGTCCGGGCCAGAAGGCTCCTCTCGACTCAGCTCTTGTTACCTGAACCTAACACTTTGGCTCCATGTGTGCATAGGAATGCTAAGGGTTCCACACTGATTTGGCAGAAAGAAGCCGGTCAAGAACCCCAGCTTCAGCTCATTCGCCTCTCCACAGGGTGGCAGCATTTTCAAGTCTGCTTGAGTGCAAACCTGAGGAAGGAGTCCCAGCAGAATTCGGAGGGAGAAATAAGCATGGGCAGAAGGCACCTATCGACTCAACTCTTGTTTCGGGAAACTAGATCGGCTCTCCCGTGTGTGCGTGGAGTCCTCAGTGCCATCCACGCAACGCAAAGGAACAAAACCGGAGAGAACCCGTGCCTCAGCAAAGATCGCCCTTCCTGAGCGTGCACTTCATCTATTGTGTGTTTTTGTGAAAGCATGAGAAATGGAACCTAAACGTAACTCGGAGTGAGAAGCAGGCCTGGAAGGAAGGCTGCTGTCGACTCACCTCTTGTTTGAGGAGATTAGCACTGCTGTAGCCTGTGTGCCTGGATGCCTAGTTACCAGGCTTCTAACACCAAGAATCAATCCTATAGAGTGACTGCGCTTGAGTTAACATTGCCGTTCCTGAAGCAGGAGGAATTTGACACTGCTCGTGTACGAGAGACCGGGCAAAGGGTCCCAGACGTGAAATGGAGTGAGAAACAGGCCGGTGCGGAAGGCAGCTCTCAAGTCACCTCTGGTTTATGAGGCTAGTACCCTTGCCCCGGGGGTGCCTGCAGGCCTAAAGCCAACCACCTAACTCAAAGGAACAACTCTGTAGGGAATTCCTGCTTCGGCTAAAAGAGCCATGCCTCAGGGTGGACGCATTTTGCTGTGTGCATGCGTGAGCGCACTGCAAGTGAGTCCAAAACCATTTTCCTTGTGAGACCCAGGCCCCGGAAGAAGCCAGAACACGAATCCCCACTTGCCCCATGAAGCTAGTACTGCGGCCCCACTTTTGCATGGAAGTCTAATAGCTAGCTTTCTAACTCGGAGAAAAAACACTGTAGAGAAACCGTGCTTTAGCTACCGTCGACCTCTCTGTGGGCGAAGCAGTTTAGGGTGTACTGTGGCTGAGAGCCTGGGGACGGTTTCAATATCGTACTATCGGGGGAGAGACAGGCCGGTACAGAAGGCAGCTCTCCACCCACATCATGGTTATGGGGCTAGTACCGTTGCCCAGGGTGTGTGTGCAGGCTTAAACACAGCCACCTAACTCGAAGGAAAAACTCGGTTGAGAGCCTGTGCTTCAGGTAAAACAGCTGCTCCTGAGGGTGGCAGCCTTTTGTTGTGTGCGTGCGTGAGAGCACTGCAAGGGAGTCCAAAGCTGTTTGCGAGTGAGACTCAGGCCCCATTGAAAGGCAGAACACGACTCCCTATGTGTTTGACCAAGCTAGCACGGCAGCCCCACATTTGCATGGAAGTCTAATAGCTAGCGTTCTAACTCGAAGAAACTACACAGTAGAGAAACAGTGCTTTAACTACCGTCGACCTCTAGACGGAGGAAGCATTACAAGGAGTACCGTGGCTGAGAGCCTGGGGAACGGGTTCCATACGTGAAACCAAGGGAGAAATAGGTCCGGGGAGAAGGCACCTCTGGACTCAGCTCTTGCTACCTGAAGCTAACACTACTGCTCCATGTGTGCTTGGAATGCTATGTGCTCGACACTGACTGGGAAGAAACAAGCCTGTAAAGAATCCCAGCTGCAGCTCATTCGCCTACCAGGCTACTAACACCAAGAATCAATGCTGTAGCGTTACTGCGCTTTAGCTAACATTGCCGTTTCTGAAGCCGCAGGAGTTGTATAGTGCTCGTGTCTGAGAGACCGGGGAAAGGGTCCCATACGTGAAATGGAGTGAGAAACAGGCCAGTGCGGAAGGCAGCTCTGAAATCACCTCTTGTTTATGAGGCTCGTACCCTTGCCCTGGGTGTGCCTGCAGGCCATAAGCCAACCACCTAACTCAAAGGAACAACTCTGTAGGGAATTCCTGCTTCGGCTAAAATAGCCATGCCTCAGGGTGGACGCATTGTGTGGTGTGCATGCGTGAGTGCACAGCAAGTGAGTCCAAAACCATTTTCCTTGTGAGACCCAGGCCCCGGAAGAAGCCAGAACACGACTCCCGACTTGCTCCATGAAACTAGTACTGCGGCCCCACTTTTGAATGGAAGTCTAATAGCTAGCTTTGTAACTCGAAGAAACAACACTGTAGAGAAACCGTGCTTTAGCTACCGTCGACCTCTCTGTGGGCGAAGCAGTTTAGGGTGTACTGTGGCTGAGAGCCTGGGGACGGTTTCCATATCGTAATATTGGGGGAGAGACAGGCCGGTACAGAAGGCAGCACTCAACCCACATCATGGTTATGGGGCTAGTACCGTTGCCCAGGGTGTGTGTGCAGGCTTAAACACAGCCACCTAACTCGAAGGAAAAACTCGGTTGAGAGCCTGTGCTTCAGGTAAAACAGCTGCTCCTGAGGGTGGCAGCATTTTGTTGTGTGCGTGCCTGAGAGCACTGCAAGGGAGTCCAAAGCTTTTTGCGAGTGAGACTCAGGCCCCAGTGAAAGGCAGAACACGACTCCCTATGTGTTTGACCAAGCTAGCACGGCAGCCCCACATTTGCATGGAAGTCTAATAGCTAGCGTTCTAACTCGAAGAAACTACACAGTAGAGAAACAGTGCTTTAGCTACCGTCGACCTCTAGACGGAGGAAGCATTACACGGAGTACCGTGGCTGAGAGCCTGGGGAACGGGTTCCATACGTGAAACCAAGGGAGAAATAGGTCCGGGGAGAAGGCACCTCTGGACTCAGCTCTTGCTACCTGAAGCTAACCCTACTGCTCCATGTGTGCTTGGAATGCTATGTGCTCGACACTGACTGGGAAGAAAGAAGCCTGTAAAGAATCCCAGCTGCAGCTCATTCGCCTACCAGGCTACTAACACCAAGAATCAATGCTGTAGCGTTACTGCGCTTTAGCTAACATTGCCGTTTCTGAAGCCGCAGGAGTTGTATAGTGCTCGTGTCTGAGAGACCGGGGAAAGGGTCCCATACGTGAAATGGAGTGAGAAACAGGCCAGTGCGGAAGGCAGCTCTGAAATCACCTCTTGTTTATGAGGCTCGTACCCTTGCCCCGGGTGTGCCTGCAGGCCATAAGCCAACCACCTAACTCAAAGGAACAACTCTGTAGGGAATTCCTGCTTCGGCTAAAATAGCCATGCCTCAGGGTGGACGCATTGTGTGGTGTGCATGCGTGAGTGCACAGCAAGTGAGTCCAAAACCATTTTCCTTGTGAGACCCAGGCCCCGGAAGAAGCCAGAACACGACTCCCCACTTGCTCCATAAAACTAGTACTGCGGCCCCACTTTTGAATGGAAGTCTAATAGCTAGCTTTGTAACTCGAAGAAACAACACTGTAGAGAAACCGTGCTTTAGCTACCGTCGACCTCTCTGTGGGCGAAGCAGTTTAGGGTGTACTGTGGCTGAGAGCCTGGGGACGGTTTCCATATCGTAATATCGGGGGAGAGACAGGCCGGTACACAAGGCAGCTCTCCACCCACATCATGGTTATGGGGCTAGTACCTTTGCCCAGGGTGTGTGTGCAGGCTTAAATGAAGCCACCTAACTCGAAGGAAAAACTCGGTTGAGAGCCTGTGCTGCAGGTAAAACACCTGCTCCTGAGGGTGGCAGCATTTTGTTGTGTGCGTGCGTGAGAGCACTGCAAGGGAGTCCAAAACTTTTTGCGAGTGAGACTCAGGCCCCAGTGAAACGCAGAACACGACTCCCCATGTGTTTCATCAACTTAGCACGGCAACCCTACTTTTGCATGGAAGTCTAATAGCTAGCGTTCTAACTCGAAGAAACAACACTGTAGAGAAACCGTGCTTTTGCTACTGTCGACCTCTCTTTGGGCAAAGCAGTTTAGGGTGTACTCTGGCTGAGAGCCTGGGGACGGTTTCCATTTCGTAATATCGGGAGAGAGACAGGCCGGTACAGAGGGCAGCTCTCAACTCACTACATGGTTATGGGGCTAGTTCCGTTGACCATGGTGTGTGTACAGGCTTAAACAGAGCCACCTAACTCGAAGGAAAAACACGGTAGAGAGCTTGTGCTCCAGGTAAAATAGCTCTCCTGAGGGTGGAAGCATTTTGTTGTGTGCGTGCGTGAGAGCACTGCAAGGGAGTCCAAAGCTTTTTGCGAGTGAGAGTCAGGCCCCAGCGAAAGGCAGAACACGACTCCCCATGTGTTTCATCACGCTAGCACGGCAGCCCCACTTTTGCATGGAAGTCTAACAGCTAGTGTTCTAACTCGAAGAAACAACACTGTAGAGAAACCGTGCTTTAGCTACCGTCGACCTCTAGACGGAGGAAGCATTATACGGAGTACCGTGGCTGAGAGCCTGGGGAACGGGTTCCATACGTGAAACCAAGGGAGAAATAGGTCCGGGCAGAAGGCACCTCTGGACTCAGATCTTGCTACCTGAAGCTAACACTACTGCTCCGTATGTGCTTGGAATGCTATGTGCTCGACACTGACTGGGAAGAAACAAGCCTGTAAGGAATCCCAGCTGCAGCTCATTCGCCTACCAGGCTACTAACACCAAGAATCAATGCTGTAGCGTTACTGCGCTTTAGCTAACATTGCCGTTCCTGAAGCCGCAGGAGTTGTATAATGCTCGTGTATGAGAGACCGGGGAAAGGGTCCCATACGTGTAATGGAGTGAGAAACAGGCCGGTGCAGAAGGCAGCTCTCAACTCACCTCTTGTTTATGAGGCTAGTACCCTTGCCCCGGCTGTGCCTGCAGGCCATAAGCCAACCACCTAACTCAAAGGAACAACTCTGTAGGGAATTCCTGCTTCGGCTAAAATAGCCATGCCTCAGGGTGTACGCGTTGTGTGGTGTGCATGCGTGAGTGCACAGCAAGTGAGTCCAAAACCATTTTCCTTGTGAGACCCAGGCCCCGGAAGAAGCCAGAACACGACTCCCCACTTGCTCCATGAAACTAGTACTGCGGCCCCACTTTTGAATGGAAGTCTAATAGCTAGCTTTCTAACTCGAAGAAACAACAGTGTAGAGAAACCGTGCTTTAGCTACCGTCGACCTCTCTGTGGGCGAAGCAGTTTAGGCTGTACTGTGGCTGAGAGCCTGGGGACATTTTCCTTTTTGTAAAATCGGGGTAGAGACTGGCCGGTACAGAAGGCAGCTCTCAACTCACATCATGGTTATCCAGTGTCATACCGTGTGTGTTTTGATTGGTGTTTTAGCCCATATACATTCAGGGTAAGTATTGAAAGATATGAATTTAGTGCCATTGTATTGCCTCTAAGGGGATGTTATTGTATATTGTTTGTGTTCCTTTCTGGTCTATGTTACTTTTAGGCTCTCTCTTTCTTAGGGGACCCCTTTCAATATTTCTTGTAGGGTTGGTTTCATGTTTGCAAATTCCTTTAGTTTTTGTTTGTCCTGGAAGCTTTTTATCTCTCCTTCTATTTTCAATGACAGCCTAGCTGGATACAGCATTCTTGGCTGCATATTTTTCTCATTTAGTGCTCTGAATATATCATGCCAGTCCTTTGTGGCCTGCCAGGTCTCTGTGGATAGGTCTGTTGCCAATCTAATGTTTCTACCATTATAGGTTACAGATCTCTTCTCTTGAGCTGCTTTCAGGATTTTCTCTTTGTCTCTGTGACTCATAAGTTTTACTATTAGATGTTAGGGTGTTGACCTATTTTTATTGATTTTGAGGGGAGTTCTCTGAGCCTCCTGGATTTTGATGCCTGTTTCCTTCCCCAAATTAGGGAAGTTCTCTGCTATAATTTGCTCCAATATACCTTCTGCCCCTCTGTCTCTTTCTTCTTCTTCTGGGATCCCAATTATTCTAATATTGTTTTGTCTTATGGTATCACTTACCTCTTGAATTCTGCCCTTGTGATCCAGTAGTTGTTTATCTTTTTCTCGACTTCTTTATTTTCCATCATTTGGTCTTCTATATCACTAATTTTCTCTTCTGCCTCCTTTATCCTAGCAGTTAGAGCCTCCATTTTTTATTGCACCTCATTAATAGCCTTTTTGATTTCGACTTGGTTAGATTTTAGTTCTTTTATTTCTCCAGAAAGGGTTTTCTCTAATACCTTCCATGCTTTTTTCAAGCCCAGCTAGTATCTTTAAAATCATCATTCTGAACTCTAGTTCTGACATCTTACTAATGTCCGTATTGATTAGGTCCCTGGCAGTCAGTACTGCCTCTTGGTTTTTTTTTTTTTGAGGTGATTTTTTCTGTCTTGTCATTTTGTCCAGAGGAGAATAGATGAATGAGAGAACACTATGCTAACAGGGTAACAACGACCCCAGAAAAATACACGCTAAACAAATCGGAAGGGACCTGAAACCAGGGGGAAAAAAGGGAAAGAAAGAAAAAAGAAATAGATATAAACCAACCAACCAACAAAGAAACAAAAAAAAACAGAATATGATCAAATATGATCAGGCTGGTGCATAGATCAGTGCCACACACTAGATTTTGGGCGTAGTTTGGTCTGTTAGAAGAAAGTGCGTCCCAAAATTTTAATGAAAGAAAACCTTATATATGTTCAAAAATAAGGGTAAATACAATGAAGGGATGGAATATGACTGTAAAGATGAAAATTATCAAAAATTTTATAAAAGGAATTGATAAGATAAGAAGTTGGTTGAAAAAAGAAAGAAGAGGATCTTTTAAAAAAAAAAAGGAAAGAATGTCATCAGGCAGGAGACTAGCACAAAGCCATACACTAGAGATTTAGGGTATATTTTGGTCTGTTAGAAGAGACTGTATCCCAAAATTTTAAAAAGAGAACAACTTATATATATATATACACCAAAAATAAGGTTAACTACTATGAAGGGATAGAATATGACTTAAAAATGAAAAATAAAAAGGATTTTTTAAAAAGGCATTGATAAGATGTTGGTTGAAAAAGGGAAGAAGAAAAATTCAAAAAGAAAAAGAAAAAGTTAAGAAAAAAATTAACTTTGAAATTCAGACTGAAGAATCATGGGAAAAAAGCCATGCATTCTATGTGCAGTATTCCCCTAGCCCTGGAGTTCTGCCGTTTTCATTGATGGTAAACTTGGTCTTGGCTGGCTGTTCTTGCTAATCTTCTGGGGGAGGGGCTTGTTGCTGTGGTTCCCAAATGTCTTTGCCTGAGGCAGAATTGCCCCACCCTTGCTGGGTCCGGGCTAAGTAATCTGCTTGGGTTTACTCTCGGGAGCTTTTGTTCCCTGCAAGCTTTCTGTACAGCTTTGGAGGATGAGAGTGAAAATGGCGGCCTCCCAATCTCTGCCCCGGAGGAGCTGAGAACTCAGGGCCCACTCCTCAGTGAGCCCCCAGAGAAAAGCAGTCAATCACTCCCGTCTCCCCGGTCTCCCGCCGCACTCCATGCTCACCCGGCCTGTGACCGAGTGTTTCTATCTCTGCTGGCACATGACCCCATCTGGAGTCTCCAAACCCAGCAGATCCCTGCAACACGCTAGGGAGTCTCCCCAGATCTGCTGCTTGTTGGGTCCGTGCTGGAGGAGCAGTGGCCCGACTGTGCTGCGGATCACCGTTTATGGCAACCCCGAGCTGAGAGCCCGCTCCTCGGCTCCGTCTCTGCAGCCAGCTTCCCTGCTCTGACACCTGGGAGCTCTGCCACACTCAGGCACCCCCGGTCTTTCTGTGACCCCAAAGGTCCTGAGACCACATTGTCCCAGCGAGGGTTCCACCCCCCGCTTAGCCACTGGAGCGACATCTGTCAGCGGAGCCGACTTCTAGAAGTTCCGATTTTGTGCTCTGCTGCTCTATCATTTGCCGGTAGCGGCCAACGGAGGCCCCCTCCCCGCCATCTATCTTCCCCAATATCGCCTCGGATTCACTTCTCTGCATGTCCTACCTTCCAGAAAGTGGCTGCTTTTCTGTTCAGAGAGTTGCTGCTATTCTTTTCTTCGGTCTCCTGTTGAGTTCTAGGTGTTCAGAATGGTTTGATCCCTATCTAGCTGAATTCCTGGGTCCAGACGAAATTTAGGTCTCCTACTCCTCCGCCATCTTGCTCCTCCTCCTCAATTCATTGTTTTAAAGGTATGTTACACCCCAGAATTTTGTTCAATAATAAGCAGAATAAGGAGTGACACAAGTATGAAAAAGGACCATCCTTTATGAAGTTTATGATAGAAATCACACACTCTTCCTGAGTGGACACGTCCCTGGGTTGATAAAATATTTGTTTTATAAAGCACAATTACTAATGTTTAAATTACAACTCTGAAGTGAAGTTTTCCACAAGTACATGAAAGGTTTCCTGTATTGCATGCTCATGGCTCCTGGCTAGTACTGTCTTACAACAGGGAAGAAAAGAAAATCCTGTTTTCATATTTTAACTAGAATAATTTTTTTTTTTTTAAGATTTTTTTATTTATTTATTTGAGAGAGAGAGAATGAGAGAGAGCACATGAGAGGGGTTAGGGTCAGAGAGAGAAGCAGACTCCCTGCCGAGCAGGGAGCCCGATGCGGGACTCGATCCAGGGACTCCAGGATCATGACCTGAGCCGAAGGCAGTCGCTTAACCAACTGAGCCACCCAGGCGCCCCTTAACTAGAATAATTTAAAGATGGCATGTATTCTTTATTTCCCATTATTCTTTTTTTTTAATTCTTTAATTTTTGTTTGTTTGTTTTATTTATTTATTCATGAGAGTCAGAGAGAGAGATAGAGAGAGGCAGCAGCAGAGGGAGAAGCAGGCTCCCTGCCTAACAGGGAGCCCGATGCGGGACTCGATCCCAGGACTCTGGGATCGTGACCTGAGCCGAAGGCAGACGCTTAACCATCTGAGCCACCCAGGTGTCCCTCCCATTATTCTTTTTACAAAATAGTATCGTTTCTATTTAAAATGTGCCTTCCTCCCCCAACATATTAGATTTCTATTTATTTAGACTTAGTTTAATGCATCCAGTAATACTAGCATAATGAATGTTTGGATTCAAACTCAAGATGAATCTTAGCTTCCTCATTATTAAAAATGTGTAGCTTTTTTCTGCCTATGTTATCCCAATACAATAAAGATTTTTATAATTAAAAGATGGCTATGGTGTTTGTCACAAATTTTCAGTTATTAGAAAAACTAAGAGAATCGGAGGTGAAATTTTTTATCATTTAGATAATAAAATAAAAAGTATCATATTAATTATATAGGGTACTATATAATTACTGTTATAAAGTAGTGTTAGTATTCCACAGCTGCAGGTCTGAGTATTGGGTTATATAAGAGCTGAGTGAACATCTGAGTATATGTGTACCCGTCTGGAAAACAGCCAGTTGCAGCTCACACATTTCCTCATAATGTTCATTAACTTTTCATAGAGAAAGTGTTTCACACTTAGATCAGCTCTTTTAGAAGGAGGAAATTTAGAGCTAGAACAAATAGTATTTAATTCTCATTTTATAGACCAACTGTGAGAAACCCAGCCAGAAGCCAAGATTTTCAGTCCTACACATCTGGTCATGATGATTTTGGAATCTTTACACACTGATGATATGTCTTTGTTATGACTTTAGAATATATTCTGGCCAACTCATTAGGCAGGTATGGAAACAAATCCTGAATGAGTCAGACCGAGTTCCTATCATGCATGAAGAATACTGGACTCTTTTCATTGTGAAAGAGAAAAACAATTCTGTGGATGGTTTCATGGAGCCATTTTGCCATATTGTACATAAATGGAGTATGTTACTCCTCAGTGTTTTCCCCTCTTCTACTCTTTTTCAAAAAAAAAGAAAAAGGAAATGTACTTCCTTTCATTTATATGCTACTTTTCCTTATTTTTAGACCAAAGTTTGATAAGGATCTGAAGGCTTTCAAATAATTCATATGCATCATTTATAAAATACTTAAATATTCTCTTAAAGACACATTTAACCTAATCAGCTGTCATTTTGATATAAAATTTAAAGAAAATGAAAGACATGTTCGTTTAAAAATAGTCTTTAGGGGGCTTGTATGTTATGCCAAATAATATAGTAATAAGTTATCTCTGAGATAAAAACAGGAATACGGGGTATTTTGATGTTCATTTCACCCCCTGAATCATAGCTTATTATTAAACACTATGCAAAAAATATCAGTGATCATTAAATGCATGGGGAGGATTCATTTCTCATTAAGCATCTTCCCAGTTTACTGAGTGTTCTTGAGGTACTGAGAAAATCAGTTAAGATCTTTTCATATGCATTTAATGAAGAATAGTATCCTGAACTATCTATTGAATATATGGACTTATATCTAAAAGACTTTATTGAAAACCTTTCTTTTTTAAACAAAGATTGAATCTCTTCCATGACTCAGTAATGAAAAAGGAAATATTTATTTTGAGGATAAGCCAATTTATATATTATTGGAAATAACACAGACCACCCAGGCCTGAAGCCTACTGTTTATAGTTAAGGATCTTAAATCTACATATGCTCTTGATGAGCAAGAGCTATCTTTATTCCAGCTAGAAAGTTTTATGTCTACAAAGGGTAATAATTTCATGTTTCTCCCCACCACCCTTGGCTAGTAAAATTCTGTCAAGGAGATTATTTCATTTCCACAGGGGAAAAGATTTTTTTGGACCTCAGCAATGATAACATTTCCAAATTTCATCTGCCAAAGGGCTAATGTTTAATATTGTTGGAAAACACTAGAGTTATATTTGCCTTCAAAACCAGTTTCTTGTATAAATATGAGTGTGTGTATGTATGTATGACTGCATAAACAAAGACACAAAATGTAGCTGACTTGTTTTTAGTGCAAAATTTATACCTTGATTTGAAGCTTCATTCTCCTCTACTCAGCCATCAAATCTTAGAATTCTTCAAAGACTGGTTCTAAACTCTCTTCTTATCTCTCTCTGAATTCTCACTATAAATAGCTATCTCATGTTCATAGCTTTAACTGCTGTCTAACGGTAGGAGGGAAGGAAAAGAAAATGGTGCAAAGCAGAAACTGTCAGGCATGAATGTCTTCCACTTTTCATTGAAAAGTCATGTCTGTGAACCTCTGTGTTTCTCAGTAAAGTAGAAGGTAGGGTCAGAATTTGGAGGATTTGAAATACTTGTTTTGTATAGATCAGAGAAAAAATGATAGGATTGCTGGGCCATATTCAGGATCCGTTGAGCATGGTGATTATATTTTGCTTTGTGGTTTTCCCTAGCAGCACATACCAGCTTCATTATATTTACGGAGAAAGTAGTTAGTTTCACGATGGTTGCAGTTTTGCCAATGGAGGCGATGCAAAGACTGAATGGGAAAGGAGTTTAGAGTAATAGAATGTTTCCTAGGATCATGGAATTTAAACTAGATTAGGAGGATAGTGAAGAAGAAAGCATTGATAGGTGGGAAGCACTACGCAGCTAATGAATTGGAAGTCTCTTAAGAGACGGATCTTCATGGTGAGAGTAGTTCATCAAGACAATTGGAAGTAATAAGATGGACTGCTTGAATAAACGATTCAAGAACAGTTAGGATGGCAAGATTATGATAATTGTGGAAGTAAATGGCTGAGCTGACGTGGAGTTACTTAATGGAATCGAGAAGGCCAGAGGACTACATGGATCACACATGTGGATACGGAAGTCACTCAGAATAATGGAAAGATTTGGAATGCAGAGAAGACTGAGTTAAGTTCCAAAGCCTTTGATGAATATGGAAGAATGACAAGAGATTAGTAGATACAACAGTGATGCAGAGGCAGAGGGGGTGGTATGACTGAATGGCATGAGCCTCAAGTGATCAGGGTCTTTACTAAAGAATCAGAGATAAATGGTGTAAAGCTAGAAATAGAGAACAAGGAAGAATGTGATTAGTAAACAAATAGCCTTCATCTGAGATGGCTACAGGGCATATATGTCTCTAAGGAACAGCTACTTTTCACTGGAGGAGGCAAAAAAACAAAAATACACATACACACCGAACCTTTTCAAGATGGAGTTAATATTATAGGACAAAACACAGGTAGTCGGTACTCAGTGAAAGGTGATTTAGTAATAAAGTTGATTGAAACACCAATATTACGTGCTTACTCCTTTTGGTTTTCATGTGTATTGGTGTTTGGAATGGAGTATGCCTATACAGATGGACTTTAATAATCTCACCATTAAAGAGATGAGGTCAAGAGTACTAGGATGGGTAAGAGAAATTATCAGAACGATGGGTGATGTCAGTGCAAAATGTATAAATCAAATGAAACATCTACTGTTTAAGGACTGTAGTATTCTATTTGTAAATGTGGTAAACTGATTATGCACCTGTTGGAATTAAATTTTCCTCAGTGTCTCATGCTGTTTAAAGAAAATGCTTCTAGGTTTAATATTCTTTGAGTTAATGATCATATGATCATGCTTATAAATTACCAAGATACAATAAAAATTGCTTTTTCTTTAATGATTCATTTAACCTACTAAGTGGTAAAATTAAAAAATTGTTTTCTCATTGAATGATGTCATTATCCTTTCTTGGAAATACTTTTTAAAAATTTCCCAGTGAAATAAATCTTCTCTTACTAAGCAGATATATTTGGCTGCACCCATCTTCCAGTGTTGGACTTGGTATATGTTTGAGAAAATCTCCTTGTGTTGAGCAATTTCCTCAAATCCATTTAGTATTGAAATATAAATTTATAATCAAGGCTATTTGTTGTTATTAAAAGTATCTACAGAGGTAATCATGTAGCTAACATAGATATAACACTTATATTGTGCCAAGTGTTGTTAAAGTACTTTACATGTATTAATTGATACTCAAAACAATCCTATGGGGGTAGTCCCATTATTATCATCATCCCACTTTTACAGATGGGTAAACTGAGGTACAGAGAGGATAAACTAACCTGTTGGTAAGTGGCAGAGCCAGGACCTGGACCCAGCTGTTTGAATCCAGTCTGTGATATTAACCATTATGCTAAATCACTTTATGTGATATCGGGAAGAATATGGCCCATGAAAAAATAAAACTTTTACATTTTCTTTCTTATTTTTTAGTCCCTGTGGATTACTTAGGATTCAGTGTTTAAGACTGAAGAACCCAAAATACAGTGGCTTAAACTTTGTGAGAGAAATTTATTTCTTACATAAAAGAGGACACGAGGTGGGCAGTGCAGGGCTGATATGGCAACGCCATAGTCATTGTGTCTGGACCCACTGTTTCATCAGCCTTGTGAGTGTATTTCATTCCTGAGATCACTTCCTATACTAGGATGGCAGCTGGAACTCCAGCCACTGTGTCTGTCTTACAGGCCAGAAGGGAGATGAATAGTGAAAAAAGAAAAAAATGGACCACTTCTATCAGATTCAGCTTTCTTTAAACAAAGCCCCACTAATACTTTTGCTCTCATTTCATTATTTAGAATTCAGTCATATGGCCATACAGGCTGGGAATTGTGGTCTTTTGTTCTGGATAACAGCATAACTAGACAATGATTTCTGTTACTTAGAAAGGGAGAATGGATATTGGGTAAGTATCCAGCAGCCTGCGAGACACCATCCTTGGTATCCACATCCTTTCCTACTGGTCTTTTACACTGATTTTATCAGAACATTTTGGACTGAAAATTCATTTTTTTAAAAATATTTATCTATTTGGGAGGGCCAGAGATGGAGGGAAAGGGAGAGAGTGGGAGCATGAGTGGGGGAGGGGCGGAGGGAAAGGGAGAAGCGGACTCTCCACTGAGCTGGGAACCCAATGCTGGAGCTCCATCCCAGGACCCTGGGATCATGACCTGAGCCGAAGGCAGATGCTTAACTGACTGAGCCACCCAGGTGCCCCGGACTGAAAATTTAAATAACAGACACAGGTGAGGAGAAGGATTGAAAAAGAGTAGAATGGGGATTTGGGGGGCACTCATAGCATATGGTGAGAGTAACACAAAAAGCAAATTGTGGCGGGCACAAGTCATAATTGCTGTAGTTTTCCTTTAGAGTAAAACTCTTCCATAAAGTGACTAGTGAAGTCTGATTATATATTCACATAAAATATGTTATTAACAGGTTAATAAAAAGCAGTACTTTTTTTTTGTACTGTTATGTTAATCACCATACATTACATCATTAGTTTTTGATGTAGTGTTCCATGATTCATTGTGTGTGGTTAATACCCAGTGCTCCATTCAACACATGCCCTCTTTAATACCCATCACCAGGCTAACCCATCCTCCTACCCCCCTCCCCTCTAGAACCCTCAGTTTGTTTCTCAGAGTCCATTGTCTCTCATGGTTCGTCCGCCCTCCGATTCCCCCCTCTTCATTTTTCCCTTCCTGCTATCTTCTTCTTTTTTTTTTTTTTTTAACATATATTGTGTTATTTGTTTCGGAGGTACAGATCTGTGATTCAACAGTCTTACACACTTCACAGCACTCACCATAGCACATACCCTCCCCAATGTCTATCACCCAGCCGCCCCATCCCTCCCACCCCCCACCACTCCAGCAACCCTCAGTTTGTTTCCTGAGATTAAGAATTCCTCATATCAGTGAGGTCATACGATACATGTCTTTCTCTGATTGACTTGTTTCACTCAGCATAATACCTTCCAGTTCCATCCACGTTGTTGCAAATGGCAAGATTTCATTCCTTTTGGTGGCTGCATAATATTCCATTGTGTATATATATATATATATATATATATATATATATATATATATACACACCACATCTTCTTTATCCATTCATCTGTTGATGGACATCTTGGCTCTTTCCATAGTTTGGCTATTGTGGACATTGCTAAGCAGTGTTTTTTAATTGGGCTTCTTGTCCCTACATGGGAAGGGAGTGGATGAAAAAATTATCACTTTGTGTCATTTATTTAGGTATGTAAGAGAAGATTGATTATTGAACTGAGAGAGTTCTAAATGATCAGAGGGAAGTTCCTTTCTAATTCTCCCTCTCTCTTGTCCACCCCCCTTTAAAGAGTGGAAGACATGCTATGTCTGATTTCACATGGAGTTATGGGAGTTTTATTATACAGAAAAAGAAAAACAAAGTATTTTGGAGGAAAAACATTTCATTGGAAAAGTTTTGTTCCCCCCCCCCCCAACTGAAGGTAGTAGTAAGCTTCTGATCGTTACTTAAGTTTATTTCTTGTTTTATTTACAGCTTGGATCTCTTTATTGCTTTTGGTAATACATAAAAAGTTTTCATGAAAGTAGAGAATATTTTGCATGATATACATTTAAAAAAACAATATATGAAACTAAATGTCATGATCCATATTCTTATTTCCCTGTAAGTGTGCTTTGGAATACAGGGTAGCTATAGTAAAGTCTTATTTATTTTCAGGGGAGATTAAGTACACCTACTTTTTTCTAAAGATGGCCTAAGTATGAATATTTATATGACTTTGTCATTTATACACATTCTATCAACTATCACATTTTATTTTATTTTTTTTTTTTTTTTTTTTAAAGATTTTATTTATTTGACAGAGAGAGACACAGCGGAGAGAGGGAACACAAGCAGGGGGGAGTGGGAGAGGGAGAAGCAGGCCTCCCGCAGAGCAGGGAGCCCGATGCGGGGCTCGATCCCAGGACCCTGAGATCATGACCTGAGCCGAAGGCAGACGCTTAACGACTGAGCCACCCAGGCGCCCCTCAACTATCACATTTTAGATGACTTAAGTTTTCAATAAGTGACCTGAGGATTTGAATTAGAATGAGAAAACCTTCTACATCTTTATTTCAAGAGTGTATTAGGAACAAATTCTGACCTTAAGGGTCAAAGGTACTGGATGGATGATCATGGATTTAACAAGGAATTCTTTTCTGTCTCCTCTTTTCTATTGTGTTTTTTTTGTTGCTGCACAATTAGTAAACCCAGTTTACTAGTGTTATTGATGTTCTTTGTTTTGTTTTGTTGCTTGTGGAAACCTGATTAGAGCTTTTGAGAGTGAATTTTCAGTCAGAAATGATTTATTTTGTGTATCTAAGCTGGATTCCAGCTGTTTGAGGTTTTTCTCTTAGAAGTCTAGGTTTCATAGAGCATCTAGATTGAAAAGGCAGTTCTGGTTAGATGCCTCTCCTAGTCTTTCTTTTTTTTTTTTTTAAGATTTTATTTATTTGACAGAGAGAGAGACACAGCGAGAGAGGGAACACAAGGAAGGGGAGTGGGAGAGGGAGAAACAGGCTTCCCGCCGAGCAGGGAGCCCGATGTGGGGCTCGATCCCAGGACCCTGGGACCATGACCTGAGCCAAAGGCAGATGCTTAACAACAGAGCCACCCAGGCCCCCCTTTCCTAGTCTTTCTTAAGCAGTTTAAATTCTTTGTTTTTCTAAGTTTCGAAGAATTTTACTTAGATTTTCATGTTAAAGATCGGTATTTAAGCTTCAATTTGTTACACTGATAGAATTATAGATTCCAAAATTTGCTTGTAAAAATGGCTAGTTTTTTATTTTGTTATGTTATGTTAATCACCATTATGTCATTAGTTTTTGATGTAGTGTTCCATGATTCATTGTTTGCATATAACACCCAGTGCTCCATTCAGTACGTGCCCTCTTTAATACCCATCACCAGGCTAACCCATCCCTCCACCCCCCTCCCCTCTTGAACCCTCAGTTTGTTTCTCAGAGTCCATAGTCTCTCATGGTTCGTCTCCCCCTCTGATTTTCCCCCCTTCATTTTTCCCTTCCTACTATCTTCTTCTTTTTTTTAACATGTAATGTATTATTTGTTTCAGAGGTACAGGTCTGTGATTCAACAGTCTTACACAATTCACAGCACTCACCATAGCACATACCCTCCCCAATGTCTATCACCCAGCCAAAAAATGGCTAGTTTTAAGGAAGGAAGGGTTTTTTTTAATTACTTGTGCTTTTCTAATTTCAATTAATCAAATCAGAATTCACTCCAAGAAAAGTGCCACAGTATATATCAAAAGAACATTTCCTTAGTGCTTCTGATTCAGAAATTATAACCTCTAATAATGTGAAGAGACAAACTTCTATTCATATTTACCATATGATTTATCATACATAATTTTTTGCATGAATTCTTGCCTTCTTATTTTTTTCACCAAAATGTAAGCAGTTTCAAACATATAGTTTTGACTTACATGACTTGTCAGACTCTTCTGTTTATTATTAAAGCAGAGTTGCATATCTTCCTTCATAATGCTACAAATGTTAAAAGTTCTACACAATAACATTTTCTGGAAAGGTATTGGCCATCATTATTCTTAAGACTACAGATTTCTGTTGACTTTCAAAAGTTGTTGGTTTTTTTTAGATAAGCTTTCAGTTTTATCATATTCAGATCATACATACCTGAGAGAGCATCTGTAAAAATCTCAATTCTGTTTTTATGTGAAGTCCCAGTTATAATATACTTCTCATGACACTATATCAGGTTACTTATCAGCTTACTTTTTAGAAAGGCCATTTGTGATTGTTTCCTTGTTGACTATAATCCTTAGAAGAAAAGCCCCCCTTGAAAATTATATACCAGCACTAAAAATATATGTCTGTAATCATAATCTTACTGGGTTCAATTGATCAATAACCACCCCCTGAACTACCGTATGGTCACATTAACTTAGTATGGATTTCTATGAGGTTTTCATGGTTCTAATATCAATGAAGAGAAGAAAGTTGTATCTCACATTCAATTATCACAATATTAATTTTAATCTTTAGAAAGTCACTTAACATACGCAGGCTGTCGTTACTTTTGTGATTATGTAGAAGTTCATTGTTCTGTATGGTAGCCACCAGCCACATACAGCTCTCGAGCACTTGAAATGGGGCTAGTCCAAATTTAGTGTGCTATAAGTATAAAGCACACACTAGATTTTGAAGACTTAGTGCAGAAAAAGGTGTAAATATCTCACTAATAATTCTTTTATGTTGATTATTTGTTGATATGATATATCTTAGATATATTGGGTTATGTAAAATATATTATTGAAATTAATTTCTCATCTTTCACTTTTCTTTTTAATATATGGCCATTAGCAGATTTAAAATTATATACACATAGCTTGCATTATATTTCTGTTGGACAGTGATACTTTAGCAGATATAAGACTAGAGATGATCTCTATGGATCCTTCTGTTCCCAGCATTGTGGTGATTCTGATTGATGTCCTGATTGACTATGGAGCCGTCATTTTATTTTTGATTGTTATGATATTGCTGTCTCTATTGAGGACTTTTACAGTATGTTACTTTGGAATGTAGAGCTCTTGGAAAATCCTTTCTGTTTCTCAGGGCATAAACCAAACTTCTTCGCTTTGGAGAATTTCACCTTTAAACTTTTTATTATGCCTAAATTTTCTCATTTCTGAAGTTGGATCTTTCTACCTGGTAAGCTGTTATCATGCCTTTCTTCATCATTTTATTGTTAAAAACCTCACATTTATTGATTTTATCTAGTGATCGCATTTTTCCATCCAAAACTTTTGACTTCTCAGAGTTTGAGTTCTGTCTTCATTAGGTCTAGAATGGATAATAGAATGAATGAATATAGGATTTAGAGTGAAAAGTCTTAGATTCTAATTCTGGTTCCTCATCTAATAACTTACTAACTTAACAATCCTAGACAAGACAATTGTCTTCCTAAACCTCAATCTTTTTATCTGTAAAATGGATATTATGAGGCTCAAATAAAACATTATGTAAATATTGTTACCACTTACCCATGTTCTTATTCAGAAATATTTTCCTTTTAACCTTCTTGACAGCATTCGACTTCAAGGGTACTGTCCTTTCCTAGTGTCCTTTATTCCTTGCTATTTACTCCTATTATTATTTTAGGTCTTCTCTTTCTCTCATCCATTGATATTTGTGTTTCCACGATCTTTAGTCCTTCTAAGAAACTATGGTTATAAAGGAAAAATAGAGCAAATATCTTATTGCTCACAAAATGAAAGCATCACTTGGGATTTGCATGTAGATTTTTAATAGCCGAGATCATAGATTGAGAGAAAAGTTCCAAATACCAAGAGTGGGGGAAGGGAGAGCACCACATATTGAAGAATACAAGACCCTAGGTGAAGGGAGAACCCAACACATACTGAATACTTATCATGTGCCAGGCACTGCTCTTGATAGATGATTTTATGTTACCTCATTTTATTTCATGTTCACTACAATTTTTTAAGGGAGTTTTGTTTTTTCCTCCTATCTTATAGAGAAAGGAACTTCGGGCCAGGCCATTAAGTAACTTGCTTTCAAGTAATTCAAGTCTCTCCTTATTGTTTATCTGCATTCCCCCCCACCCCAGACCATTGTTTGGTAAACACTATTTACTTTGGGTGCTTGAGTTCTATGCTAACCATGTAGATAGAGTTGGTCTCCAGTGTACTAGTGAAACTAAATGAAATTTGAGTGTTTTTAAACAAGGATACCAGATACGATATTTATGAAATGAATTTTGTACTGTTTTGGGAAACATAGATCTCTAGACCGGTCTTTAGAGTGGGTGGAAGGAGGGTGGTGGTAATTCAGAAGGCCTTCCTTTCCCGAGCTAAAAATGCCAACAGAACTTTCAGGTCTGAAAGCTGCTCAACACTCAAAGTGAAACCCTCTCAGTGTCTGGTTTTCTTTCCCACATTCCCTTAGGACCTGGCTCTCACTCTTCAGCCAGCTACTTCCGTTACGGGTAGGCAAAGCTAAAATGGTAATTGTAAATTTGTGAATTATGCTGTGCCTTTCAGGGCTAACTCCAGACTCACTTGAAATGTCTTCACAAATGTGGCTTATAACAATCTGCGTGCTTCCCTCAAAGCTTTCCTCTCTGTCCATGCTTTTCTGCTTATTAGCTCCCTCGTGTTCTACCCCATACATGTCTCTTAGGTTCCACCAGTCCATTCTTCCCTCCTGACTTGCTGACTTCGTTTTTGGAATGGCCAAAAGATGCCGGATACTTTGTGCTTTCGAAGTCTTATGGCAAATGTGCTCTATGGACTCCAGTGTAGAATTTGTGGCAGGAATGAATGGACTCTTGAGAAAGAAATACCGTATTTTCAAGTCCATGTTCTCATACTAAAGAAGGCCGGACAAGACATTTATAAAATATGATTTCTAAGTGCACAGGTTTCTAAAGAAATCTTTTTTCCCTTAAGGAGAAAAGAGGCATCTGTTGTATTTCTAGAACAAATAACCCTTAACCTCTTTCTTCTTCATTTTCTCTTTCATTTACATGAATGAATATTTGAGAAGCTCTTATCTCCACGTTCAGACCTCTACAATTTTTCTACTTAAAAAAGAAAGTTATGTGAAGTGTTATTATTACATTGGGTAATTTTATTTCAAACTAAATACCAGAATATTATAATTCTTTTATCCTACTGTGTAGGTCAGCTTATAAAAAATGTAGATGGTACTTTCACTTAATTCTCCCTCCTCTTTAGCCTCTTGGAATTTTGCCTCTGAAGCTTGAATTTCCTTCCCTTTCTTCTACAAAAATGAGATGCAGAACAAGGCATGGCTTGAAGTCAAAGTAAATTCCCATCTTTAAGTTCTAGCAACCGATACAGGCTCCTTAAGGCCAAAGCCTGCCTATTAGCCACTTGGCTGTTGGGTGACTATATGTTCTAGGAAAGGGTACTGGACTAACTCTAAGAATGTGGAGTGTTGATATACTGTTACCAAAAATTAAAAAAAAAAAAAAACACTCTGTGTATTAAGTATTTGTCTGGCAGGATACTGAAAACCTAAAATATAGCCCACACATACAAACTTGTTGGAAGACAAAATACATTTTTCACCAAGTTAGAGTCTCATAGTGAGAAAAGCCAAGCTAGTTTGGATTTTAAAGTTTTCCTCCCATTTTCCCCTACTACCAAGCTCCACAGGGCCCCCTAATCATGTAGCACTGAAAAGAAAGTACTTTCTGCATTTTTAAATACTGTTACTGCTTTTGACTCCCCAGCCTCTCAGTTTACATATGCGAAGGAAAATAAAAAAACTATAAGGAACAGACATTAGCTAGGATGGTATTTAGGAGGGAATTAAGATGTAATTAGAATTACTTAGGTGTGCCCATACATCAGTTTTGCCATCTTTAAAGCAGAACATAGGTAATCCTAAAACTGTGTGTGTATATAAATCTTGTCAGCTTTTTAATATATTCTTAAACATTTCCCAGTGGAGGTTTGTTAAATGTTCTGAGATATTTTCTTGCTAAATATTAGATTATATACACATTAAATACTCTACAATATTTTCCTGTAAAATGTTGCACATGAATGTTTCACCTTTCAAAACTGGTAAAAGCAAGAGTATGTTGCAGAAAATCAGCTTATAAAAAATGTAGATGGTACTGTAAGCGGTATACCCTGGTTATTTGCTATAGTACTTAATTCAACAGAGCTCAGATAATTTCCACATACGGAAATATGATGGACTAATACAGAAATAGATAAGCCCTTGAAGGTAAAATATGATTTTGACCATTTGACTATTTAGTTGGTATTAGAAGTTTTTTTACTTTGGGTAGAGTGTTAATTTTACAATATTTTTTCTACTTAGAACAAAGAAGGTATCTTCAGTGGTCTCTAGAATATGTTCCAGTGCACCTCATACAAATTTGGTATTGATTTGGTTTTTTACTTTGGTTTTACTTCGAAACCTAGAATCAAACTGGGACTGTATCAGGTTTGAGCAAATCATAAAAATTTGTGGATAATTTGCATCAGAATTTTTAAGTTTTGCAGAATCTGAAGGACCGTTCAATTCAGTCCTTTCATTTTACACTTGGAGAAACTAAGGCTGAGAATCTCAGTATGTTTCTGTTTAAGGTTTTGTAACTGTTTAGTCAAAGAGCCAGAACTAAAAATGAGAATCTCAGACTCTGGCTTATCATAAATTAATTATGGAGTCTAAACTGGGAGAAGAATGTTCACTAGAAAGAAAAGAGTTAACCTCTCACTATAGCAGAACATATATATCTCTCGACCTATTTGTAGATGAACCAGTCATTTCTGTCGAAATTCATGATAACCTTAAGACCATTCTAAGTCATTAATGTTGTTGGCTCCAGTAAGTGAAACACTGCTCAAGTAAGAATAGCTGTCTTTCCTTTCTCTTGCATTTCTAAATTATCAATGCCACATGATTGATATCTCAGAAATACCTTCCAGATGGCTTTACTGTTTGTTTACTGAACTGTGTTGCAAAACTGCTTGTTCCTTATTCAGGCTGGTCAGATAGGGTTGGTTTTTGTTTTTGAGGTAAAGAAGACTGTTTGCATATAAATTCATTGTGTTTTGTGTGTGTGTTAAAAAAAAACTTTATTTTTCCAAGTAGTTTGATGAATTAAAACCTTTTTATTTTAGTTTTTTATCTGTGTAGAATTTTACTTTTAATAAAACTTGGGGGAAAGTAAAACATCCTTTTCTAAAGTTTCTCAAAAAATATCAGGGTATCCCTGCAAACAGTCCCTTTTTCTTCCCTCCATTACTCAACTCAATCCCCCCAAAATATTTGCAGAAGTGGAGTTCTAAGGCTGGTAAGAGCCATCAAACTTAGGATTTCCCATGAGATCCTCTTAGAAGGGATTAAGAAGACTTCAGGAGCCCCTTCTCCTCCACACCCTCCCCTAGTGCTCCATCTTTTCTGTCTTTTGTCACTCATTTCCCTCCCTGAGGTTGATTTGCTGGTTTTGTCATCTTAAAATTATAATGCCTAAAGGATGATAAATTCTGTGTTCAGTGAGTAGTTTTGAGATTTTTATAACTCTTTAATTGCAGGCATTTAATCCTGTGTTTAGAAAGCTATGTGTTACGATGCTCAAACCCTCTGGCGCTTTCCCCGTCTCCTCCCCAAAAGACCACCAACAAAACCCCAGGCAGTAACAATGTATTGAGCACCTTCTCTGTTTCAGACCTAACTCTATGTCCTACAGCAGTGCTCTTACGGGAAGTCATACTATGTGATTTTACATTTGAGGAAACGGAAGCCCTCTGAGGTCAAGTGATTTAATCATTAGTCTCTACAAGTTCTCTTGTGCATTCAGTTTTGCAGTCACTTCCTACCCTTACCCCATCCCTGGTACCAGGGAAATGCCGATCTGCTTCCTGTCACTATAAATGAGATTCTTTCCCTAGAATTTCATATAAGTAGAATCACACAGTATACAGTGTTGGGTCTGGCTTCTCCTCCACATTTTTTTGAGATTCATCTGTTCTGTTGAGTATATCACCAGTTCGTTTTTTTTCACTGCTGAGTAATGTTCCCTTATATGCCACAGTTTACGCATTCATATGTCTGTGGAATCCTTTCCAGGTCCAGTCAACTTTTCATTTGACAGTTTATGTCATAGGTATTGTCCCAGATTTGTAAATAATTAGGTTATAACGTGATTATATCTTTGTATCTTTGGAGGGAGGGCTGTAATGTTGGACCTTTTAGATAATGGTGTTAATGTCCTGGCAGATGCTGTCCAATTTCCTCTTGCTATTCGTGGCTCGATCTTTCAACTTAGGGTTTAAGCTGATGAGTTTGACATGGGTAGGGATTATTACATTTTCTTTATAGTCCTCCCACTACTGAGGACAGGAACTACCATACACTCACCTTTGTAGTTTGTAACGTCACAGTAATAACAGAAGGAGTAGTAATAGGTGATATTGAGCACTTAGTATAATAATTATATGAAGTTGGTGCTATTTTTTGCATTTTACCTGTAAACAGACACAGGATTTATACAACTTGCTTGTCTGATTCTGTAGCCCTCCCCTTTTAACTCTGCTGCCTCAGTGCTTAATAATTGTGGGACAAACAAATGAATGTGTAGAAGAATAAGGATTGCTTCATAGTTCTCCGGATATGGTGTTAGTTACACAAAAGTATATAACTTCGTCTGAAATGACTCATTGGTAGTCTTAGTTTTCATCATCCTTCCCTGTTCCCACAATAAATGATGTGACTTTATTAATCATATACACACAGAGCAATATCTAGAACTCCATTATGGTTGCCAGAAATGAGGTTACTCTCTGAGGCAGAGACAGTCTAGATGAATTCCTACTTGGATGGTGACAAGCAAGTAATCGGTCTTCATTATGTTAAAGCACTGAGATTTTTTGGCTTGTTTACTGCAACAGCTAGTGTTAATGACCTTGATTTTATTTATTTATTTTTTTTAAAGATTTTATTTATTTATTTGACAGAGAGAGAGAGAAAGAGATCACAAGCAGGCAGACAGGCAGGCAGAGGGAGAGGGAGAAGCAGGCTCCCTGCTGAGCACAGAGCCCGATGTGAGGCTCGATCCCAGGACTCTGGGATCATGACCTGAGCCGAAGGCAGACGCCCAACTGACTGAGCCACCCAGGCGCCCCATGACCTTGATTTTATAGTGTCATTAAGTTTCATACTTTATGTCTGTATTTAGTTGTGGTTTTGAAAGGAGTTATTATTTTTAAACTAATTTGTTAATCTATCAAAAGATATTAAAAATCTGTCTTAAAGTTGATGTGTGGTTTAATCTATTATCTTAAAGAACAATATAAGTTTTTAGATGGCTTTAATATCTGTTGCTTTCAACAGAATTCAGTTTGTAAGTTGACATGTTACAAAGTTTAAACAAATATTACTAAATTAGATTAATTTAGAAGTAAACAATGAGATGAGATTCAGTAGTAGGTCCTGAAAACTCCACTTGGAATATCATTGTTAAACACAAATCTGGTCATGTCATTCTTGTGGAGCATAGGGCCTTTTGCCTTATAGGTAAATTTCAAACTCAATTTGGGGTGGTCTGGCCTGTGCCAGTCTCCCTCCACTCTGCTTCCTTGTCTCCAGGCTCCAGTTACATTAAACTTCCTCAGTGCCCAAAATACTCAATGTTCTCTTTTCTCTAAATCTTATAGATACTGTCTCTCCCTGCTTTCTTCTTCCCCTTCTTCCTTTACATACCACCTTAAATATGGCATTTTTCTGGCTAGCCTTCCATGACAAAGCCAAGGTCAGGCACCCTTCCTTTGTGCTCCTATAAACACTGTGTCCCTTATATTGATACACTTTCTGTAATATTGTAGCACTTTTCACTTATATGTATACCCCACTGGATGGTGAACTTCTGGAAAACAGGGAAAATAGCTATTCCCAGCACTTGGCAACCTGCCTGGTACATAGTCAACTCAGAGTAAATATTTGTGAAATATTGAATGTGTGAATAAGTGAATGAATGATGAATGAATGTGAATAATGCCCCAATCTACAAACTTTACGGTCTTACTTTTTTTACTCAGGTACAGATCCTAGTCAATTAACAAGCTAACTATATCAGCGTCCCAGTCCTGCCTTTTAGACTTGATAGTTTTACATTACAGTCACTTACATTGCATTTGAGGTATTTAAAATAGCTCTAGGGGCACCTGGCTGGTTCAATCTATAGAGCATGCAACTCTTGATCTCAGGGTCATGATTTCAAACCCCATGTTGGGTATTGAGCCTACTTAAAAAAAAAAAAAAAACATTAAAGAAAGATGAGCGACTCATATTTTAGACTTACTTATGCATATTTATGTCTATATAAATTCATGCCAAATTATCAGTATAAAAAATTAATACAAATTGATATTAAGGACAATCATTGGAAGTTGTTAATAAGTGTCAGGGTAGCTAATTTAAACATATACAAATTTCTGGGCACCTGGGTGGCTCAGTCAGCTATGCATCTGCCTTTGGCTCAGGTGTTGATCCCGGAGTCGTGGAATCGAGCCCCAGGTCAGGCTCCCTCCTCAGCGGGGAGTCTGCTTCTCCCTCCCCCTCTGCCCCTCTCCATTGCTCGTGCTCTCTCTCTCTCTTTCTCTCAAAATAAATAAAATCTTTTTTAAAAAGTTTCTCAAAAAATATACACAAATTTCTTTAGAAACTGAATGTGAAAAACCCCCAAACTCTAGAATTGCTGTTAAAAAAAAGAATCCAAAAAAGTTGGTACCCAATTAGAAATATATGAAGTATGATGTTATCAGTTACTACACAGATAAAAATTTCTCTCTTTCAACATATATCTTTTGAGTGACTAATATGTTATGCATTGCTGTAGGCACTTGGGATACATAATTGAACAATGTTAACTTCCTGAATGCTTTAATAAATAGGAAAAAATGGAGCCTAGAACACATACACACACGTTTATGCATATATGTAAAATACTAATTAGTATGTTTTAGATAAGCCTATTTCTGAAACCAATACCAAAAGATTTTAGGATTATTTAAAGTGAGATATTAAAGTTACTGTGAAAAAAACTAAATGATGGTAGGATTTGGGAGGAAAGGGGGAATTGTGCTTTGAATTTCCTTAAATGTAATAAACAAATACAATTGATCTTCAAGAATAATATACCTGGCCCGTATGGTAGACTGTGTTATTGTTCAGAAACCTTTGCTGCTCCTCCCTATCCTATTGGCCTCATGCCAGGCCTTAGCTTTGCCTTAACTAATAAAATAAGAGTGGAAATGATTTATGTTTACTTATGAGCAGAAGTTTTGAGTCAGAACATAGTGTCCTATATTCTCTTTTCTTCTCTGCTCTGACAACCAGCAGATCTGATAGATGCTTCTTCCTCACCCTAACGTCTGAAATAAAAATGACCTATAAGACGAGCCATTGCCAACCCTTGTTTGACATGTAACATGAGCAAGAAAAAAAAATGTTGAAAGCCATTGAAATTTTATTACGGCAACATAACCTCACCCAGTGGTTGTCCAACTTGAGCATGCATTAGAATCACGTGAAGATTCTGTTAAAAGGCGATTGTACAGGTTTTACACTGTTGGGCCCCTTAGAGTTTCTGAATTCAGTAGGTCTGGGGTGGGGACCAAGAATTTGCATTTCTAACAAGTTACCATCAGATGCTGAGGTGCTTCAGAGCCCGCACTTTGAGAACTCACCTTTCCTGATACAGCCCGTGAATTCATATTCCTGGATACTCTAATTACTTAATAAATATTACAGCAACAAAATGCGGAATATTTCCCAACTTCATTAATAAAGAAGTAAACTCTGTAAAATGCTCCTTTGATTTGTGGAATATGGACACACAAAATGTCGTAAGAAACCCTAAATTTGGTAGAGTGGATTAGATAACCATGGAAATTACTATCATATTAGTCAGATTCAAATAAAAGGTGCTAAAAATATACAAAGAGCAAAGGGAATTTGAGAAAGAAACAGTCACATCTGATTGTGGGAGAAAATGCCATCCTGATGGACTTAGTAGGAATTCTCTCAAAAAAGGAGGGTAGTTAAAGAGGTCATTGCATATGGAAGGACCACGGATGACCAAAATGAGAGAGGTGAGAAAGTGTGAAATGCATCTGAACATAACACTAATAGAGTTCGCTACTGAGAGACAGATAAAGGAGAGTCTCTTTCAGAAGTCCAGTTTCTAACTTGGTCTGTAATGAAACACAGTGAAGCTTCAGTTCAGTACTGTTTTTTGTATTCATGTTTACATTGAGGTGCTTTGGGAGTTTTTGTTGCTAAAGGTGGCAAATTAATACCAAGGGTAGGCCTTATGATTGTCCAGGAAGTCCTGGAGAGACTGCTGTGAATAATAGCTATTGTCGAAGAGGAAGTGGGTGAGAGAGGCCAGCATGGAGTCTTGACCAAAGGACACTCCCCAGTACGTCAGGTTTAGCTAGGAGACATGTGGAAGTGAGGAAATGGAAATTGGTTCCATGCGCTTCAGTCCTGTGTAAAGTCTTTGCATAGAACTAGTTGGAAGAGCATTGCTCTCTGTGTTCACATGTTTTGTGGTTTCTTTTCTATGGCCCAAGGTCCCACTGCTTCTCTGTGGTATTTCTCCTCCACAGGGAGACCTCAGCAGGCAGAAAGGGAGTTGACTGGGATGTAGAATGATTTTAGTGTTGTGTGAGGGTGTCTAGGAACAAACTGTTTTCAGGGACATCACTTAACCTCTTTGGGCCTTGGTTTCTTAATTTGTAAAATATAATTCTCTCAGGTTCCAGTATTCCATTTTTCTAATACTTTCGGCCAACAAAATTCCGGTATGTGTTAACTTGCCCAATTTCTATTATACATACCACAAATTAAGTTCATAATCTTTGAGATGCATGAAGTACGCTGCAGTATTTGAAATAAATGTATTTCTTTTAGAGTTAGGATACTCTGTAGTGCTCAATCAGAAAATAGTTTTCTAAAAGCTTCCAAAATTTTGTTTTTACTCCATTACCTATAGATGGCGTATTTTATTTTTAGATTTGAACTTTGATACTGAATAAGCATAAACTTAGGAAAAAGCATGGCCTAATGTTATAGTTTCAAATAGCTGCTTATTTTGTTCAGTATGAAAACCAATTGCCATTATTATTTTAATGACATAGATACCAACATGCATTTGAAAACAAATTAATGTTGATTCAAAGATTCTGTATAATTGAAAACATTTGTTTTAATCTTTTACAACCATTATGGGAGGGAGAAAAAATGAAAATACTTGCCAGTCTTGAAGTCTTTAAAAAATGGATTGGTTCAGAATTGTGGTTATAATTCTGTTTAATGTAAATAATTTGTGGCTATTGCAATGCCATGATCTTAAGGAACTTGCAAAGTTTTTCCTTGGATTTACATAAAACACCATTTTGATCTTAAATTTGGCTTTTGCCTCTAGTTAATTTGTCAGGTCTAAACACATGCCATTTCCTCAGCAACTGCAAACAGGCCTTTCATGTTAGGTCCAATACAACTCAAATCTACTCCTTTTACAAGTATTTTAAAGCTTGACTAGTATTGCTATTACTGTTTCATTTTGGGAGGGAAATTCATCCTAATTAGCATTTCTTTTAGAAACATTCTGTAGGTGATTCTTGGTTCATATTTAGGACACACCAGAAAAAGTGCACAATAATCATCTGGGGACTTACAAACACACTTGATTACCCGTAACTGCTGCCTGCTTCAGTAACGTCCCTTAGGTTCTTGAGAAGAAAGCTAAACACCAATGTTCCATTCCATATGAAATAAAGTACTGTAAAATATTTGCCAGAATCAAAAATAACATTTTTGATGCTCTTGGAGAATTCACTTATATTTAAAGAAATCCAATTGAAAATTAGTTTGAAGATATATAATGTGTTCATGAAGCAAAGAAAATAATCGTCCTCAAATTTCTTGATTTGTTGCTATTCCGACTTCAGATTTTTGTATGAGGTTCTTAAGATAGGAACATAACATTAGTTATTTTGCTTTCTCATATACAGTGCCATATGCAGACTGAAACTGAGCTCTCTCAGTCTATTAGTCAAATAATATTAGATCTAAGAGAAAAAGTCTCTTGTGTGTATGTAAGCAATGAATGTATTTTAATTGAGCACCCCAAGTTCTGAGTAGTAAATTGAAATTGTTGATTTAAGCTATTGGAGCATGCTATGTGATTAAGACAGTGAAGTGTTTTTTTTGTTTGTTTGTTTTTTTAAACAAAACGAAAACAAAAGGCTGGAATTAATTCCATGTCGATCTTTTTTTGTTATTCTTATGATAAACAGGTGTCAACCAAAATTCTATAGTTGTTGATCAAGTTTCAGTTACTAATTTATAACTGAGTACTTAGATGAGTTTCTACACTTGAAAATGGATTAGGAAAATTAATTAGAAAAAGTGGTTTATTCTTTTATGTGAGTTTTCAAAACAAAATAAGAAAAATTTAACTTTAAGTTGAGTTCAACAAAGATGATGCAGATGGCCTCAAGAGCAGCCTAATCCCAGAACTTGCACATCCCTTGTGGAAACATTGACATTTTCATTAACATTAGGAAACCACCAAATACATTAATCCTGTCCAACTCTGCTGAATGGGCTAGACTTGGCATATATCTAGCCAGAAAAGGGAGCCAGAGAAATAAGAATATACCAGGGCTGCTCAGTCTCTAACATAAATATATTAATCAACTTATGGATATACTATAACCTTCCTTTTTTAGAAGTCAACTAGATTCAGGAATATGTCATTTTCAATGCTGTATTGGTTTAGGATATATGATTTTAAGATCTTCCAATGCTGTACTAAAACTTTTTTTTTTTTGAGAGAGAGAGAGAGAACGCATGCGAGTGTGCATGAGCGGGGGCGGGGGTGGGGTGGCTGGGAGGGGCAGAGGGCCAGAGAGAATTTTAAGCAGGCTCCATGCCCAGCGAGGAGCCTGCCCGCAGGCCTCGATCTCACAACCCTGATGACCCAAGCTGAAATCAAGAGTTGGATGCTTAACCCACTGAGCCACCCAGGGTGCCCAAGTGTATTAAAACATTTCAGTAAAATCATGGACTTTTTCTTTCATTTAAAAAAAAAAACTATATAAAATTGCATGAGTTTTCTTTATAATAAATACAACAATGAGTCACAAATTTGAAGCATTTAAATAGGCATTCTGGTTCCTTTTTTAACTTTCACATTAAACTTTTCAGTCATATGCACTCCAAATATATTTATGTTTTTAATACCAGTGATAATTAGACAAATCAAAACTTTGATTTTGATTCAGCTATTATCTGTAACTATTATTTATAATTAACTTTATATGTCATTCTTTTTATACCTTCTATATGCCTGAACTTTAAGCATTTTCTGTTTTAAATAATTTTGTTCACATATAATAATGTAACTTGTTTTTGATACTGAGTGACTTAGGTGATTACAATATAATCAACAGAATAGAATATTTTAAGGCTTATCAATGTACTCAACTATTTTAAATCTAATTCATCTCTATTTATTGCCAGTCTTTTAGCATCGTTAATTATGGTTTTGCATGTACTGCTTTTCTCAAATCAAATAATTTAAGAAGATAAATGAAGAAAAAGACTGGACAAAGAAATTTGAAGCTGAATTATAAATATAAAGCACGGTAGAGTAATTAAACTCTTGAGAAGCACTACTGATACAAGAAATTTTGTGTCATAACTTGTAGTCAAGGTTATAACTTTTAGTCAAGGTTATTTTTATTCTTATGAGAAACAAACACAGAGCTTTGCATATACCTTTTTTTTAATGGTCAGAGATGGCATATAATTTATCTTTCCCTTCCTCAAGAAATAAGCAATACAGTGTTTTCTGTGTATTAGCTGCCCAATAAAGAAATGACTGTTGAGCGAATAAAGATAGATGATGTAATATTTAATCAATATTTGAGTTTCCTTTTAATCAATTCAGTGATTAAAAATGGACAGAACTCTGAAATTGATACTTAATGCATGTTTCTTTCTTTCTTTCTTTTTTTAATCCTTGTAGTCACCTAATTATCCATGTTGATTGGGGATATAGTTTCTGAAAATTTTAATCTAAACTATCTACTTTAGTTAGTAATTTTACAAAACTTTTACAACAGTGAAGTTGACTACTTTGAGTTTACATTCTCTGCCATTGTGGGGGTGAAATAGAGATGAATAATTTGCACTGTTTAATCTGTTCCTAAGTACTCAAGTATTGATGTTTTAAATGAAACTACACAATATATAAATATATACTTGTAAAAATTTTTTTAGTAATATATAAATAGAGAGTAAAAGTTCTTTTCATGCATCTTAACCCATTCGACTTCATTAGGTAGCCTACTATCAAGGGTTTCAGATATTTCTTTTTGACCACTTTTTCATATGTATATAAACAACATTTTTACGTTTTCTCATTAATTATATTTCAGCATTGATATTTAATATAGATAATAATGTAACATTTAATCATTTTTGAGATTATATCTATAGAATTCCTTCTTTTATTTGATGGTGTTTCTTATCAGGTCTTTCTATAGCAGACTAATCCAATAGTTGGTCTTGTAATCTTAAAGTTAAAAAAGAAAAGGTTCCCTTTGAACCTTTGCAGGAATAAGTTCCACATCAGTAAGTATTACAAAACAATAAGCAAATATAATAATATTAGTAGCAGGCCAGTAATCTCAAGGCAAATTCAGGGGGTTTTTTTGTATGGTTTTTAAAAAAATTTTTTATTCTCGATGGTGAGATCAATTTTTTGTTTATGTTACTAGTGACAGAATAATTCATTCTATTTTTCTATTGTGATTTCTAATAACACTAGCAGTAAATAAAATGATAAAATAATTGGTAGAATTTCAGAATTAGAAGACATTCAGTCAGTCAATTATGAAGGTAATTTACTTCCAGGCTCTTGTTTAACAGACAACAAAATTGAACCCTAAAGTTAAATGATTTACTCCAGGTTGGTAGTGAAGTTATGACTGTGAATCATTCAAATCAAGAGTCTTTTCCACTGTAGCATGCACTGCCTTCAAGAAATATTTTAAAGATTTATTGAGTACTACATCTTTTATATTCCATTATGTTTACCAAATAAAAAAAGTGGGAAACAAAATAGTTTTCATTGTTTTCAGCTTAATAGAGACCATAATGATATAGCACATGTACATATCAGATTTTATGTTGGTGTCAAATGGTGGGGTGTTCTTAAAGATTTCATAACTGTATAGAATGATAGGAATGAACATCAGCTGTAATTAAAAGTCTAATATGACGATATTTACTTGTGGGAATTTAATGCAATGTAGCTAAGATTAACAACATTTCAAATGTCAGTAAATGTGTTTTTAAGGGAAAACATGCAAAAAATGATAAATCACCTCACAGAGCTACAAACTCTTCAAAAAATGGTTTACTAGTGACATCTGCTGGTGTAATTTGGTAATAAAAATAAAAGTATCTCCTGGAAATAATTTCATGGAAATTAAGCGTGAGACAAAGAATCTTTGTGGGCAAATTGTTTTGTTTTTTTTTTAACTATCATTTACACTTACAATTTAAAAAAAAAATTGTGTTTGTGGGTTCCCCCTCTCATTGGCATTTGACCAAGTATATTATTCTAATAACAGTATTAAACTTTATACTTTCTTCTCCACAGTGTATAATTCCAGCCTGAACCTCTCTAATAAGTTGTGTATCACCTAAGTTGTTTGATATGGTGCTGCACTATTTCCTCCTCCTCTTTCCTGAACCTTGCACATAACCTTGCAAATGTAGAGATTCAGTAACTACGATTGACTCTTACTAGATATTTATGCCATTTATAGGCTAACTAATAGAAAAGTCTGTGTGTACATGAGTTATAGGCATTATATTTATGCACGCTCAAAAATAAAAATGAGACTTTGTATTAGAGAACAATTTCTTTAGGAAGAGAAATGACTTTGTTTTTTGTTTTTTTCCTATGGAACAGATTTTCTGCACTATAAAATAATAGAGAAATAAAATACACTCAGTCCCTGGGTATTTTCTCTATTGGCACTTATTTCCTAGATGATTGTACTGTGGATTTAAGTTCTACTTATAGATGAATCACCCCTCTTCCTTGACCCCCAAACCTGTACAGCAGCCACTTGTTTCATTAACATTTCCATTTGTAGGTAACAGTCATCTCAAACTTACCATGTCCGAAATAAAACTGATTTTCTCCTCAAACCTCTTCTTCCCGTAGTCTTCCTCACTTCAGTAAACGGACGTTTTATCCTTTTGCTTGCTCAAATCAAAAATATTTTAATAATTTGTAAATTTTCTCTTTCTCTTGTACCATCAAGGAATTCCACCAACTCTATTTTTGAAATACCTTTGGAGTCTTACCACTTTTCTCTACCTCTACCACTTAATGACCTAGTCAAACCACAATCGTCTTTCCCCTCCTAATTCACCTCTTTGCTGGTTTTTTTTTTTTTTTAAAGATTTTATTCATTTGAGAGACAGAGAGAGACAGAGCACAAACAGAGGGAGAGGCAGAGGGAGAGGGAGAAGCAGACTCCCCGCTGAGCTGGGAGCTGGGGCTCCATCCCAGGACCTGAGATCATGACCTGAGCTGAAGGCAGACGCTTAACCGCCTGAGCCACCCAGGCACCCCTCGCCTCTTTGCTGTTAACCTTGCCTTCCTGTGGTTTGTTTTCCAATGAGCAACCAAAGATTTCTTAAAATTTAAGACAGGTCTTTGTCACTCTTCTGCTGAGGTTTTGTTTTGGTTTTTTTTTTACCATGCTTAAAGGGCCCTACCAAGAACTTTGGACCACTCCTTCCCTCCTCCACTGTGACTGTGACCTCCTTTCCTACCACGGCTTCCCTCCCCTCTTTTGTTCCAGCTACAGTAATCTACTTTGCTCTTCTCCTTCAGTGCCACGAAAACTCCTAGTCAGGAGCTTTGTGCTTGCTCTTCCTTCAATCAGATACTCTTCCCTCCATCCTGTAAGGCTTCTGATCACATCATCAAATTTCACCTTCTTGGAGAGGCCCTTCTGGATTACACTACCTAAGATAAGAAGGCCCGACCACATCTGTTTCTCCTCTTCCCCTGCGTCGTGTTTTGCCATAGCACTTATCACCACCAGATATATTTACTTGTTTTCCTCGTACCTTTCCCTGGCCCAGAATGTCACCTGTATGGAAACAGAGATTCTGTATTGTCCGCTGTTACCTCCTTAGATCTGAAACTAGTGCTTACACATAGTAGGCATTCAGTCAGTATTTGTTGAGGAAATCAGTGAGCCTTAAGACGTGAATGTAGAAAGTAATTTGATTTGCATTATAATAACTGGATCTGTTAAATAGTGAGGCCCCTTCTAATGGGGTCTGTTCTGTATAAATCTTTCTGTGCATACCATACTTTTTACATTTAACTCAGATTACGATAGTGTTTCATAGTTAGGCTAAGGCTCAGACAATACTCTTGGTATCAAAATGCAGGGCGATATTATTATTTTAAAGATTCTTTTTAGGGGAGGGACGCCTGGGTGGCTCAGTTGGTTAAGCGACTGCCTTCGGCTCAGGTCATGATCCTGGAGTCCCGGGATCGAGTCCCGCATCAGGCTCCCTGCTCGGCAGGGAGTCTGCTTCTCCCTCTGACCCTCCTCCCTCTCATGCTCTCTGTCTCTCATTCTCTCTCTCTCAAATAAATAAATAAAATCTTTAAAAAAAAAAAAAAAAAAAAAAAAGATTCTTTTTAGGGGAATAATTACTTTTTTGTTCTTTTGACATAGACATCTGACCCTCAATTACATTAACAGACCTTATACACATGAATGGAAAGAAGAATAGCCCCTTTTGAATTCAGGCTAAGACTTTATCAATATGAAGTGCTTCCCACAGGGTTCTGCTGAAAGAACCAAACTTCCATCATAATGAAATTGCAAATTCATTTGTACATGCCCTTTTTTATTTGAAAGCTACTTTTTGATGTTTGGTCTGCAATTAGATTTATTGTTTAAGGTCACAAATATGCAATCCTGACTAGACCAAGTTGTCAGAATCCTTTATCTATTCAGCATTGCACAAAGATAAATGGCTATCTCTTAACAATAGCATACCAAAGCCAAAATTTGTTCCCACTTGTATATAATCTTAATCAATCTGCTACTTTCTGTTTTCCAGTCAGTAGACGCCTGGCCTAACCCGCTCACCACCCCACCTATCTAGAAATTGCCCAATTATGGGTTTTAAATTACTGAGAAACACTTCAGATGGAAAAAAGATAAGTTTAAGAATGTTAATGCTATAATTTTCTCATGCATATTTTTAGCTTAACATATGAATTCTTTTGCCTTTACCCTCATTCTGTGTGGGGTGAGTAATTATGTAGTATGTTAGCTAAATTCTGTGATTACATTTCTCACTGTTAACAATATCGCAAAGTAGATCATGTTTCTTAATTAAAATGAATTCTTAAGTGTTTTAAAAGATCTATGCACACGAATTAAATTCTTTTCTGAGATTCTGTGTGTCCCCCAGTAAAAATATCTACATTTAGACTTGTTCAGAAGGACTTCTTATATTTTTATGCATTTCCTTTGTGACCTTTCATATAAAAGTATACTGAGAGAGTTGCCCAATTAGATTTGAGGCTGTACTTTTTATCCAAGAATATCCAGTGTCTAAAATTAACATACATTTGAGCATCATTGTATCACCAATCTCTATAGTTTCTCCAAAGGATTCTGATACTAGATATACAACAATTCTTTAGTAACTTGATCATACTTATAAAGCAGGCCATTAAGACTAGTATAGTAATGTCCCCATTTTAAAATCTTGTTTAAATATTTTTTGCAGATCTGAGAATCTTTTTTTAATTGTCATGCAGTTTGAACCTTCCCCCAGTTAAAAGGAATACACTATTTCAGAAGGAGGTATAAGAGAAAACCACAGTTTTTAAGTCAGAGGAACTTTTTTTTCCTGAATTCCGACTATTATTTATTTTGTGACCTCTTGGAAGTTGCCCGTTTTGGGGGAGGGGGCCTCTGCCCAGCTATAGAATAGAGAAATACTTATTCATAGAGGTGTGATATAATTAAATGAGACAACACATATAAAGTGCCCAAAACAATGCCCAGCAATAGTAAATACTCAATAAATATTATTTGAACTCCTGCCTCTGTGCCCTCCCCTTACCCCCACTCTGTTCCCGTTGCTATGTTATCCATTCTGATTGGGCTTACTCAAAAGTTAAAACTGTTGAACTAAACTTGAAGCCTTTTTGTGCCTGCCAGCTCTACATTGCTCTGCATTCACTGAATTAATAAGTAGGGAGAAGTCAGGACCTTGAATTGATCTATTCATAATACCCAGCAGGTGTATGTGGCCTTTTCTTCTCAACAATTTGCTCCCCCAGGGATTGGGTAAAATGAATATTCCACTCTGAGCCTTCATTTTAAGTCCACATGGAGCCCTTAGAAGATATACTTAAATCTCTCTTCCACCTGCAAATAGGAGAGTTGAGCCTTAAATTATGTTAATTTGACATAGGAAATTTTAATCATCCTGTGTAAGATGGCTTGCTTGTTTGTTGCATTTGTACTGCTCAGATCACTGTCCTAAAAGTTTCACCTTTTAAAAGTAATCTGTTTCAGGGGCGCCTGGGTGGCTCAGTCGTTAAGCATCTGCCTTTGGCTCAGGTCGATCCCAGGGTCCTGGGATTGAGCCCCACATCGGGCTCCCTGCTCGGCGGGAAGCCTGCTTCTCCCTCTCCCTCTCCCCCTGCTTGTGTTCCCTCTCTCGCTGTCTCTCTCTCTCTCTGTCAAATAAATAAATAAAATCTTTAAAAAAATAAAAAAATTTTAAAAATAAAAGTCATCTGTTTCAGAATAAATTTTAATAGCTACTTAATATACTACTTTATATCTCAAAAATTGTTACTTTATCATAATTTTTATTGTTTTAGGTGCAAAGATGGTTTGAAAGGATTTACATTCTCTGCTCTTAGGTAAGTAGTTTATTTACCTTATGTTAAGAGAGAATTTGCAAGTTAACTTTTTCAAAAAGTAATATTATTGCGCATAATTACAATAGATGTTTATCGACTCAGTTTTCTAGCCCAAAATAATTGCAGGAGTCACAGTCACTTTTACGATATTTTATTAAAAGAGTCTAATTTATTGGATTTCTTTCCCCCTAAAAATCAGTCAATCAACAACTGTTTTTGGAGGTGCCTGGGTGGCTCAGTCGTTAAGCGTCTGCCTTCGGCTCAGGTCGTGATCCCAGGGTTCTGGGATCAAGCCCCACATCGGGCTCCCTGCTCAGCGGGAAGCCTGCTTCTCCCTCTCCCACTCCCCCTGCTTGTGTTCCCTCTCTCACTGTGTCTCTCTCTGTCAAATGAATAAGTGAAATCTTTGAAAAAAAAAAAATCAACAACTGCTTTTGGGACCTATTGTGTGCCTCATATCACTGGGTGTTAGGAAAGAATTAGAAGAACTCTCTCTTCAAGGAGCATTGGAAAAACAAAGCTACATGTGAATAATTACTGCAAAATTAAATACTGAATTGTGTGGTACCACATTATGGGCTTCATTAGGACAGGGCTCATGTCAGACACATTTTGAATCATAAGCTTCACTAGAGTCACTAGAATCTGCTTTTCACCCTGTATGCCATCTCTTGCCATAGTTATTGGCCGATAGTAGTAGATAGTGTAGAAAAGTTGGTTGGCAGCACTTCCATTGTATTTTACAGTTCACCAAGCATTTTCACATAGATTAGAAAATTTTCACAGCAGTTCTGTGAGATGGGTATTTTTATGCCCATGTGACGTGAGGCTTAGAATACTTAACTAATTTAATGTCACACAGTGACTGCATATACTTACTTGAAACCTAATGCTCTTCCAGTTTGTATTATAAATGTTGCCTCTTTTATTCTCCTAAGTACATATAGTAGATGCTTAGTGAAGATTAGGTGTGGAGTATTTATTATAAATATAGGAGGGAAAAATTAGGGTAGCCTTCGGTATGCTAGAAGATTTCATATGACTGTCTTTTTTAGGTTATTTTGAGGATCAAATGAGTTAATGCATGAAAAGTGTTTAGAACTGTGCATGGCACATAGTGCTCAAGAAATGTTGGCTATTACTGTTATTATTATTCTTATGGGGATAAGCCTTAACCTGCACTTGAAGGATAGCTTTAGAGAACTAGAAGGGAAGAGGAGGAACCTTCTGGGTAGAAGTGAATAATGTTAGCAAAAGTATGAAAATTATAAACATGAAATATGAGGTAAGAGTGGGAAAATCAACTTAATTGGTATGAAAAGCTTATTTTAGGGATCATAAGGTTTTGTGGGGTTTTTTGATTTTTTAAATGATGGTCAGAGCAGGGCCAGATTTTGGAAGACCTAAACAGAAAAAAAGGAAGACAAATTTGAATTTGATAAGATGGGCAGTAGAGAGCCACTAAAGGGTTTTGAGCAGGGTAGTTGACATTGTTTCAGAAAGATTAGTCTGGCCACAGTATTTGGGACAGACATTGTGAAAGAGAGAATCAGAAGGAAGAAAGATGAAGTGATAAGGACTGGGATTTGGCGACAGTGGAGGATTAAAGAGAAAGAGGCAAAGTTGAGACTGGTGTCGAAGGAAATGAAGACCTACTGATTGATATTTTCCTTCTTCCTCTTTCCCTCCAATCCTTGCTACGAGCCAAGTTTTGAAAACCTAAGTACATGAAAAAAGGTGCTATTAACAGAAAATCAGATGGTGTGCAAGGAAGCTAGTTTGGGAGGGGACAAATTGAGTCCCCTGTGTGAATAAGAGTATCTTTGGTTGTGGAAACTCTGTGGTAACAGTAACTAAGTCATAATACACAGCGGTAATTTTTTCATATTATATTTTTCATTGAAAGATCATGAAACATTTCAGAAAATAACTTTTTGTTGTTGTTGCATTGAATGTGAAGATTCTATGTTATGTCAAAAGTTTATAACAAAACCAAAAGTTGGTTTTCCTAAAGAGAAAACTTTGCCTTTTCCCGTGTCTCTCCATAGGCTCCCAGAATCCTTACAGAAACTCAAAATGTATCCGATATTTTTGTGTCTCTTCGTCAAATCCACTCAAAATAAGGGGCTGGATAACTATTTGCACTTAGAATTTACTCTGTATTATAGGAAAATATTCTGGGAAAAAATGGTTATTAATTCTCGCTAAGTTAGTAGAAGTTATGAGAACAGATAGAGTCAAGGATAGAGTCAAAGGCTGGGAACCAGTTCAGGAGCCTTATGGTATACCAAACCTGCATCAACATAGTTTAATACTTAGAAGTGTATAGGCAGCTTAGTGATTAAGAGCCCAGGCTTTAGAGTCAGACAGTTTTTTGGGTCCAAGTAATTGTTTTTGGATGTGGTCAAATGCTTTTTCATGCTAACTCTCACGGAAATGATGGCACCTACTTACTTCGTAGTGTTGCTATGAGGATTAAATGATTTAATCCTCTGTACTGTCCTGTCATATAGTAAATGTTCAGAAAATGCTCATTATTACTATATTTGATCATTCAGTATGTATTAATTAAATTTTTACTATGTGCCAGTCCCTGGGGTGTAATAGCAAAAGATGTATAGAGTCTCACAGACCCACAGTTTAATGGGGGATGCAAACTACTAATAAGGTGCTTCTGCTACTGGGGACTCATTGGGCTTTGATAGCACAGGGAAGGATTGCTAACTCACTGCAGCTTGGGCGGGGACAGTTTCTCCAAGGAAGTGACCTCTAATCTGAGATGGTCAGTCCTGGCCAAAAGAGAAACAGTATTATGAACAGTGTGAGAGAGATGATTTTATCTGTTCTAACATAGTTTTTGTCTTGTTTATAAAGAACAGTAGTACAGACCTTGAACTCTCCATGCACACCCATGATTAAGAACCAAATTCTTTTGGAATAACAGCTACTGAGACTGCACGGCTGCCACCTTGTGACAATCTCATTACATGCCCTTTATGATTTAATAAGCTAGATATTTTACCAAGTTTGTCCGAATGAGATGGGATACAGTTGTTGATAGTAATAGCTTGTTTCACCTCTCTTTTCTGAGTGTTTACATTTTCTTATTCTATTTGTCATAGGTCCCATGTTCCAGAACCTTAGTGTAGTATTACTGATCCCTTGTTTTTGTCTGCATTTTATGGTATTTTCTGAAAGTTCAGCAGGTAGAGTTCTCTTAAGAAAGCTTAGTTATTCTTTAGAAGAGCAATGACTCATAGTGAAGGTACAAACAGCAAAAATGGAAAACTAGTAAAGGATACTGATTGAATGATATCTAATGGTAGCAATTCTTTTTTTCTTTTCTTTTTTCTTTTCTTTCTTTTCTTTCGCATTGTCTGGGAAAAAAATACTCCAGTTTTGATGAGATAAGAATAGTGTCTTCTCCCAGATATTAGGTTTTTCAGAAGAGAAATAACTAGATTAGAATAATATTGAGTTTAAGGTTTTCTAATGAAATTATGTGAGAATGCATGGAATCTTGACCATTTTATGATTCTCAGTCTTTAGTTTCCTCCATTTCCCTGAATATCTTTATATGACCTAATAGTGCATTGCAGCTATTTTATGACTCAAAGTGACATGAGATATAACTTTATACTGAAAAATGAGAACCTCATTCAATTGTAACTATTAGTAGAATTTAGACAAAAAAATAGAATTTTTTGATCAACTAGTAGACCCAAGTAAATATTTCACCTGCTTTTTTGTTTGAAAAAACTTCAAGGTGTGTAATATCTTTAAAAAGTGGTAACTTAAGTTAAAAGGGTGCATCATAAAAGTGTTATGCTGTATTTTACTTGGTTAATTTGATTTTAAAATACGTGCATTGTTGGGAAGCTTGGGAAGATGGTGGAGTAGCAGGACCCTAAGTTCACCCCATCCCATGTTGACAACTAGATATTACTCACATCGATGTAAATACGCTAGAGGGCAATCCAAAGATGGGCAGAACAAACTCCACAACTAAATGTAAAGAAGCTGCATCTGAGGGGGTGCCTGGGTGGCTCAGTCAGTTAAGTGTCTGCCTTCAGCTCAGGTCATGATCTCAGGGTCCTGGGATCAAGTGCCATGTCGGGCTCTCTGCTCAGTGGGGAGTTTGCTTCTCCCTCTCATTCTCCCTCTGTGCTTTCCCTCTCTCTTTTTCTCTCTCAAATAAATAAATGAACTCTTTAAAGAAAAAAAAAAGCTGCATCTGAGAGGTTCCCAAGGGTAGAAACAGTGGTTGGGAGCTGCCCACAGGAGGGAGGGAGCTACGGGTGTAGAGAGGGGAAAGAAAACAGTCTCTCACACTAGGGATCCCAAACCATAACATCTGGCTTTGAAAACCAGAGGGGCTGAATTCCATGAGTTTGTATAAATCACAGGATTTGGAGTCTGGAGCTTAAAAAGTCAGCTGACTCAGCACCGGGCAAGATGGGAGAGTGAGTGATAGCTGGATCCTGCCTTTAAAGATACAGCAGCCCATAGAGAGGCAACATAGAAATGACAGTTTGCATAGTGCCTGGGACAAACAAGAGGAAGATATGTTTATACTGATTTTGAGTGTGTTAGGGGACTTCTCTGGGAACAAAGGAGGTGGCAGGCACCATTTTCCTCCCCTGCTGCCCAGCATAAACACAGGGCCACCTGTGGGCAGCACTGCGCAGACACTTGCTACCTAACCTGCTAGCAGTGTGCCTTGCCCATGTGTTCTCCTGAGGACTGGCACACTCCAAGCATGCTGACCTCAGCCCTTAGCTCACCTGATGTCTTCTCAGAGCTCGCAGCCTGTGTCTCACTAACACCACAGAAAGCAAGCAAAGCCCACAACAGATACAGAGTCAATGAAGATGTCTGGACTGAAAGAAAAAGTGACTCAGACACAACACAAGCAACACAAACAGGAGGTTCCCCTGAAGTGCCAGGTTCTGGTGAACAGGGGACACTATACTGCAGAGCAGTACAGGACCTCTTCTTCATGAAGCCATTACTTTCAAGAGCAGAAGGTGTAGCTGACTTTCCTAACAAAGAGAAACTGACACAGATAGACAAAATGAGGAAACAGAGGAATATGTCCCAAATGAAAAAACAGGACAAAATCACAGCAGGAGATTAAGTGAAACAGAAAAAAGTAAGATGTTTGATAAAGAATTTAAAGTAATGCTCATAAAGATAGTGGACTTCAGAAAAGGGTGGAGGACATCAGTGAAACTCTTGACAAAGAGATAAAAAATGGGTGCCTGGATGGCTCAGTCATTAAGTGCCTGCCTTCAGCTCAGGTCATGATCCCAGGGTCCTGGGATCGAGCCCTGCATCGGGCTCCCTGCTTGGCAGGAAGCCTGCTTCTCCCTCTCCCACTCCCCCTGCTTGTGTTCCCTCTCTTGCTGTGTCTCTCTCTGTCAAACAAATAAATAAATAAACTCTTTAAAAAAAAGAGAGAGATAGGGGCGCCTGGGTGGCTCAGTCGTTAAGCGTCTGCCTTCGGCTCAGGTCATGATCCCAGGGTCCTGGGATCGAGCCCCGCATCGGGCTCCCTGCTCCGCGGGAAGCCTGCTTCTCCCTCTCCCACTCCCCCTGCTTGTGTTCCCTCTCTCGCTGTCTCTCTCTGTCGAATAAATAAATAAAATCTTAAAAAAAAAAAAGAGAGAGATAAAAAATAACGTATCAGAGGTGAAGAACTTGATAAATGAAATTAAAAATACAATAGATGGAATAAATAAACAGTAGGCTACAGGAAGCAGAGGAGCCTGTAAGTGACCTGGAGGATAGAGTAATGGAAAGCAATCAAGCTGAACAGGTGAGAGACACATAAATACTACATAATGAGAATAGACTTAGAAAATTCAGTGACTCCATCAAGCATAAGAGAGAAAGGGGGACAGAAAATGTATTTGAAGAAGTAATAGCTGAAAACTTCCCACATCATGGGAGGGAAACAGAGATCCTGATTCAGGGGCACAGAAATCCCCCTGTTAGGATTCAACCTAAGGAGGTACACACCAAGACACACAGTAATTAAAATGGTAAAAAATAGTGATAAACGAAGAATTTTATTTTATTTTATTTAAAGATTTTATTTATTTGACACAGAGAGAGAGATAGCGAGAGCAGGAACACAAGCAGGGGGAGTAGGAGAGGGAGAAGCAGGCTTCCCGCCAGGCAGGGAGCCCGATGCAGGGCTCAATCCCAGGATCCTGGGATCATGACCTGAGCCAAAGGCTGACACTTAACGACCGAGCCACCCAGGTGCGCCAGGAAAGAATTTTAAAGATTGTAAAAAAAAAAAAGATGGTTACATATACAGGAAACCCCATAGGCTATCAGCTGATTTTTCAGCAGAAACGTTGCAGACCAGAAGGGACTGGTATGATATATTGAAAGTGCTCAAAGGGAAAAATTGGAAGCCAAGAATATTCTATCCAGCAAGGCTGTCATTCAGATTAGAAGGAATTTCCCAGACAAACAAAAGTTAAAAGAATTCATGACCACTAAACCAGCCCTACAAGAAATGCTAAGGGGGGCTTTGTAAGAGGAAAACAAAAATCATAAGTAAGAGTAAGAAAAAACAGGAAGTACAAAAACAACAAAAAAATAAGTATATCTATAAAAATCAGTCAAGAGAAGCACAAAATAAAAGGATGTAAAATATGATACCAAATATCTGAAATGTGGAGAGGAGAGGAGTAAAATTAAGCAACCATTAGCTGAACATAGACTGCTATATGCGGAAGATGTTATATATAAACCTAACGGTAACTACAAGTCAAAAACAGTAATAAATTGAATGAGATCTTGCCATTTGCAACGACGTGGATGGAACTGGAGGGTATTATGCTGAGCGAAATAAGTCAAACAGAGAAAGACATGTATCATATGACCTCACTGATATGAGGAATTCTTAATCTCAGGAAACAAACTGAGGGTTGCTGGAGTGGGGGGTGGGGTGGGAGGGATGGGGTGACTGGGTGATGGACACTGGGGAGGGTATGTGCTCTGGTAAGCACTGTGAATTGTGCAAGACTGTTGAATCTCAGATCTGTACCTCTGAAACAAATAATGCAATATATGTTAAGAAAGAAAAAAAGAAGAAGAAGAATGTAGCAGGAGGGGAAGAATGAAGGGGGAGAAATCAGAGGGGGAGAAGAACCATGAGAGACGATGGACTCTGAAAAACAAACGGAGGGTTCTAGAGGGGAGGGGGGTGGGAGGATGGGTTAGCCTGGTGATGGGTATTGAGGAGGGCACGTTCCGCATGGAGCACTGGGTGTTATGCACAAACAATGAATCATGGAACACTATATCTAAAACTAATGATGTAATGTATGGGGATTAACATAACAATAAAAAAATTAAAAAAAAACAGTAATAAATTAAAAAAAACAATAAGGAATCCAAATATTTTGCTAAAGAAAGCCAACAAATCATGAAAGAAGAGAGCAAGAGAAGAAAGGAACAGAGAGGAACTATCAAAATAACCATAAGTCAAGTAACAAAATGGCAATAAATACATACATATCAATAATTACTTTGAATGTACATGGACTAAATGCTCCAATCATGGCACATGATGACAGAATGGATAAAAAAGCAAGACCCATCTACATGCTGCCTGCCAGAGACTCATTTCAGACCTAAGGACATATGCAGACTGAAAGTGAAGGGATAGAGAAATATCTATCATGCAAATGGAAGTGAAAAGGTAGCCTGAGTAGCAAGTTATATCGACAAAATAGACTTTCATACAAGGACTGTAAAAAGGGACAAAGGACACTGTATGAACATAAACAATACAATCCAACAAGAAGATATAAAAATTGTAAATATTTATGAATCCAACTTGGGAGCACCCAAATAAATACATAAAGCAGTTAATAACAAACATAAAGAAAATGATCAATAGTAATACAGTAATAGTAGGGTACTTCAACACTTCACTTACATCAATAGACAGATCATTCAAACAAAATCAACAAAGAAACAGTGGTTTTGAATGACATATTGGCCCAGATGGATCTAACAGATATAGTCAGAACATTCCATCCTAAGACAGCAGAATACACATTCTTTTCAAATGTACATGGAGCATTCTCCAGATTAGATCACATATTAGGCCACAAAACAAGTCTCAACAAATTCAGAAAAATTGAAGTTATAAAAATACATCTTTTCTGACCACAATGGTATGAAACTAGAAATCAAGCACAAGAAAAAACATGAAAAGCACATAAATACATGGAGGTTAAATAACATACTACTAAACAATGAATGAGTAAATCAAGAAATCAAAGAGGAAATAAAAAATACATGGAGAGAAATGAAAATGCAAACACAATAGTCCAAAATCTGAGATATAGCAAAAGCTGTTCTAAGAGGGAAGTTTATAGCAATATAGGCCTACCTCAAGAAGCAAGAAAAATCCTAAATAAACAACCAATCTAACCTTACATCTAAAGGAACTAGAGAAAGAACAACAAACAAAGCCACAAGCCAGTAGAAGGTAGGAAATAATAAAGATTAGAGCAGAAATAAAGTAGAAACTAAAAAAACAATAGAACAAATCAGTGAAACCAGGAGCCAGTTCTTTGAAAAATCAACAAAATCATAAGCCTTTAGCCAGATTCATAAAAAGAGAAAGAGGACTCAAGTAAATAAAATTAGAAATGAAAGGGGAGAAGTAACAACCAAAGCACAGAAATCAAAAAGATTGTAGGAGAATGTTAACCTATGTCCCAGCAAACAAAAGTCCAGGACCAGATGGTTTCACAAGGGGATTCTACCAAACATTTAAAGAAGAGTTAACACCTGTTCTCAAACTATTCCAAAAAATAGAAAAGGAAAACTTCTTAATTTATTCTATGAAGCCAACATTACCCTGATACCAAAGCTAGATAAAGACACTACAAAAAAAGAGAAATACAGGCCAATATCTCTTTCTGAACATAGATGCAAAAATTTTCAACAAAATACTAGCAAACTGAACCCAACAATACATTAAAAATTCATTCACCAGAATCAAGTGGAATTTATTCCTGGGGTGCAAGGGTGGTTCAGTATTCACAAGTCAATCAATGTGATTCATCACATCAATAAAAGAAGGAATAAAAACCAAATGATCTTCTAGAGGGGAGGGGGTTGGGAGGATGGGTTAGCCTGGTGATGGGTATTGAGGAGGGCACGTTCTGCATGGAGCACTGGGTGTTATGCACAAACAATGAATCATGGAACACTAAATCTAAAACTAATGATGTAATGTATGGGGATTAACATAACAATAAAAAAATTAAAAAAAAAATTATATGGAAAAAAAAAAAAAACCAAATGATCATTTTAATGGATGCAGAAAAAGCATTTTAGAATATAAAACATCCATTCATGATAAAAACCCTCAGCAAAGTGGGATTAGAGGGAACACCTCAACATAATAAAAGCCATAAATGAAAAACCCACAGCTAACATAATATTCAATGGTGAAAAACCGAGAGCATTTCCCCTAAGGTCAGGAACAAGACAAGGATGTCCACTCTCACCACTCATATTTAACGTAGTACTGGAAGTCCTAGCCACAGTGATCAGAAAAGAGGAAGGAAGAAGTAAAACTTTTTCTATGTGCAGATGACATGATACTATATATGGAAAACCTTAAAGACTCCACCAAAAAGCTATTAGAACTGATAAATGAATTCAGTAAGATTGCATGATACCAAATCAACATATAGAAATTCATGGTATTTTTATATACTAATAAGCAACAGAAAGAGAAATTAAGAAAGCAATTCCATTTACAATTGCACCAAAGGTAATAAAATATCTAGGAATAAACTTAACCAAGGAGGTGAAAGACTTGTGTAAAAATATATAAATTATCTTTTATCAATGTTTTACAGTTTATATTTTATATATATATATTATATATAGTTTATATATTTATAAACAATATTTATAAACATTGATAAAAGATGTTGCTGTTTCTACACAAACAAGTGGAAAGATAATCTGTGCTCATGGATTGGAAGAACAAATATTGTAAAAGTGTCCATACTACACAAATGTATACAATCTACAGATTTAATGTTATCCCTATCAAAATACCAACAACATTTTTCACAGAACTGGAACAAAGAATCCTAAAATTTGTATGGAACCACAAAGACCCCGAATAGCCAGAGCAATTTTGAAAAAGAAAAGCACAGTTGGAGATGTCACAATTCCAGACTTCAACTTATACTACAAAGCTTTAGTAATCAAAACAAGCGTGGTACTAGCACAAAAATAGGCACATAGATCAATGGAACAGAATAGAAAACCAGAGGTAAACTCACAATTATATGGTCAGTTAATCTTCGACAAAGCAGGAAAGAATATCCAGTGGGAAAAAGACAGCCTCTTCAACAAATGGTGTTGAGAAAAGTGGACAGCAACATGCAAAAGAATGAAACTGGCCCACTGGCTTACACCATACACAAAGCTAAATTCCAAATGGATTAAGGACCTAAATGTGAGACATAAAACCGTAAAAATCCTAGAAGAGAGCACAGGCAGTAACTTCTCTGATGTCGGACATAGCAACTTTTTTCTAGATATGTCTCCTGAGGCAAGGGAAGCAAAAGCAAAAATAAAACTATTGGGACTACATCAAATAAAAAGCTTCTGCACAGCAAAGGTAATAATCAACAAAACTAAAAGACGGCCTATGGGATGGGAAAAGATATTTGCAAATGACATATCTGATAAAGGGTTAGTATCCAGAATTATAAAGAACTTCTATAACTCGATGCCTGAAAAACAACTAATTCAATTTAAAAATGAGCAGACAAGATGAACGAACATTTCTCCAAAGAAGACATCCAGAGTCCAACGGACACATGAAAAGATACTCACCATCAGTGATCATCAGGGAACTGCAAAGCAAAACTGCAATGAGCTATCACCTCACACCTGGCAGAATGGCTAAAATCAACAACACAGGAAACAACAGGTGTTGGCAAGGATGTGGAGAAATAGGAACCCTCTTGCACTATTTGTGGGAATGCAAACTGATGCAGCCATGCTGGAAAACAGTATGGGGATTCCCCAGAAAGTTGAAAATGGAACTACCCTACAACCTAGTACTCACAGTACTGGGTATTTACCCAAAAAATACAGAAACACTAATTCACAGAGACACTACGTGTATCCTCTGTTTATTGCAGCATTATTTACAATAGCTAAATTATGGAAGCAGCCCAAGTGTCCATCAATAGGATAAAGAAGAGGTTTTATACACACACACACATACACATATACACACAATGGAATATTGAGCCACAAAAAAGAATAAAATCTTCCCATTTGCAACAACATGGATGAGCTAAAGAGTATAATGCTAAGCAAAATAAGCCAGCTAGAGAAGGACAAATACCATATTATTTTACTCATATGTGGAGTTTAGGAAACAAAACAAATGAGCAAAGGAAAAAAAATGAGAGAGAGAGACAAACGAAGAAATAGACTCTTAACTACAGAGAACACACTGATGGTTACCAGAGGGTAGGTGGGTGGGGGTGGGTGAAATAGGTGAAGGAGATTAATAGTACACTTATCTTGATAAACACTGAATAATGTTGAGTCAGTGTATTATGCACCTGAAACTAATATAACACTGTATGTTAACTATGCTGGAACTAAAATAGAAAACTTAATAGAAGAATTTATTGCATTATTAAAGAAATGGCTGTCAGCATTTTCTTATAAAGGATAAGATTTTATTTAAATTTTGAAAAACATTTCAAATGATAAGGTACTCTCCAAAATGTATTTGTATATTAACAGAATCAGGATGGGTTTTTTTTCCTTATTGTCTTTTTCCTTTTATTTTTTAAAGGTGAAAATGCCTCACATTGTGCTCTTTTCTTTAGGTTTATTGTAGGGAAGGAAGAAATTCCCACACATTCTTATTCACCAGAAGCAGCATATGCAAAAGTGGAACAAAAGACAGAGAAACATGAAGAAAAGCCAAGAAGATTGAATATAATTGCTCTAATCAGGAAACTTGTGGATTCAGTGTAAGTTTTTTATCTTGATATTTAGCACACTGTGTTATTGTTTTATATGATATTTGTACTTTGCCAAGGTGTTTTATTTTCTTTTCAGTAATGATATACATATATATCATATCTATCTATCTTTTTTTTTTTTTTTTTTTTTTACCAGAAAGAGTGCATAGAGTTTTATAAAAGGCACATAATGGCAAGTCAGTGTTATTTATTATTTTTGTCTGGACTATAGACCAACATATGCCTTTAGAATAGATTTATATGAACTTGTAATAGTTTTCTATGTCAAACTAGACACAGTTGTAGGAGGCTAGAATGGGGAACTTTAGGAAACAGGTTAATATGTGCTAATCAAATATTCCAAATGTGGAAAGGAGAAAGAAAAGTTCTGGGGCACATTCAAGAAGATAGAGGAATAATAAGGAGCAAACCTTACATAAATGTTTTTTGTAAGAGTAGAAATTTTCAGGGCTTTGGAAATGGAATAAAACATCTTTATTTGTATATTATACAAAGAAGTCTGAATTTCATACAAATAGTACTTGTTTTTTTTTGGTTTGTTTTTTTTTAACTTTGTCCTTTTGTTGTTGTTGTTATGTTAGTCACCATACAATACATCATTAGTTTTTGATGTAGTGATCCACGATCCATTGTTTTCGTATAACATGCAGAGCTCCATGCATTATGTGCCCTCCTTAATACCCATCACTGGGCTATTTCAAGTATAGGAATTATACTTCTATATAATATTAAAATACATCTATAATTAATAGAAAATTTAGTGATTTAAAATTAGAACATCAGTCAATAAAAATAATCTTTGTAGTGATATTTTAGAGAGTGTTGAATGAATAGCCAATATAGAAAGTTAGGGATCAGTTATGGGAAGCTGAAGCCAATAAATCAGACCTTAGACTCTCATTTCACCCCTGCTGGCTTTGTGACTTTGGGCAAGTGATTTAACCACTCTGGACCCTAAAGTCCTCATCTGTTAACTTGGGTTAATGATCTCTGTTATGGAGTGTTGCGTCCATTAAATGAAATAACATGAGTTGCCTCACGTACATGAGCACAGAGTAGGTGCTCAAAATTTTTACTGTATTTAAAGACTTTGTCTTCATTTTAGTATACAGCACATACAGAAGGTAAGAGGGAGGGAAGGAATAACAGATGGCAGGAATAATTGTGGTAGTAAACTTTTTTTAAAAATTTATGTATATCCTTTTTTTATCATGATAAGTGCACTCCTTAATCCCCATCACCTGTTTCACCCATATCCCTAACTACCTCCCCTCTGATAATCAGCAGTTTGTTCTCTGTAGTTAAGAGTCTGTTTCTTGATTAGTTTCTCTCTTTTTTTTTCCCTTTGCTCATTTGTTTCCTAAATTCCACATATGAGTAATACGGTTGAATATTACTCTGTGTTTGTGTGTGTGTGTGTGTGTGTGTGTGTGTGTGTGTGTGTGTGTATACCACCTCTTCTTTATCCATTCATTGATTGAAATGGGCTGTTTCCATAATTTGGCTATTGTAAATAATGTTGCAATAAACATAGAGATGCATATGTCCGTTTGAATTAGTGTTTTGTAATTTTTGGGTAAATAGCCACTAGTGAGATTGGTAATGAACTTCTTAATTCTTAAGCAAGTTCAAAATAGTTACTGATCACCTGAGTGAAGAAAAGAGACAAGGAATCCCTATTCATGGAAATCATGTCACCATGAATCAGAGGGGAATGCGGAGACGGGAATGCAGAGAATGTATTATGTGGGTGAATGATGCCTTGGGTATCAGAACTAATCAGGTCATGGCAGAACTTGTCAGACTTGCCTCCGTGAGTCCACTGCTGTGGAAGCAGATGCAGGGTAATACATAAGCAGAGCAGATAAGACAGGAGATGGGGAGTCCAGGTTTTGAGAAGTTTTAATAACAGACTGAGGGAAGATTAAATGACAGTATAGCTGATACCAGAATTGAACTTCACTAGCAAAGAGAGTTTAACGATTTCTGTGTAGTTCCAGTAGCACTGGCTGAGGAATGCCTTTGAAGAGGACACTTAGAAGTATGAAGAGTGATGGTTTACACATGGCCACCCCTCTCTGATTTACCTCTTTTAGGTCCCAGCTTTAATCCCTCAACTTCACATGGCCAGATATGTCCCATCATCCTGATGACATAAGGGCTACGGGCAGCAGGAATCCCTGCCGTCCCCCTTGTCTGGGAAGGGCTACACGTATATGCCAGCTGTGGTGCAGAATTGGATTTCCGAAAGGGTTTTGCTAATCAGTTTGCAAATGGAATTAAAGAGGTGTGGAGCCAGAATATCACTCTACACATTATTGTTACAAACAAGAAGCTTAATGTGTTCCAACCATGAGATAATTAATTAACTGCAGTCTGCAAGAATTACAAAGACTACTCATTTTGGAACATGAACACTTCATAGAGAAAGGGGGAGAGCCAGACCCCTGTTAGATATTTTACTTACTTTTTTACGCCTCAATACAGTCCTGGAGTCAGCATACCAAATAATTAAAAATCTATGTGTCTTGAACAGTAGCCCCCCCAGCAGAAACATTTACTAAACACCAGAGGACCAAGTGGTTTGCATTTAAATCACAAATAACCTACTTTTGAATTCCCACATGATCTATTACTCTATTTATTTTAAAAACTGAATTTTGAATTCTAATACCGTATCATGTTTCTTTTCCAGATGTTTTCTCTCAAATATAATTAAGTATAAATTCCTGTAACCTGAGCACTTTCTCATTATGATTGTTGCTCAAGTACTGACTTCATGGGGGACTTATGACCGTTATACTCTACAGTAAGCAACTTAAAGCTTCCAAAAGATTTGGCAGAGTATAGAGATAATATATTACATATTTTTCATATTTAGTCACAAATATTTACCAATGTTTTTTCTGTTCTGCATTTAAGTATTTTGATTGCAGTCACATATTTTATGCACCGTGTCAAATGGTGAACTGAAAAGAAAAAAAAATCTGTTATCTTTGCTTTTTTATGTCCTAAGAAACCAAAAGATGCATGCATTTAGAAACAAGTAGGTAATGTTTTCTGCTTTTTTGGTTAGAGAGTGTTAAGCACATCTACACACATACACATCATTTATTATATTTGTCTTATTTCAGATGTAAGCATGGACCAAGGCATAGGTGTTGCAAACACTATGAAGATAATTGCATCTCTTATTGCATTAAAGTAAGTATATAAAAGTATCACTGTTAGCCATGGGGAATATATATAGAAATAACTTTTTAAAGATTGTATTTATTTGAGAGAGAGAAAAAACATGAGTGGGGAGAGGGGCAGAGGGAGAGGGACAAGTAGACTCCCCACTGAGCACAGAGCCAGATGCTTGGCTTAATCCAGGACCTGAGATCATGATCTGAGCCAAAGTCAGACACTCAACTGGCTGAGCCACCCAGGCGTGCCCCATATAGAAATAACTTTTGAATTAAAGCATGATTTCAAAGTAAATGGAAAAATAGACAGTAATTGCTATCATTCTTTGCATTTGACTTGAAGAATGAGAAATTTGTGAAAAATAGATAACAATTTAGCTTTTAGTATTCATTTACCAGATCTTTGGTTAATTAATTTTAAAATTCGCTTATTTAAAAGTTAGTGAAGGGGTGCCTGTGTGACTCAGTCGGTTAAGTGTCTGCCTTCAGCTCAGGTCATGATCCCAGGGTCCTGGGATCAAGCCCCGTTTCAGGCTCCCTGCTCAGGGCGAGTCTGCTTCTTGCCCTTCCTCTCCCTCTGCCCCCTCCCCTGCTCATGTTCTCTCTTTCTGTCTCAAATAAATAAAATTGTATAAAAAAATCAGTGTAAAACTTTTAAAGTAGAAGAGAAGGTGAAGCAACAACAGCAAAAAAGACAGAAAAATAAAGTTATTAAAATTTATATGTTGTAATGTGTTCTCATTAGAATGCGTGCTAGAACAAGGTCCCTGGGGTATGCTGTCTACTAGTGGATCAGCAGTCATACACATACCCTGTGCGCAATCTGATACAGTGGCATTTGGTGTTGGACTTGTAAAGCTGTTACATTTTTGAAGGCATGGAGGTTACTGGAGCATGTTCAACAGTTACTCTACATGAAGGAAGTTAGCTGTGCCCACTGGCAGAAATTCCTCCCTCCCTAGTATATTTGTGTACTAGAATGTCTCTGCTCACACCCGTCCCCCGTTCTGTGCCTGCCGTCCTTCCATCCTCCATCACCACCACCTCTGGGGAGGAAGTCATTTTCATTGCAGTTAGTCTGGTGCAGGTGGCACCACCTGCCACAAATTCTCTAGTTTTGTCTGTCACAATCCTGATGCTTTAAAAAGTTTATGTTCTTCCTTTATAATATCTGATCCCCACTCAGTTGGTGATGGGAAGTTGTACAGCACCCCCAAAAGACAGCCTCCCAGCAGTCACTCTGAGGAAGAGGGACTGTATCACATTTTGCTTCTGAATGTGAATGCCTGTGGTCTAATATTGATGGTGGCATATACCCAAGCTAACACTTACCTTAGAGTCCCTGAAGATATGAGCAGAGGTTAAAGCAGTATTTTTTCATTTGTGCAGTGGTTTCTGAAACACTCCTTCCAAATCTGATTTCCTGCCCCACTTGTACAATGGCGGGGGGGCGGGCAGCAATGTTGCTGGCAGCCCTCAAGATCTGCCAGCTCCCAGGCAGGAGTTATGCCCTCCAAATGGACGTAATTCTGATTTAAGGGGAGACTTCAGGAGGGGAACTAAGAGAACTATTCTGATTAAATCGGAGGTATTTGAGAAAGTTTGGAAAGAGGGCAAGTGATATTTAAAAAAAAATTATATGAGGAAAGGAGAATTACTGAGGAAGGAAAACATCTAGTCATTGTATCAAAATGTGTACCAGTCCTATAAACTTGGCAATTTATGTATAAATTGGAATATTGTCCATGAATGTAAAATTATTTGGAGACCTGTAGGTGAGGAATTTATGCTACAAATATAGTAAAATACTTTGACAGTGCACCTCATTATCCTAACAGCTCAGTTATACCACATGTTAAATCACATCCCTGAGTAAATATTCGTATGAATTAGCCTTCCCTGCAGCTCACTATGCTCCATTCATACTTTTTGTTGGTTCCTCGTAAGTGCCAATCTCTGTTTTGTCTTTGTGCTTTCTGCCCAAGCTATCTGAAATGTTTTTCTCATGCTAGCTCCTTCTCTTTTCTGTTTAAATGTCACATCCTCTTTCACTTTCCCTTACCACCTAATTTAATATCGGCTGCCTCTTATTTGCCTCCTAGAGTCTTATTTCCTGCACAACACTTAACTGTAATCTGTAATTATTTTATGTACTTACTTATTTGCTCTTTCTCTAATGAGCATGAAGCTCCATGAAGGCAAAAACTTTGTGTCCTCTTCACCACTCTGCCCCCAGCATCTAGTGTAGTGGTTGGCACATGAGAGGCCTTCAGTGAATGTTTTCTGAATACGTGAAAGGGTGAATGGATGGAAGGATGAATGGATCTCTTGAAAATAGCATGGAAAGATTGAACAGGAGTGTGATCCTTGAATCTTTAGATTAATATTGTTAAGATTATTAATGGCAAGATAAAGTGTGAACACTTCATGCATTAAACATATACTGGGCAGTTTCAGTTAAGCAAATGCATGGTAATTTATGCTGATTGGTCAGACAATTTAATTTTCATGTTTTAGCCAGGTGTTAAATAGTTTCAGGTAAATTAATGAATGTTTCTTCATAGTAATTCAGTTTTTTTCTAAAAAAGAAGGCTGCTCTCTGGAAGATACAAACCTGACCTTTGGAAATTAGCAGGAATGTAGACATTTTTCCATCCCACTGGTGGTGAGAGAGGAGGAGGATGGGAGACTGGTATTACAATGTATTGGTTGAATCATGTGAACTACTGTTCTTTTATATAACATTAGCTTTTGTGCTAATTGGAATTTTTCAGCCTCTCAGTATGAAGTGACATTTAAACTTCATTACCCTAAATACTGAAATGAAATTGACCAACAGTAGTCATCCTCTCTGTTCCCTTTTGCCCTATAGATAGTTGCAGGTAATATGGAAAAATGTTGGCAGCAAGTATGCCTTTGTAGTGGATTTGCTTTTTCGAGTTTTGTTTAGTATACTTTAAAGCTACCATTTCTTAGAGATGTTTTAGCCTGACACTGTTGAGCATAGAAATAAAAACCTAGGTATAATTATATTTTTTTCCTGGAGAATTCTTTTAACCTGATCATTTAAAAAATTGATATTAAAGGTCTAAAAATAAAATTATTTTTCTGGCAAAAGAATTCCTATTTATAGTAATGATTAAGAAGAGTTCTCTGTGGGGCGCCTGGGTGGCTCAGTTGTTGGGCGTCTGCCTTCGGCTCAGGTCGTGATCCCAGGGTCCTGGGATCGAGCCCCGCATCGGGCTTCCTGCTCGCCGGGAAGTCTGCTTCTCCCTCTCCCACTCCCTCTGCTTGTGTTCCTGCTCTCGCTATCTCTCTCTGTCAAATAAATAAATAAAAAAAAAAAAAAAAAAAAAAAAAGAGTTCTCTGTTAAAATTTCTGAAAAGCATTTTTTTTTTTTTGGAATTTCTGTGCTTTTGTTCCTAAAATTCAGTTATGGTTTAGGAATTTTAAATCCTATGTTAACAATGTTAACAAAATGTCAAGAAATGGAAGTTTGGTGCATAGACAAGCTTGGCCAGTGCTTGTGAGCCTTTCAAGTTTTTGAAAATCAAAGATGAAGTATAGTCACTGAAAAATTTTACTCTTATTTTAAGGTAATTGTTTTAAAATTGAGGTCTTTAAGGCTTAATTTTCAAAATACTTTGATATAAACTGGGGTTATTTATCTGGAATTATGTTTTGATTCTGTGACGGTAAAATTTATATCTGACGGACCTCTCCACAGGGTGGCAGCATTTTCAACTCTGCTTGAGTGCAAACCTGGGGAATGAGTCCCAGCAGAATTCCGAGGGAGAAAGAAGAATGGGCAGGAGGCAGCTATCGACTCAACTCTTGTTTCGGGAAACTAGAAGGGCTCTCCCGTGTGTGCGTGTAGTCCTAAGTGCCATCCACCCGACGCAAGGGAACAAAAGTGCAGAGGACACGTGCCTCAGCAAAGATCGCCCTTCCTGAGCGTGAACTTCAGCTATTGTGTGTTTTTGTGAAAGCATGAGAAATGGAACCTAAACGAAACTCGGAGTGAGAAGCAGGCCTGTAAGGAAGGCTGCTGTGGACTCACCTCTTGTTTGAGGAGATTAGCACTGCTGTAGCCTGTGTGCCTGGATGCCTAGTTACCAGGCTACTAACACCAAGAATCAATGCTATAGAGTTACTGCGGTTTAGTTAACATTGCCGTTCCTGAGGCCAAAGGAGTTGTATAGTGCTCGTCTATGAGAGACCGCGGAAATGGAGTGAGAAACAGGCCGGAGCGGAAGGCAGCTCTCAACTCACCTCTTGTTGATGAGGCTGGTACCCTTGCCCCAGGTGTGCCTGCAGGCCCTAAGCCAACCACCTAACTCAAAGGAACAATTCTGTAGGGAATTCCTGCTTCGGCTGAAATAGCCATGCCTCAGGGTGGACGCATTGTGTGGTGTGCATGCGTGAGTACAGAGCAAGTGAGTCCAAAACCATTTTCCTTGTGAAACCCAGGCCCCAGAAGAAGCCAGAACACGACTCCCCACTTGCTCCATGAAACTAGTACTGCAGCCCCACTTTTGAATGGAAGTCTAATAGCTAGCTTTCTAACTGGAAGAAACAACACTGTAGAGAAACCGTGCTTTAGCTACCGTCGACCTCTCTGTGGGCGAAGCAGTTTAGGGTGTACTGTGGCTGAGAGCCTGGGGACGGTTTCCATATCGTAATATTGGGGGAGAGACAGGCCGGTACAGAAGGCAGCTCTCAACCCACATCATGGTTATGGGGCTAGTAGCATTGCCCAGGGTGTGTGTGCAGGCTTAAACAAAGCCACCTAACACGAAGGAAAAACTCGGTTGAGAGCCTGTGCTGCAGGTAAAACAGCTGCTCCTGAGGGTGGCAGCATTTTGTTGTGTGCGTGCGTGAGAGCACTGCAAGGGAGTCCAAAGCTTTTTGCGAGTGAGACTCAGGCCCCAGCGAAAGGCAGAACACGACTCCCCATGTGTTTCATCACGCTAGCACGGCAGGCCCACTTTTGCATGGAAGTCTAACAGCTAGTGTTCTAACTCGAAGAAACAACACTGTAGAGAAACCGTGCTTTAGCTACCGTCGACCTCTAGACGGAGGAAGCATTCCACGGAGTACCGTGGCTGAGAGCCTGGGGAACGGGTTCCATACGTGAAACCAAGGGAGAAATAGGTCCGGGCAGAAGGCACCTCTGGACTCAGCTCTTGCTACCTGAAGCTAACACTACTGCTCCATGTGTGCTTGGAATGCTATGTGCTCGACACTGACTGGGAAGAAACAACCCTGTAAAGAATCCCAGCTGCAGCTCATTCGCCTACCAGGCTAGTAACACCAAGAATCAATGCTGTAGCGTTACTGCGCTTTAGCTAACATTGCCGTTCCTGAAGCCGCAGGAGTTGTATAGTGCTAGTGTATGAGAGACCGGGGAAAGGGTCCCATACGTGAAATGGAGTGAGAAACAGGCCGGTGCGGAAGGCAGCTCTCAACTCACCTCTTGTTTATGAGGCTAGTACCCTTGTCCCAGGGGTGCCTGCAGGCCTAAAGCCAACCACCTAACTCAAAGGAACAACTCTGTAGGGAATTCCTGCTTCGGCTAAAAGAGCCATGCCTCAGGGTGGACGCATTTTGCTGTGTGCATGCGTGAGCGCACTGCAAGTGAGTCCAAAACCATTTTCCTTGTGAGACCCAGGCCCCGGAAGAGGCCAGAACACGACTCCCCACTTGCTCCATGAAGCTAGTACTGCGGCCCCACTTTTGCATGGAAGTCTAATAGCTAGCTTTCTAATCGGAGAAAAAACACTGTAGAGAAACCGTGCTTTAGCTACCGTCGACCTCTCTGTGGGCGAAGCAGTTTAGGGTGTACTGTGGCTGAGAGCCTGGGGACGGTTTCCATTTTGTAATATCGGGGGAGAGAGAGGCCGGTACATAGGGCAGCTCTCAACTCACTACATGGTTATGGGGCTAGTTTCGTTGCCCCATGGGTGTGTGCTGGCTTAAACACAACCACCTAACTCGAAAGAAAAACTCAGTACAGAATCTGTGCTTCAGCTAAAACAGCTGCTCCTGAGGGTGGAAGCTTCTTTTGTGTGTGTGCGTGAGAGCACTGCAAGGGAGTGGCAAACCTAATTTGGAGGGAGCCTCAGGCAGCTACAGAAGGCAGCACACGACTCCTCACTTATTTCGTGAAGCCAGCACTGCGGCCCCAATTTTGAATGGAGGTCTAATAGCTAGCGTTCTAACTCGAAGAAACAACACTGTAGAGAAACCGTGCTTTAGCTACCGTCGACCTCTAGACGGAGGAAGCATTACACGGAGTACCGTGGCTGAGAGCCTGGGGAACGGGTTCCATACGTGAAACCAAGGGAGAAAGAGGTCCGGGCAGAAGGCACCTCTGGACTCAGCTCTTGCTACCTGAAGCTAACACTACTGCTCCATGTGTGCTTGGAATGCTATGTGCTCGACACTGACTGGGAAGAAACAAGCCTGTAAGGAATCCGAGCTGCAGCTCATTCGCCTACCAGGCTACTAACACCAACAATCAATGCTGTAAATGTCCACAATAGCCAAACTGTGGAAAGAGCCAAGTTGTCCATTAACAGATGAATGGATAAAGAAGATGTGGTATATATATATATACAATGGAATATTATGCAGCCATCAAAAGGAATATGATCTTGCCATTTGCAACGATGTGGATAGAATTGGACGGTATTATGCTGAGCGAAATAAGTCAAACAGAGAAAGATATGTATCATATGACCTCACTGATATGAGGAATTCTTAATCTCAGTAAACAAAATGAGGGTTGCTGGAGTGGGGCGTGGGGTGGGACGGATGGGGTGACTGGGTGATGGACACTGGGGAGGGTATGTGTTCTGGTAAGTGCTGTGAATTGTGCAAGACTGTTGAATCTCAGATCTGTACCTCTGAAACAAATAATGCAATATATGTTAAGAAAGAAAAAAAGAAGAAGAAGAATGTAGCGGGAGGGGAAGAATGAAGGGGGGGAAATCGGAGGGGGAGAAGAACCATGAGAGACAATGCACTCTGAAAAACAAACTGACGGTTCTAGAGGGGAGGGGGTTGGGAGGATGGGTTAGCCTGGTGATGGGTATTGAGGAGGGCACGTTCCGCATGGAGCACTGGGTGTTATGCACAAACAATGAATCATGGAACACTATATCTAAAACTAATGATGTAATGTATGGGGATTAACATAACAATAAAAAAATTTAAAAAAAAACTGCATGGGGTGGGGGAGTCCCAATTTCATGATTAGGCCGGGGTGTTCACATAATTAAACCTTGTTTTTTCTCTCCTGTTAAAAAAAAAAAAGAATCAATGCTATAGCGTTACTGCGCTTTAGCTAACATTGCCGTTCCTGAAGCCAAAGGAGTTGTATAGTGCTCGTGTATGAGAGACCGGGGAAAGGGTCCCATACGTGTAATGGAGTGAGAAACAGGCCGGTGCGGAAGGCAGCTCTCAACTCACCTCTTGTTTATGAGGCTCGTACACTTGCCCCGGGTGTGCCTGCAGGCCCTAAGCCAACCATCTAACTCAAAGGAACAACTCTGTAGGGAATTCCTGCTTCGGCTAAAATAGCCATGCCTCAGGGTAGACGCATTGTGTGGTGTGCATGCGTGAGTGCACAGCAAGTGAGTCCAAAACCATTTTCCTTGTGAGACCCAGGCCCCGGAAGAAGCCAGAACACGACTCCCCACTTGCTCCATGAAACTAGTACTGCAGCACCACTTTTGAATGGAAGTCTAATAGCTAGCTTTGTAACTCGAAGAAACAACACTGTAGAGAAACCGTGCTTTAGCTACCGTCTACCTCTCTGTGGGCAAAGCAGTTTAGGGTGTACTGTGGCTGAGAGCCTGGCGACGGTTTCAATATCGTAATATCGGTGGAGAGACAGGCCGGTACAGAAGGCAGCTCTCAACCCACATCATGGTTATGGGGCTAGTACCGTTGCCCAGGGTGTGTGTGCAGGCTTAAACACAGCCACCTAACTCGAAGGAAAAACTCGGTTGAGAGCCTGTGCTTCAGGTAAAACAGCTGCTCCTGAGGGTGGCAGCATTTTGTTGTGTGCGTGCCTGAGAGCACTGCAAGGGAGTCCAAAGCTTTTTGCGAGTGAGACTCAGGCCCCAGTGAAAGGCAGAACACGACTCCCTATGTGTTTGACCAAGCTAGCACGGCAGCCCCACATTTGCATGGAAGTCTAATAGCTAGCGTTCTAACTCGAAGAAACTACACAGTAGAGAAACAGTGCTTTAGCTACCGTCGACCTCTAGACGGAGGAAGCATTACACGGAGTACCGTGGCTGAGAGCCTGGGAAACGGGTTCCATACGTGAAACCAAGGGAGAAAGAGGTCCGGGGAGAAGGCACCTCTGGACTCAGCTCTTGCTACCTGAAGCTAACACTACTGCTCCATGTGTGCTTGGAATGCTATGTGCTCGACACTGACTGGGAAGAAACAAGCCTGTAAGGAATCCGAGCTGCAGCTCATTCGTCTACCAGGCTACTAACACCAACGATCAATGCTGTAAATGTCCACAATAGCCAAACTGTGGAAAGAGCCAAGATGTCCATCAACAGATGAATGGATAAAGAAGATGAGGTATATATATATACAATGGAATATTATGCAGCCATCAAAAGGAATATGATCTTGCCATTTGCAACGATGTGGATAGAATTGGAGGGTATTATGCTGAGCGAAATAAGTCAAACAGAGAAACATATGTATCATATGACCTCACTGATATGAGGAATTCTTAATCTCAGTAAACAAAATGAGGGTTGCTGGAGTGGGGCGTGGGGTGGGAGGGATGGGGTGACTGGGTGATGGACACTGGGGAGGGTAAGTGTTCTGGTAAGTGCTGTGAATTGTGCAAGACTGTTGAATCTCAGATCTGTACCTCTGAAACAAATAATGCAATATATGTTAAGAAAGAAAAAAAGAAGAAGAAGAATGTAGCAGGAGGGGAAGAATGAGGGGGGGAAATCGGAGGGGGAGAAGAAACATGAGAGACAATGGACTCTGAAAAAAAAACTGCATGGGGTGGGGGGGATCCCAATTTCATGTTTAGGCCTCTGTGTTCACATAATTAAACCTTGTTTTTTCTCTCCTGTTAAAAAAAAGTAAAGAATCAATGCTATAGCGTTACTGCGCTTTAGCTAACATTGCCGTTCCTGAAGCCGCAGGAGTTGTATAGTCCTCGTGTATGAGAGACCGGGGAAAGGGTCCCATACGTGTAATGGAGTGAGAAACAGGCCGGTGCGGAAGGCAGCTCTCAACTCACCTCTTGTTTATGAGGCTAGTACCCTTGCCCCGGGTGTGCCTGCAGGCCCTAAGCCAACCACCTAACTCAAAGGAACAACTCTGTAGGGAATTCCTGCTTCGGCTAAAATAGCCATGCCTCAGGGTGGACGCCTTGTGTGGTGTGCATGCGTGAGTGCACAGGAAGTGAGTCCAAAACCATTTTCCTTGTGAGACCCAGGCCACGGAAGAAGCCAGAACACGACTCCCCACTTGCTCCATGAAACTAGTACTGCGGCCCCACTTTTGAATGGAAGTCTAATAGCTAGCTTTGTAACTCGAAGAAACAACACTGTAGAGAAACCGTGCTTTAGCTACCGTCGACCTCTCTGTGGGCGAAGCAGTTTAGGGTGTACTGTGGCTGAGAGCCTGGCGACGGTTTCAATATCGTAATATCGGTGGAGAGACAGGCCGGTACAGAAGGCAGCTCTCAACCCACATCATGGTTATGGGGCTAGTACCGTTGCCCAGGGTGTGTGTGCAGGCTTAAACACAGCCACCTAACTCGAAGGAAAAACTCGGTTGAGAGCCTGTGCTTCAGGTAAAACAGCTGCTCCTGAGGGTGGCAGCATTTTGTTGTGTGCGTGCCTGAGAGCACTGCAAGGGAGTCCAAAGCTTTTTGCGAGTGAGACTCAGGCCCCAGTGAAAGGCAGAACACGACTCCCTATGTGTTTGACCAAGCTAGCACGGCAGCCCCACATTTGCATGGAAGTCTAATAGCTAGCGTTCTAACTCGAAGAAACTACACAGTAGAGAAACAGTGCTTTAGCTACCGTCGACCTCTAGACGGAGGAAGCATTACACGGAGTACCGTGGCTGAGAGCCTGGGAAACGGGTTCCATACGTGAAACCAAGGGAGAAATAGGTCCGGGCAGAAGGCACCTCTGGACTCAGCTCTTGCTACCTGAAGCTAACACTACTGCTCCATGTGTGCTTGGAATGCTATGTGCTCGACACTGACTGGGAAGAAACAAGCCTGTAAAGAATCCGAGCTGCAGCTCATTCGCCTACCAGGCTACTAACACCAAGAATCAATGCTGTAGCGTTACTGCGCTTTAGCTAACATTGCTGTTCCTGAAGCCGCAGGAGTTGTATAGTGCTCGTGTCTGAGAGACCGGGGAAAGGGTCCCATACGTGAAATGGAGTGAGAAACAGGCCAGTGCGGAGGGCAGCTCTGAAATCACCTCTTGTTTATGAGGCTCGTACCCTTGCCCCGGGTGTGCCTGCAGGCCATAAGCCAACCACCTAACTCAAAGGAACAACTCTGTAGGGAATTCCTGCTTCGGCTAAAAGAGCCATGCCTCAGGGTGGACGCATTGTGTGGTGTGCATGCGTGAGTGCACAGCAAGTGAGTCCAAAACCATTTTCCTTGTGAGACCCAGGCCCCGGAAGAAGCCAGAACACGACTCCCCACTTGCACCATGAAACTAGTACTGCGGCCCCACTTTTGAATGGAAGTCTAATAGCTAGCTTTCTAGCTCGAAGAAACAACACTGTAGAGAAACCGTGCTTTAGCTACCGTCGACCTCTCTGTGGGCGAAGCAGTTTAGGGTGTACTGTGGCTGAGAGCCTGGGGACGGTTTCCATATCGTAATATCGGGGGAGAGACAGGCCGGTACAGAAGGCAGCACTCAACCCACATCATGGTTATGGCGCTAGTACCGTTGCCCAGGGTGTGTGTGCAGGCTTAAACACAGCCACCTAACTCGAAGGAAAAACTCGGTTGAGAGCCTGTGCTTCAGGTAAAACAGCTGCTCCTGAGGGTGGCAGCATTTTGTTGTGTGCGTGCGTGAGAGCACTGCAAGGGAGTCCAAAGCTTTTTGCGAGTGAGACTCAGTCCCCAGCGAAAGGCAAAACACGACTCCCCATGTGTTTCATCACGCTAGCACGGGAGCTCCACTTTTGCATGGAAGTCTAATAGCTAGCGTTCTAACTCGAAGAAACAACACTGTAGAGAAACCGTGCTTTGGCTACCGTCGACCTCTCTGTGGGTGAAGCAGTTTATGGTGTACTGTCGCTGAGAGCCTGGGGACGGTTTCAATATCGTAATATCGGGGAGACAGGCCGGTACAGAAGGCAGCTCTCAACTCACATCATGGTTATGGGGCTAGTACCGTTGCCCTGGGTGTGTGTGCAGCCTTAAATACATCCACCTAACTCGAAGGAAAAACACGGTAGAGGATCCCTGCTTCAGCTAAAACAGCCGCTCCTGAGGGTGGAAGCATTTGGTTGTGTGCGTGCGTGAGAGGACTGCAAGGGAGTCCAAAGTTTCTGCGAGTGAGACTCAGGCCCCAGCAAAAGGTAGAACACGACTCCCCGTGTGTTCATTTAGCTAGCACTGCGGCCCTACTTTTGCATGGAAGTCTAAGAGCTAGCGTTCTAACTCGAAGAAACAACAGTGTAGAGAAACCGTGCTTTGGCTACCGTCGACCTCTCTGTGGGTGAAGCAGTTTAGGGTGTACTGTGGCTGAGAGCCTGGGGACGGTTTCAATATCGTACTATCGGGGGAGAGACAGGCCGGTACAGAAGGCAGCTCTCCACCCACATCATGGTTATGGGGCTAGTACCGTTGCCCAGGGTGTGTGTGCAGGCTGAAATGAAGCCACCTAACTCGAAGGAAAAACTCGGTTGAGAGCCTGTGGTGCAGGTAAAACAGCTGCTCCTGAGGGTGGCAGCATTTTGTTGTGTGCGTGCGTGAGAGCACTGCAAGGGAGTCCATAGCTTTTTGCGAGTGAGACTCAGGCCCCAGCGAAAGGCAGAACACGACTCCCCATGTGTTTCATCACGCTAGCACGGCAGCCCCACTTTTGCATGGAAGTCTAACAGCTAGTGTTCTAACTCGAAGAAACTACACTGTAGAGAAACCGTGCTTTAGCTACCATCGACCTCTAGATGGAGGAAGCATTCCATGGAGTACCGTGGCTGAGAGCCTGGGGAACGGGTTCCATACGTGAAACCAAGGGAGAAAGAGGTCCGGGCAGAAGGCACCTCTGGACTCAGCTCTTGCTACCTGAAGCTAACACTACTGCTCCATGTGTGCTTGGAATGCTATGTGCTCGACACTGACTGGGAAGAAACAAGCCTGTCAAGAATCCGAGCTGCAGCTCATTCGCCTACCAGGCTACTAACACCAACAATCAATGCTGTAAATGTCCACAATAGCCAAACTGTGGAAAGAGCCAAGATGTCCATCAACAGATGAATGGATAAAGAAGATGTGGTATATATATACAAAGGAATATTAGGCAGCCATCAAAAGGAATAAGATCTTGCCATTTGCAACGACGTGGATGGAAGTGGAGGGTATTATGCTGAGCGAAATAAGTCAAACAGAGAAAGACATGTATCATATGACCTCACTGATACGAGGAATTCTTAATCTCAGGAAACAAACTGAGGGTTGATGGAGTGGGGGGTGGGGTGGGAGGGATGGGGTGACTGGGTGATGGACACTGGGGAGGGTATGTGTTCTGGTAAGTGCTGTGAATTGTGCAAGACTGTTGAATCTCAGATCTGTACCTCCGAAACAAATAATGCAATATAGGTTAAGAGAGAAAAAAAGAAGAAGAAGAATGTAGCAGGAGGGGAAGAATGAAGGGGAGGAAATCGAAGGGGGAGAAGAACCATGAAAGACAATGGACTCTGCAAAACAAACTGACGGTTCTAGAGGGGAGGGGGTTGGGAGGATGGGTTAGCCTGGTGATGGGTATTGAGGAGGGCACGTTCTGCATGGAGCACTGGGTGTTATGCACAAACAATGAATCATGGAACACTATATCTAAAACTAATGATGTAATGTATGGGGAGTAACATAACAATAAAAAAATTAAAAAAAAACTGCATGGGGTGGGGGGTCCCAATTTCATGATTAGGCCTGTGTGTTCACATAATTAAACCTTGTTTTTTCTCTCCTGTTAAAAAAAAAAAAAAAGAATCAATGTTGTAGCGTTACTGCGCTTTAGCTAACATTGCCATTCCTGAAGCCGCAGGAGTTGTATAGTGCTAGTGTATGAGAGACCGGGAAAAGGGTCCCATACGTGAAATGGAGTGAGAAACAGGCCGGTGCAGAAGGCAGCTCTCAACTCACCTCTTGTTTATGAGGCTCGTACCCTTGCCCCGGGTGTGCCTGCAGGCCATAAGCCAACCACCTAACTCAAAGGAACAACTCTGTAGGGAATTCCTGCTTCGGCTAAAATAGCAATGCCCCAGGGTGGACGCATTGTGTGGTGTGCATGCGTGAGTGCACAGGAAGTGAGTCCAAAACCATTTTCCCTGTGAGACCCAGGCCACGGAAGAAGCCAGAACACGACTCCCGACTTGCTCCATGAAACTAGTACTGCGGCCCCACTTTTGAATGGAAGTCGAATAGCTAGCTTTCTAGCTCGAAGAAACAACACTGTAGAGAAACCGTGCTTTAGCTACCGTCGACCTCTCTGTGGGCGAAGCAGTTTAGGGTGTACTGTGGCTGAGAGCCTGGGGACGGTTTCCATATCGTAATATCGGTGGAGAGACAGGCCAGTACAGAAGGCAGCTCTCAACCCACATCATGGTTATGGGGCTAGTACCGTTGCCCAGGGTGTGTGTGCAGGCTTAAACACAGCCACCTAACTCGAAGGAAAAACTCGGTTGAGAGCCTGTGCTTCAGGTAAAACAGCTGCTCCTGAGGGTGGCAGCATTTTGTTGTGTGCGTGCCTGAGAGCACTGCAAGGGAGTCCAAAGCTTTTTGCGAGTGAGACTCAGGCCCCAGTGAAAGGCAAACACGACTCCCTATGTGTTTGACCAAGCTAGCACGGCAGCCCCACATTTGCATGGAAGTCTAATAGCTAGCGTTCTAACTCGAAGAAACTACACAGTAGAGAAACAGTGCTTTAGCTACCGTCGACCTCTAGACGGAGGAAGCATTCCACGGAGTACCGTGGCTGAGAGCCTGGGAAACGGGTTCCATACGTGAAACCAAGGGAGAAATAGGTCCGGGCAGAAGGCACCTCTGGACTCAGCTCTTGCTACCTGAAGCTAACACTACTGCTCCATGTGTGCTTGGAATGCTATGTGCTCGACACTGACTGGGAAGAAACAAGCCTGTCAAGAATCCGAGCTGCAGCTCATTCGCCTACCAGGCTACTAACACCAAGAATCAATGCTGTAGCGTTACTGCGCTTTAGCTAACATTGCCGTTCCTGAAGCCGCAGGAGTTGTATAGTGCTCGTGTCTGAGAGACCCGGGAAAGGGTCTCATACGTGAAATGGAGTGAGAAACAGGCCAGTGCGGAGGGCAGCTCTGAAATCACCTCTTGTTTATGAGGCTCGTACCCTTGCCCCGGGTGTGCCTGCAGGCCATAAGCCAACCACCTAACTCAAAGGAACAACTCTGTAGGGAATTCCTGCTTCGGCTAAAAGAGCCATGCCTCAGGGTGGACGCATTGTGTGGTGTGCATGCGTGAGTGCACAGCAAGTGAGTCCAAAACCAATTTCCTTGTGAGACCCAGGCCCCGGAAGAAGCCAGAACACGACTCCCCACTTGCTCCATGAAACTAGTACTGCGGCCCCACTTTTGAATGGAAGTCTAATAGCTAGCTTTCTAACTCGAAGAAACAACACTGTAGAGAAACCGTGCTTTAGCTACCGTCGACCTCTCTGTGGGCGAAGCAGTTTAGGGTGTACTGTGGCTGAGATCCTGGGGACAGTTTCGATATCGTAATATCGGTGGAGAGACAGGCCCGTACAGAAGGCAGCTCTCAACCCACATCATGGTTATGGGGCTAGTACCGTTGCCCAGGGTGTGTTTGCAGGCTTAAACACAGCCACCTAACTCGAAGGAAAAACTCGGTTGAGAGCCTGTGCTTCAGGTAAAACAGCTGCTCCTGAGGGTGGCAGCCTTTTGTTGTGTGCGTGCGTGAGAGCACTGCAAGGGAGTCCAAAGCTTTTTGGGAGTGAGACTCAGTCCCCAGCGAAAGGCAAAACACGACTCCCCATGTGTTTCATCACGCTAGCACGGCAGCTCCACTTTTGCATGGAAGTCTAATAGCTAGCGTTCTAACTCGAAGAAACAACACTGTAGAGAAACCGTGCTTTGGCTACCGTCGACCTCTCTGTGGGTGAAGCAGTTTAGGGTGTACTGTGGCTGAGAGCCTGGGGACGGTTTCAATATCGTACTATCGGGGGAGAGACAGGCCGGTACATAAGGCAGCTCTCCACCCACATCATGGTTATGGGGCTAGTACCGTTGCCCAGGGTGTGTGTGCAGGCTTAAACACAGCCACCTAACTCGAAGGAAAAACTCGGTTGAGAGCCTGTGCTGCAGGTAAAACAGCTCCTCCTGAGGGTGGCAGCATTTTGTTGTGTGCGTGCGTGAGAGCACTGCAAGGGAGTCCATAGCTTTTTGCGAGTGAGACTCAGGCCCCAGCGAAAGGCAGAACACGACTCCCCATGTGTTTCATCACGCTAGCACGGCAGCCCCACTTTTGCATGGAAGTCTAACAGCTAGTGTTCTAACTCGAAGAAACAACACTGTAGAGAAACCGTGCTTTAGCTACCATCGACCTCTAGATGGAGGAAGCATTCCACGGAGTACCGTGGCTGAGAGCCTGGGGAACGGGTTCCATACGTGAAACCAAGGGAGAAAGAGGTCCGGGCAGAAGGCACCTCTGGACTCAGCTCTTGCTACCTGAAGCTAACACTACTGCTCCATGTGTGCTTGGAATGCTATGTGCTCGACACTGACTGGGAAGAAACAAGCCTGTCAAGAATCCGAGCTGCAGCTCATTCGCCTACCAGGCTACTAACACCAACAATCAATGCTGTAAATGTCCACAACAGCCAAACTGTGGAAAGAGCCAAGATGTCCATCAACAGATGAATGGATAAAGAAGATGTGGTATATATATACGAAGGAATATTAGGCAGCCATCAAAAGGAATAAGATCTTGCCATTTGCAACGACGTGGATGGAAGTGCAGGGTATTATGCTGAGCGAAATAAGTCAAACAGAGAAAGACATGTATCATATGACCTCACTGATACGAGGAATTCTTAATCTCAGGAAACAAACTGAGGGTTGATGGAGTGGGGGGTGGGGTGGGAGGGATGGGGTGACTGGGTGATGGACACTGGGGAGGGTATGTGTTCTGGTAAGTGCTGTGAATTGTGCAAGACTGTTGAATCTCAGATCTGTACCTCTGAAACAAATAATGCAATATAGGTTAAGAGAGAAAAAAAGAAGAAGAAGAATGTAGCAGGAGGGGAAGAATGAAGGGGAGGAAATCGCAGGGGGAGAAGAACCATGAAAGACAATGGACTCTGAAAAACAAACTGACGGTTCTAGAGGGGAGGGGGTTGGGAGGATGGGTTAGCCTGGTGATTGGTATTGAGGAGGGCACGTTCCGCATGGAGCATTGGGTGTTATGCACAAACAATGAATCATGGAACACTATATCTAAAACTAATGATGTAATGTATGGGGAGTAACAGAACAATAAAAAAAAATTAAAAAAAACTGCTTGGGTTGGGGGGGGTCCCAATTTCATGATTAGGCCTGTGTGTTCACATAATTAAACCTTGTTTTTTCTCTCCTGTTAAAAAAAAAAAAAAAAAAGAATCAATGTTGTAGCGTTACTGCGCTTTAGCTAACATTGCCATTCCTGAAGCCGCAGGAGTTGTATAGTGCTAGTGTGTGAGAGACCGGGAAAAGGGTCCCATACGTGAAATGGAGTGAGAATCAGGCCGGCGCACAAGGCAGCTCTCAACTCACCTCTTGTTTATGAGGCTAGTACCCTTGCCCCGGGTGTGCCTGCAGGCCATAAGCCAACCACCTAACTCAAAGGAACAACTCTGTAGGGAATTCCTGCTTCGGCTAAAATAGCCATGCCTCAGGGTGGACGCATTGTGTGGTGTGCATGCGTGAGTGCACAGGAAGTGAGTCCAAAACCATTTTCCTTGTGAGACCCAGGCCCCGGAAGAAGCCAGAACACGACTCCCGACTTGCTCCATGAAACTAGTACTGCGGCCCCACTTTTGAATGGAAGTCTAATAGCTAGCTTTCTAGCTCGAAGAAACAACACTGTAGAGAAACCGTGCTTCAGCTTCCGTCGACCTCTCTGTGGGCGAAGCAGTTTAGGGTGTACTGTGGCTGAGAGCCTGGGGACGGTTTCCATATCGTAATATTGGGGGAGAGACAGGCCGGTACAGAAGGCAGCACTCAACCCACATCATGGTTATGGGGCTAGTACCGTTGCCCAGGGTGTGTGTGCAGGCTTAAACACAGCCACCTAACTCGAAGGAAAAACTCGGTTGAGAGCCTGTGCTTCAGGTAAAACAGCTGCTCCTGAGTGTGGCAGCATTTTGTTGTGTGCGTGCCTGAGAGCACTGCAAGGGAGTCCAAAGCTTTTTGCGAGTGAGACTCAGGCCCCAGTGAAAGGCAGAACACGACTCCCTATGTGTTTGACCAAGCTAGCACGGCAGCCCCACATTTGCGTGGAAGTCTAATAGCTAGCGTTCTAACTCGAAGAAACTACACAGTAGAGAAACAGTGCTTTAGCTACCGTCGACCTCTAGACGGAGGAAGCATTCCACGGAGTACCGTGGCTGAGAGCCTGGGAAACGGGTTCCATACGTGAAACCAAGGGAGAAATAGGTCCGGGCAGAAGGCACCTCTGGACTCAGCTCTTGCTACCTGAAGCTAACACTACTGCTCCATGTGTGCTTGGAATGCTATGTGCTCAACACTGACTGGGAAGAAACAAGCCTGTAAAGAATCCCAGCTGCAGCTCATTCGCCTACCAGGCTACTAACACCAAGAATCAATGCTGTAGCGTTACTGCGCTTTAGCTAACATTGCCGTTCCTGAAGCCGCAGGAGTTGTATAGTGCTCGTGTCTGAGAGACCGGGGAAAGGGTCCCATACGTGAAATGGAGTGAGAAACAGGCCAGTGCGGAGGGCAGCTCTGAAATCACCTCTTGTTTATGAGGCTCGTACCCTTGCCCCGGGTGTGCCTGCAGGCCATAAGCCAACCACCTAACTCAAAGGAACAACTCTGTAGGGAATTCCTGCTTCGGCTAAAAGAGCCATGCCTCAGGGTGGACGCATTGTGTGGTGTGCATGCGTGAGTGCACAGCAAGTGAGTCCAAAACCATTTTCCTTGTGAGACCCAGGCCCCGGAAGAAGCCAGAACACGACTCCCCACTTGCTCCATGAAACTAGTACTGCGGCCCCACTTTTGAATGGAAGTCTAATAGCTAGCTTTCTAACTCGAAGAAACAACACTGTAGAGAAACCGTGCTTTAGCTACCGTCGACCTCTCTGTGGGCGATGCAGTTTAGGGTGTACTGTGGCTGAGAGCCTGGGGACGGTTTCCATATCGTAATATTGGTTATCGTAATATTGGGGGAGAGACAGGCCGGTACAGAAGGCAGCACTCAACCCACATCATGGTTATGGGGCTAGTACCGTTGCCCAGGGTGTGTGTGCAGGCTTAAACACAGCCACCTAACTCGAAGGAAAAACTCGGTTGAGAGCCTGTGCTTCAGGTAAAACAGCTGCTCCTGAGGGTGGCAGAATTTTGTTGTGTGCGTGCGTGAGAGCACTGCAAGGGAGTCCAAAGCTTTTTGCGAGTGAGACTCAATCCCCAGCGAAAGGCAAAACACGACTCCCCATGTGTTTCATCACGCTAGCACGGCAGCTCCACTTTTGCATGGAAGTCTAATAGCTAGCGTTCTAACTCGAAGAAACAACACTGTAGAGAAACCGTGCTTTGGCTACCGTCGACCTCTCTGTGGGTGAAGCAGTTTAGGGTGTACTGTGGCTGAGAGCCTGGGGACGGTTTCAATATCGTACTATCGGGGGAGAGACAGGTCGGTACATAAGGCAGCTCTACATCCACATCATGGTTATGGGGCTAGTACCGTTGCCCAGGGTGTGTGTGCAGGCTTAAACACAGCCACCTAACTCGAAGGAAAAACTCGGTTGAGAGCCTGTGCTGCAGGTAAAACAGCTGCTCCTGAGGGTGGCAGCATTTTGTTGTGTGCGTGCGTGAGAGCACTGCAAGGGAGTCCATAGCTTTTTGCGAGTGAGACTCAGGCCCCAGCGAAAGGCAGTACACGACTCCCCATGTGTTTCATCACGCTAGCACGGCAGCCCCACTTTTGCATGGAAGTCTAACAGCTAGTGTTCTAACTCGAAGAAACAACACTGTAGAGAAACCGTGCTTTAGCTACCATCGACCTCTAGATGGAGGAAGCATTCCACGGAGTACCGTGGCTGAGAGCCTGGGGAACGGATTCCATACGTGAAACCAAGGGAGAAAGAGGTCCGGGCAGAAGGCACCTCTGGACTCAGCTCTTGCTACCTGAAGCTAACACTACTGCTCCATGTGTGCTTGGAATGCTATGTGCTCGACACTGACTGGGAAGAAACAAGCCTGTCAAGAATCCGAGCTGCAGCTCATTCGCCTACCAGGCTACTAACACCAACAATCAATGCTGTAAATGTCCACAATAGCCAAACTGTGGAAAGAGCCAAGATGTCCATCAACAGATGAATGGATAAAGAAGATGTGGTATATATATACAAAGGAATATTAGGCAGCCATCAAAAGGAATAAGATCTTGCCATTTGCAACGACGTGGATGGAAGTGGAGGGTATTATGCTGAGCGAAATAAGTCAAACAGAGAAAGACATGTATCATATGACCTCACTGATACGAGGAATTCTTAATCTCAGGAAACAAACTGAGGGTTGATGGAGTGCGGGGTGGGGTGGGAGGGATGGGGTGACTGGGTGATGGACACTGGGGAGGGTATGTGTTCTGGTAAGTGCTGTGAATTGTGCAAGACTGTTGAATCTCAGATCTGTACCTCTGAAACAAATAATGCAATATAGGTTAAGAGAGAAAAAAAGAAGAAGAAGAATGTAGCAGGAGGGGAAGAATGAAGGGGAGGAAATCGAAGGGGGAGAAGAACCATGAAAGACAATGGACTCTGAAAAACAAACTGACGGTTCTAGAGGGGAGGGGGTTGGGAGGATGGGTTAGCCTGGTGATGGGTATTGAGGAGGGCACGTTCCGCATGGAGCACTGGGTGTTATGCACAAACAATGAATCATGGAACACTATATCTAAAACTAATGATGTAATGTATGGGGAGTAACATAACAATAAAAAAATTAAAAAAAAACTGCATGGGGTGGGGCGTCCCAATTTCATGATTAGGCCTGTGTGTTCACATAATTAAACCTTGTTTTTTCTCTCCTGTTAAAAAAAAAAAAAAAGAATCAATGTTGTAGCGTTACTGCGCTTTAGCTAACATTACCATTCCTGAAGCCGCAGGAGTTGTATAGTGCTAGTGTATGAGAGACCGGGAAAAGGGTCCCATACGTGAAATGGAGTGAGAAACAGGCCGGTGCAGAAGGCAGCTCTCAACTCACCTCTTGTTTATGAGGCTAGTACCCTTGCCCCGGGTGTGCCTGCAGGCCATAAGCCAACCATCTAACTCAAAGGAACAACTCTGTAGGGAATTCCTGCTTCGGCTAAAATAGCCATGCCTCAGGGTGGACGCATTGTGTGGTGTGCATGCGTGAGTGCACAGGAAGTGAGTCCAAAACCATTTTCCTTGTGAGACCCAGGCCCCGGAAGAAGCCAGAACACGACTCCCGACTTGATCCATGAAACTAGTACTGCGGCCCCACTTTTGAATGGAAGTCTAATAGCTAGCTTTCTAGCTCGAAGAAACAACACTGTAGAGAAACCGTGCTTTAGCTACCGTCGACCTCTCTGTGGGCGAAGCAGTTTAGGGTGTACTGTGGCTGAGAGCCTGGGGACGGTTTCCATATCGTAATATCGGTGGAGAGACAGGCCGGTACAGAAGGCAGCTCTCAACCCACATCATGGTTATGGGGCTAGTACCGTTGCCCAGGGTGTGTGTGCAGGCGTAAACACAGCCACCTAACTCGAAGGAAAAACTCGGTTGAGAGCCTGTGCTTCAGGTAAAACAGCTGCTCCTGGGGGTGGCAGCATTTTGTTGTGTGCGTGCCTGAGAGCACTGCAAGGGAGTCCAAAGCTTTTTGTGAGTGAGACTCAGGCCCCAGTGAAAGACAGAACACGACTCCCTATGTGTTTGACCAAGCTAGCACGGCAGCCCCACATTTGCGTGGAAGTCTAATAGCTAGCGTTCTAACTCGAAGAAACTACACAGTAGAGAAACAGTGCTTTAGCTACCGTCGACCTCTAGACGGAGTAAGCATTACACGGAGTACCGTGGCTGAGAGCCTGGGAAACGGGTTCCATACGTGAAACCAAGGGAGAAATAGGTCCGGGCAGAAGGCACCTCTGGACTCAGCTCTTGCTACCTGAAGCTAACACTACTGCTCCATGTGTGCTTGGAATGCTATGTGCTCGACACTGACTGGGAAGAAACAAGCCTGTAAAGAATCCCAGCTGCAGCTCATTCGCCTACCAGGCTACTAACACCAAGAATCAATGCTGTAGCGTTACTGCGCTTTAGGTAACATTGCCGTTCCTGAAGCCGCAGGAGTTGTATAGTGCTCGTGTATGAGAGACCGGGGAAAGGGTCCCATACGTGAAATGGAGTGAGAAACAGGCCAGTGCGGAGGGCAGCTCTGAAATCACCTCTTGTTTATGAGGCTCGTACCCTTGCCCCGGGTGTGTGTGCAGGCTTAAACACAGCCACCTAACTCGAAGGAAAAACTCGGTTGAGAGCCTGTGCTTCAGGTAAAACAGCTGCTCCTGAGGGTGGCAGCCTTTTGTTGTGTGCGTGCGTGAGAGCACTGCAAGGGAGTCCAAAGCTTTTTGCGAGTGAGACTCAGTCCCCAGCGAAAGGCAAAACACGACTCCCCATGTGTTTCATCACGCTAGCACGGCAGCTCCACTTTTGCATGGAAGTCTAATAGCTAGCGTTCTAACTCGAAGAAACAACACTGTAGAGAAACCGTGCTTTGGCTACCGTCAACCTCTCTGTGCGTGAAGCAGTTTATGGTGTACTGTCGCTGAGAGCCTGGGGACGGTTTCAATATCGTAATATCGGGGAGACAGGCCGGTACAGAAGGCAGCTCTCAACTCACATCATGGTTATGGGGCTAGTACCGTTGCCCTGGGTGTGTGTGCAGGCTTAAATACAGCCACCTAACTCGAAGGAAAAACACGGTAGAGGATCCCTGCTTCAGCTAAAACAGCCGCTCCTGAGGGTGGAAGCATTTGGTTGTGTGCGTGCGTGAGAGGACTGCAAGGGAGTCCAAAGTTTCGGCGAGTGAGACTCAGGCCCCAGCAAAAGGTAGAACACGACTCCCCGTGTGTTCATTTAGCTAGCACTGCGGCCCTACTTTTGCATGGAAGTCTAAGAGCAAGCGTTCTAACTCGAAGAAACAACACTGTAGAGAAACCGTGCTTTGGCTACCGTCGACCTCTCTGTGGGTGAAGCAGTTTAGGGTGTACTGTGGCTGAGAGCCTGGGGACGGTTTCAATATCGTACTATCGGGGGAGAGACAGGCCGGTACATAAGGCAGCTCTCCACCCACATCATGGTTATGGGGCTAGTACCGTTGCCCAGGGTGTGTGTGCAGGCTTAAACACAGCCACCTAACTCGAAGGAAAAACTCGGTTGAGAGCCTGTGCTGCAGGTAAAACAGCTGCTCCTGAGGGTGGCAGCATTTTGTTGTGTGCGTGCGTGAGAGCACTGCAAGGGAGTCCAAAGCTTTTTGCGAGTGAGACTCAGGCCCCAGCGAAAGGCAGAACACGACTCACCATGTGTTTCATCACGCTAGCACGGCAGCCCCACTTTTGCATGGAAGTCTAACAGCTAGTGTTCTAACTCGAAGAAACAACACTGTAGAGAAACCGTGCTTTAGCTACCATCGACCTCTAGATGGAGGAAGCATTCCACGGAGTACCGTGGCTGAGAGCCTGGGGAACGGATTCCATACGTGAAACCAAGGGAGAAAGAGGTCCGGGCAGAAGGCACCTCTGGACTCAGCTCTTGCTACCTGAAGCTAACACTACTGCTCCATGTGTGCTTGGAATGCTATGTGCTCGACACTGACTGGGAAGAAACAAGCCTGTCAAGAATCCGAGCTGCAGCTCATTCGCCTACCAGGCTACTAACACCAACAATCAATGCTGTAAATGTCCACAATAGCCAAACTGTGGAAAGAGCCAAGATGTCCATCAACAGATGAATGGATAAAGAAGATGTGGTATATATATACAAAGGAATATTAGGCAGCCATCAAAAGGAATAAGATCTTGCCATTTGCAACGACGTGGATGGAAGTGGAGGGTATTATGCTGAGCGAAATAAGTCAAACAGAGAAAGACATGTATCATATGACCTCACTGATACGAGGAATTCTTAATCTCAGGAAACAAACTGAGGGTTGATGGAGTGCGGGGTGGGGTGGGAGGGATGGGGTGACTGGGTGATGGACACTGGGGAGGGTATGTGTTCTGGTAAGTGCTGTGAATTGTGCAAGACTGTTGAATCTCAGATCTGTACCTCCGAAACAAATAATGCAATATAAGTTAAGAGAGAAAAAAAGAAGAAGAAGAATGTAGCAGGAGGGGAAGAATGAAGGGGAGGAAATCGAAGGGGGAGAAGAACCATGAAAGACAATGGACTCTGAAAAACAAACTGACGGTTCTATAGGGGAGGGGGTTGGGAGGATGGGTTAGCCTGGTGATGGGTATTGAGGAGGGCACGTTCCGCATGGAGCACTGGGTGTTATGCACAAACAATGAATCATGGAACACTATATCTAAAACTAATGATGTAATGTATGGGGAGTAACATAACAATAAAAAAATTAAAAAAAAACTGCATGGGGTGGGGGGTCCCAATTTCATGATTAGGCAGGTGTGTTCACATAATTAAACCTTGTTTTTTCTCTCCTGTTAAAAAAAAAAAAAAGAATCAATGTTGTAGCGTTACTGCGCTTTAGCTAACATTGCCATTCCTGAAGCCGCAGGAGTTGTATAGTGCTAGTGTGTGAGAGACCGGGAAAAGGGTCCCATACGTGAAATGGAGTGAGAAACAGGCCGGTGCAGAAGGCAGCTCTCAACTCACCTCTTGTTTATGAGGCTCGTACCCTTGCCCCGGGTGTGCCTGCAGTCCATAAGCCAACCACCTAACTCAAAGGAACAACTCTGTAGGGAATTCCTGCTTCGGCTAAAATAGCCATGCCTCAGGGTGGACGCATTGTGTGGTGTGCATGCGTGAGTGCACAGCAAGTGAGTCCAAAACCATTTTCCTTGTGAGACCCAGGCCCCGGAAGAAGCCAGAACACGACTCCCCACTTGCTCCATGAAACTAGTACTGCGGCCCCACTTTTGAATGGAAGTCTAATAGCTAGCTTTCTAGCTCGAAGAAACAACACTGTAGAGAAACCGTGCTTTAGCTACCGTCGACCTCTCTGTGGGCGAAGCAGTTTAGGGTGTACTGTGGCTGAGAGCCTGGGGACGGTTTCCATATCGTAATATCGGTGGAGAGACAGGCCGGTACAGAAGGCAGCTCTCAACCCACATCATGGTTATGGGGCTAGTACTGTTGCCCAGGGTGTGTGTGCAGGCTTAAACACAGCCACCTAACTCGAAGGAAAAACTCGGTTGAGAGCCTGTGCTTCAGGTAAAACAGCTGCTCCTGAGGGTGGCAGCATTTTGTTGTGTGCGTGCGTGAGAGCACTGCAAGGGAGTCCAAAGCTTTTTGCGAGTGAGACTCAGGCCCCAGTGAAAGGCAGAACACGACTCCCTATGTGTTTGACCAAGCTAGCACGGCAGCCCCACATTTGCATGGAAGTCTAATAGCTAGCGTTCTAACTCGAAGAAACTACACAGTAGAGAAACAGTGCTTTAGCTACCGTCGACCTCTAGACGGAGGAAGCATTACACGGAGTACCGTGGCTGAGAGCCTGGGGAACGGGTTCCATACGTGAAACCAAGGGAGAAAGAGGTCCGGGCAGAAGGCACCTCTGGACTCAGCTCTTGCTACCTGAAGCTAACACTACTGCTCCATGTGTGCTTGGAATGCTATGTGCTCGACACTGACTGGGAAGAAACAAGCCTGTCAAGAATCCGAGCTGCAGCTCATTCGCCTACCAGGCTACTAACACCAACAATCAATGCTGTAAATGTCCACAATAGCCAAACTGTGGAAAGAGCCAAGATGTCCATCAACAGATGAATGGATAAAGAAGATGTGGTATATATATACAAAGGAATATTAGGCAGCCATCAAAAGGAATAAGGTCTTGCCATTTGCAACGACGTGGATGGAAGTGGAGGGTATTATGCTGAGCGAAATAAGTCAAACAGAGAAAGACATGTATCATATGACCTCACTGATACGAGGAATTCTTAATCTCAGGAAACAAACTGAGGGTTGATGGAGTGGGGGGTGGGGTGGGAGGGATGGGGTGACTGGGTGATGGACACTGGGGAGGGTATGTGTTCTGGTAAGTGCTGTGAATTGTGCAAGACTGTTGAATCTCAGATTTGTACCTCCGAAACAAATAATGCAATATAGGTTAAGAGAGAAAAAAAGAAGAAGAAGAATGTAGCAGGAGGGGAAGAATGAAGGGGAGGAAATCGAAGGGGGAGAAGAACCATGAAAGACAATGGACTCTGAAAAACAAACTGACGGTTCTAGAGGGGAGGGGGTTGGGAGGATGGGTTTGCCTGGTGATGGGTATTGAGGAGGGCACGTTCCGCATGGAGCACTGGGTGTTATGCACAAACAATGAATCATGGAACACTATATCTAAAACTAATGATGTAATGTATGGGGAGTAACATAACAATAAAAAAATTAAAAAAAAACTGCATGGGGTGGGGGGGTCCCAATTTCATGATTAGGCCTGTGTGTTCACATAATTAAACCTTGTTTTTTCTCTCCTGTTAAAAAAAAAAAAAAAAAGAATCAATGTTGTAGCGTTACTGCGCTTTAGCTAACATTGCCATTCCTGAAGCCGCAGGAGTTGTATAGTGCTAGTGTATGAGAGACCGGGAAAAGGGTCCCATACGTGAAATGGAGTGAGAAACAGGCCGGTGCACAAGGCAGCTCTCAACTCACCTCTTGTTTATGAGGCTAGTACCCTTGCCCCGGGTGTGCCTGCAGGCCATAAGCCAACCACCTAACTCAAAGGAACAACTCTGTAGGGAATTCCTGCTTCGGCTAAAATAGCCATGCCCCAGGGTGGACGCATTGTGTGGTGTGCATGCGTGAGTGCACAGGAAGTGAGTCCAAAACCATTTTCCTTGTGAGACCCAGGCCACGGAAGAAGCCAGAACACGACTCCCGACTTGTTCCATGAAACTAGTACTGCGGCCCCACTTTTGAATGGAAGTCTAATAGCTAGGTTTCTAGCTCGAAGAAACAACACTGTAGAGAAACCGTGCTTTAGCTACCGTCGACCTCTCTGTGGGCGAAGCAGTTTAGGGTGTACTGTGGCTGAGAGCCTGGGGACGGTTTCCATATCGTAATATCGGGGGAGAGACAGGCCGGTACAGAAGGCAGCTCTCAACCCACATCATGGTTATGGGGCTAGTACCGTTGCCCAGGGTGTGTGTGCAGGCTTAAACACAGCCACCTAACTCGAAGGAAAAACTCGGTTGAGAGCCTGTGCTTCAGGTAAAACAGCTGCTCCTAAGGGTGGCAGCCTTTTGTTGTGTGCGTGCGTGAGAGCACTGCAAGGGAGTCCAAAGCTTTTTGCGAGTGAGACTCAGTCCCCAGCGAAAGGCAAAACACGACTCCCCATGTGTTTCATCACGCTAGCACGGCAGCTCCACTTTTGCATGGAAGTCTAATAGCTAGCGTTCTAACTCGAAGAAACAACACTGTAGAGAAACCGTGCTTTGGCTACCGTCGACCTCTCTGTGGGTGAAGCAGTTTATGGTGTACTGTCGCTGAGAGCCTTGGGACGGTTTCAATATCGTAATATCGGGGAGACAGGCCGGTACAGAAGGCAGCTCTCAACTCACATCATGGTTATGGGGCTAGTACCGTTGCCCTGGGTCTGTGTGCAGGCTTAAATACAGCCACCTAACTCGAAGGAAAAACACGGTAGAGGATCCCTGCTTCAGCTAAAACAGCCGCTCCTGAGGGTGGAAGCATTTGGTTGTGTGCGTGCGTGAGAGGACTGCAAGGGAGTCCAAAGTTTCTGCGAGTGAGACTCAGGCCCCAGCAAAAGGTAGAACACGACTCCCCGTGTGTTCATTTAGCTAGCACTGGGGCCCTACTTTTGCATGGAAGTCTAAGAGCTAGCGTTCTAACTCGAAGAAACAACACTGTAGAGAAACCGTGCTTTGGCTACCGTCGACCTCTCTGTGGGTGAAGCAGTTTAGGGTGTACTGTGGCTGAGAGCCTGGGGATGGTTTCAATATCGTACTATCGGGGGAGAGACAGGCCGGTACAGAAGGCAGCTCTCCACCCACATCATGGTTATGGGGCTAGTACCGTTGCCCAGGGTGTGTGTGCAGGCTTAAACACAGCCACCTAACTCGAAGGAAAAACTCGGTTGAGAGCCTGTGCTGCAGGTAAAACAGCTGCTCCTGAGGGTGGCAGCATTTTGTTGTGTGCGTGCGTGAGAGCACTGCAAGGGAGTCCATAGCTTTTTTCGAGTGAGACTCAGGCCCCAGCGAAAGGCAGAACACGACTCCCCATGTGTTTCATCACGCTAGCACGGCAGCCCCACTTTTGCATGGAAGTCTAACAGCTAGTGTTCTAACTCGAAGAAACAACACTGTAGAGAAACCGTGCTTTAGCTACCATCGACCTCTAGATGGAGGAAGCATTCCACGGAGTACCGTGGCTGAGAGCCTGGGGAACGGGTTCCATACGTGAAACCAAGGGAGAAAGAGGTCCGGGCAGAAGGCACCTCTGGACTCAGCTCTTGCTACCTGAAGCTAACACTACTGCTCCATGTGTGCTTGGAATGCTATGTGCTCGACACTGACTGGGAAGAAACAAGCTTGTCAAGAATCCGAGCTGCAGCTCATTCACCTACCAGGCTACTAACACCAACAATCAATGCTGTAAATGTCCACAATAGCCAAACTGTGGAAAGAGCCAAGATGTCCATCAACAGATGAATGGATAAAGAAGATGTGGTATATATATTCAAAGGAATATTAGGCAGCCATCAAAAGGAATAAGATCTTGCCATTTGCAACGACGTGGATGGAAGTGGAGGGTATTATGCTGAGCGAAATAAGTCAAACAGAGAAAGACATGTATCATATGACCTCACTGATACGAGGAATTCTTAATCTCAGGAAACAAACTGAGGGTTGATGGAGTGGGGGGTGGGGTGGGAGGGATGGGGTGACTGGGTGATGGACACTGGAGAGGGTATGTGTTCTGGTAAGTGCTGTGAATTGTGCAAGACTGTTGAATCTCAGATCTGTACCTCTGAAACAAATAATGCAATATAGGTTAAGAGAGAAAAAAAGAAGAAGAATGTAGCAGGAGGGGAAGAATGAAGCGGAGGAAATCGCAGGGGGAGAAGAACCATGAAAGACAATGGACTCTGAAAAACAAACTGACGGTTCTAGAGGGGAGGGGTTTGGGAGGATGGGTTAGCCTGGTGATGGGTATTGAGGAGGGCACGTTCCGCATGGAGCACTGGGTGTTATGCACAAACAATGAATCATGGAACACTATATCTAAAACTAATGATGTAATGTATGGGGAGTAACATAACAATAAAAAAATTAAAAAAAAACTGCATGGGGTGGGGGGTCCCAATTTCATGATTAGGCCTGTGTGTTCACATAATTAAACCTTGTTTTTTCTCTCCTGTTAAAAAAAAAAAAAAGAATCAATGTTGTAGCGTTACTGCGCTTTAGCTAACATTGGCATTCCTGAAGCCGCAGGAGTTGTATAGTGCTAGTGTATGAGAGACCGGGAAAAGGGTCCCATACGTGAAATGGAGTGAGAAACAGGCCGGTGCAGAAGGCAGCTCTCAACTCACCTCTTGTTTATGAGGCTAGTACCCTTGCCCCGGGTGTGCCTGCAGGCCATAAGCCAACCACCTAACTCAAAGGAACAACTCTGTAGGGAATTCCTGCTTCGGCTAAAATAGCCATGCCTCAGGGTGGACGCATTGTGTGGTGTGAATGCGTGAGTGCACAGGGAGTGAGTCCAAAACCATTTTCCTTGTGAGACCCAGGCCCCGGAAGAAGCCAGAACACGACTCCCGACTTGCTCCATGAAACTAGTACTGCGGCCCCCCTTTTGAATGGAAGTCTAATAGCTAGTTTTCTAGCTCGAAGAAACAACACTGTAGAGAAACCGTGCTTTAGCTACCGTCGACCTCTCTGTGGGCGAAGCAGTTTAGGGTGTACTGTGGCTGAGAGCCTGGGGACGGTTTCCATATCGTAATATCGGTGGAGAGACAGGCCGGTACAGAAGGCAGCTCTCAACCCACATCATGGTTATGGGGCTAGTACCGTTGCCCAGGGTGTGTGTGCAGGCTTAAACACAGCCACCTAACTCGAAGGAAAAATTCGGTTGAGAGCCTGTGCTGCAGGTAAAACAGCTGCTCCTGAGGGTGGCAGCATTTTGTTGTGTGCGTGCGTGAGAGCACTGCAAGGGAGTCCATAGCTTTTTGCGAGTGAGACTCAGGCCCCAGCGAAAGGCAGAACACGACTCCCCATGTGTTTCATCACGCTAGCACGGCAGCCCCACTTTTGCATGGAAGTCTAACAGCTAGTGTTCTAACTCGAAGAAACAACACTGTAGAGAAACCGTGCTTTAGCTACCATCGACCTCTAGATGGAGGAAGCATTCCACGGAGTACCGTGGCTGAGAGCCTGGGGAACGGGTTCCATACGTGAAACCAATGGAGAAAGAGGTCCGGGCAGAAGGCACCTCTGGACTCAGCTCTTGCTACCTGAAGCTAACACTACTGCTCCATGTGTGCTTGGAATGCTATGTGCTCGACACTGACTGGGAAGAAACAAGCCTGTCAAGAATCCGAGCTGCCGCTCATTCGCCTACCAGGCTACTAACACCAACAATCAATGCTGTAAATGTCCACAACAGCCAAACTGTGGAAAGAGCCAAGATGTCCATCAACAGATGAATGGATAAAGAAGATGTGGTATATATATACAAAGGAATATTAGGCAGCCATCAAAAGGAATAAGATCTTGCCATTTGCAACGACGTGGATGGAAGTGGAGGGTATTATGCTGAGCGAAATAAGTCAAACAGAGAAAGACATGTATCATATGACCTCACTGATACGAGGAATTCTTAATCTCAGGAAACAAACTGAGGGTTGATGGAGTGGGGGGTGGGGTGGGAGGGATGGGGTGACTGGGTGATGGACACTGGGGAGGGTATGTGTTCTGGTAAGTGCTGTGAATTGTGCAAGACTGTTGAATCTCAGATCTGTACCTCTGAAACAAATAATGCAATATAGGTTAAGAGAGAAAAAAAGAAGAAGAAGAATGTAGCAGGAGGGGAAGAATGAAGGGGAGGAAATCGAAGGGGGAGAAGAACCATGAAAGACAATGGACTCTGCAAAACAAACTGACGGTTCTAGAGGGGAGGGGGTTGGGAGGATGGGTTAGCCTGGTGATGGGTATTGAGGAGGGCACGTTCCGCATGGAACACTGGGTGTTATGCACAAACAATGAATCATGGAACACTATATCTAAAACTAATGATGTAATGTATGGGGAGTAACATAACAATAAAAAAATTAAAAAAAACCTGCATGGGGTGGGGGGGGGTCCCAATTTCATGATTAGGCCTGTGTGTTCACATAATTAAACCTTGTTTTTTCTCTCCTGTTAAAAAAAAAAAAAAAAAAGAATCAATGTTGTAGCGTTACTGCGCTTTAGCTAACATTGCCATTCCTGAAGCCGCAGGAGTTGTATAGTGCTAGTGTATGAGAGACCGGGAAAAGGGTCCCATACGTGAAATAGAGTGAGAAACAGGCCGGTGCACAAGGCAGCTCTCAACTCACCTCTTGTTTATGAGGCTAGTACCCTTGCCCCGGGTGTGCCTGCAGGCCATAAGCCAACCACCTAACTCAAAGGAACAACTCTGTAGGGAATTCCTGCTTCGGCTAAAATAGCCATGCCTCAGGGTGGACGCATTGTGTGGTGTGCATGCGTGAGTGCACAGGAAGTGAGTCCAAAACCATTTTCCTTGTGAGACCCAGGCCCCGGAAGAAGCCAGAACACGACTCCCGACTTGCTCCATGAAAATAGTACTGCGGCCCCACTTTTGAATGGAAGTCGAATAGCTAGCTTTCTAGCTCGAAGAAACAACACTGTAGAGAAACCGTGCTTTAGCTTCCGTCGACCTCTCTGTGGGCGAAGCAGTTTAGGGTGTACTGTGGCTGAGAGCCTGGGGACGGTTTCCATATCGTAATATTGGGGGAGAGACAGGCCGGTACAGAAGGCAGCACTCAACCCACATCATGGTTATGGGGCTAGTACCGTTGCCCAGGGTGTGTGTGCAGGCTTAAACACAGCCACCTAACTCGAAGGAAAAACTCGGTTGAGAGCCTGTGCTTCAGGTAAAACAGCTGCTCCTGAGTGTGGCAGCATTTTGTTGTGTGCGTGCCTGAGAGCACTGCAAGGGAGTCCAAAGCTTTTTGCGAGTGAGACTCAGGCCCCAGTGAAAGGTAGAACACGACTCCCTATGTGTTTGACCAAGCTAGCACGGCAGCCCCACATTTGCGTGGAAGTCTAATAGCTAGCGTTCTAACTCGAAGAAACTACACAGTAGAGAAACAGTGCTTTAGCTACCGTCGACCTCTAGACGGAGGAAGCATTCCACGGAGTACCGTGGCTGAGAGCCTGGGAAACGGGTTCCATACGTGAAACCAAGGGAGAAATAGGTCCGGGCAGAAGGCACCTCTGGACTCAGCTCTTGCTACCTGAAGCTAACACTACTGCTCCATGTGTGCTTGGAATGCTATGTGCTCAACACTGACTGGGAAGAAACAAGCCTGTAAAGAATCCCAGCTGCAGCTCATTCGCCTACCAGGCTACTAACACCAAGAATCAATGCTGTAGCGTTACTGCGCTTTAGCTAACATTGCCGTTCCTGAAGCCGCAGGAGTTGTATAGTGCTCGTGTCTGAGAGACCGGGGAAAGGGTCCCATACGTGAAATGGAGTGAGAAACAGGCCAGTGCGGAGGGCAGCTCTGAAATCACCTCTTGTTTATGAGGCTCGTACCCTTGCCCCGGGTGTGCCTGCAGGCCATAAGCCAACCACCTAACTCAAAGGAACAACTCTGTAGGGAATTCCTGCTTCGGCTAAAAGAGCCATGCCTCAGGGTGGACGCATTGTGTGGTGTGCATGCGTGAGTGCACAGCAAGTGAGTCCAAAACCATTTTCCTTGTGAGACCCAGGCCCCGGAAGAAGCCAGAACACGACTCCCCACTTGCTCCATGAAACTAGTACTGCGGCCCCACTTTTGAATGGAAGTCTAATAGCTAGCTTTCTAACTCGAAGAAACAACACTGTAGAGAAACCGTGCTTTAGCTACCGTCGACCTCTCTGTGGGCGAAGCAGTTTAGGGTGTACTGTGGCTGAGAGCCTGGGGACGGTTTCCATATCGTAATATTGGTTATCGTAATATTGGGGGAGAGACAGGCCGGTACAGAAGGCAGCACTCAACCCACATCATGGTTATGGGGCTAGTACCGTTGCCCAGGGTGTGTGTGCAGGCTTAAACACAGCCACCTAACTCGAAGGAAAAACTCGGTTGAGAGCCTGTGCTTCAGGTAAAACAGCTGCTCCTGAGGGTGGCAGCATTTTGTTGTGTGCGTGCGTGAGAGCACTGCAAGGGAGTCCAAAGCTTTTTGCGAGTGAGACTCAGTCCCCAGCGAAAGGCAAAACACGACTCCCCATGTGTTTCATCACGCTAGCACGGCAGCTCCACTTTTGCATGGAAGTCTAATAGCTAGCGTTCTAACTCGAAGAAACAACACTGTAGAGAAACCGTGCTTTGGCTACCGTCGACCTCTCTGTGGGTGAAGCAGTTTATGGGGTACTGTCGCTGAGAGCCTGGGGACGGTTTCAATATCGTAATATCGGGGAGACAGGCCGGTACAGAAGGCAGCTCTCAACTCACATCATGGTTATGGGGCTAGTACCGTTGCCCTGGGTGTGTGTGCAGGCTTAAATACAGCCACCTAACTCGAAGGAAAAACACGGTAGAGGATCCCTGCTTCAGCTAAAACAGCCGCTCCTGAGGGTGGAAGCATTTGGTTGTGTGCGTGCGTGAGAGGACTGCAAGGGAGTCCAAAGTTTCTGCGAGTGAGACTCAGGCCCCAGGAAAAGGTAGAACACGACTCCCCGTGTGTTCCTTTAGCTAGCACTGCGGCCCTACTTTTGCATGGAAGTCTAAGAGCTAGCGTTCTAACTCGAAGAAACAACACTATAGAGAAACCGTGCTTTGGCTACCGTCGACCTCTCTGTGGGTGAAGCAGTTTAGGGTGTACTGTGGCTGAGAGCCTGGGGACGGTTTCAATATCGTACTATCGGGGGAGAGACAGGCCGGTACAGAAGGCAGCTCTCCACCCACATCATGGTTATGGGGCTAGTACCGTTGCCTTGGGTGTGTGTGCAGGCTTAAATACAGCCACCTAACTCGAAGGAAAAACAAGGTAGAGGATCCCTGCTTCAGCTAAAACAGCCGCTCCTGAGGGTGAAAGCATTTGGTTGTGTGCGTGCGTGAGAGGACTGCAAGGGAGTCCAAAGTTTCTGCGAGTGAGACTCAGGCCCCAGCAAAAGGTAGAACACGACTCCCCGTGTGTTCCTTTAGATAGCACTGCGGCCCTACTTTTGCAAGGAAGTCTAAGAGCTAGCGTTCTAACTCGAAGAAACAACACTGTAGAGAAACCGTGCTTTAGCTACCATCGACCTCTAGATGGAGGAAGCATTCCACGGAGTACCGTGGCTGAGAGCCTGGGGAACGGGTTCCATACGTGAAACCAAGGGAGAAAGATGTCCGGGCAGAAGGCACCTCTGGACTCAGCTCTTGCTACCTGAAGCTAACACTACTGCTCCATGTGTGCTTGGAATGCTATGTGCTCGACACTGACTGGGAAGAAACAAGCCTGTCAAGAATCCGAGCTGCAGCTCATTCGCCTACCAGGCTACTAACACCAACAATCAATGCTGTAAATGTCCACAATAGCCAAACTGTGGAAAGAGCCAAGATGTCCATCAACAGATGAATGGATAAAGAAGATGTGGTATATATATACAAAGGAATATTAGGCAGCCATCAAAAGGAATAAGATCTTGCCATTTGCAACGACGTGGATGGAAGTGGAGGGTATTATGCTGAGCGAAATAAGTCAAACAGAGAAAGACATGTATCATATGACCTCACTGATACGAGGAATTCTTAATCTCAGGAAACAAACTGAGGGTTGATGGAGTGGGGGGTGGGGTGGGAGGGATGGGGTGACTGGGTGATGGACACTGGGGAGGGTATATGTTCTGGTAAGTGCTGTGAATTGTGCAAGACTGTTGAATCTCAGATCTGTACCTCTGAAACAAATAATGCAATATAGGTTAAGAGAGAAAAAAAGAAGAAGAAGAATGTAGCAGGAGGGGAAGAATGAAGGGGAGGAAATCGAAGGGGGAGAAGAACCATGAAAGACAATGGACTCTGCAAAACAAACTGACGGTTCTAGAGGGGAGGGGTTTGGGAGGATGGGTTAGCCTGGTGATGGGTATTGAGGAGGGCACGTTCCGCATGGAGCACTGGGTGTTATGCACAAACAATGAATCATGGAACACTATATCTAAAACTAATGATGTAATGTATGGGGAGTAACATAACAATAAATAATTAAAAAAAACCTGCATGGGTTGGGGGGGGTCCCAATTTCATGATTAGGCCTGTGTGTTCACATAATTAAACCTTGTTTTTTCTCTCCTGTTAAAAAAAAAAAAAAAAGAATCAATGTTGTAGCGTTACTGCGCTTTAGCTAACATTGCCATTCCTGAAGCCGCAGGAGTTGTATAGTGCTAGTGTACGAGAGACCGGGAAAAGGGTCCCATACGTGAAATGGAGTGAGAAACAGGCCGGTGCAGAAGGCAGCTCTCAACTCACCTCTTGTTTATGAGGCTAGTACCCTTGCCCCGGGTGTGCCTGCAGGCCATAAGCCAACCACCTAACTCAAAGGAACAACTCTGTAGGGAATTCCTGCTTCGGCTAAAATAGCCATGCCTCAGGGTGGACGCATTGTGTGGTGTGCATGCGTGAGTGCACAGCAAGTGAGTCCAAAACCATTTTCCTTGTGAGACCCAGGCCACGGAAGAAGCCAGAACACGACTCCCGACTTGCTCCATGAAACTAGTACTGCGGCCCCACTTTTGAATGGAAGTCTAATAGCTAGCTTTCTAGCTCGAAGAAACAACACTGTAGAGAAACCGTGCTTTAGCTACCGTCGACCTCTCTGTGGGCGAAGCAGTTTAGGGTGTACTGTGGCTGAGAGCCTGGGGACGGTTTCCATATCGTAATATCGGTGGAGAGACAGGCCGGTACAGAAGGCAGCTCTCAACCCACATCATGGTTATGGGGCTAGTACCGTTGCCCAGGGTGTGTGTGCAGGCTTAAACACAGCCACCTACCTCGAAGGAAAAACTCGGTTGAGAGCCTGTGCTTCAGGTGAAACAGCTGCTCCTGAGGGTGGCAGCATTTTGTTGTGTGCGTGCCTGAGAGCATGCAAGGAAGTCCAAAGCTTTTTGCGAGTGAGACTCCGGCCCCAGTGAAATGCAGAACACGACTCTCCATGTGTTTCATCGCGCTAGCACGGCAGCTCCACTTTTGCATGGAAGTCTAATAGCTAGCGTTCTAACTCGAAGAAACAACACTGTAGAGAAACCGTGCTTTAGCTACCGTCGTCCTCTCTGTGGGTGAAGCAGTTTATGGTGTACTGTCGCGGAGAGTCTGGGGACGGTTTCAATATCGTAATATCGGGGAGACAGGCCGGTACAGAAGGCAGCTCTCAACTCACATCATGGTTATGGGGCTAGTACCGTTGCCCTGGGTGTGTGTGCAGGCTTAAATACAGCCACCTAACTCGAAGGAAAAACACGGTAGAGGATCCCTGCTTCAGCTAAAACAGCCGCTCCTGAGGGTGGAAGCATTTGGTTGTGTGCGTGCGTGAGAGGACTGCAAGGGAGTCCAAAGTTTCTGCGAGTGAGACTCAGGCCCCAGCAAAAGGTAGAACACGACTCCCCGTGTGTTCATTTAGCTAGCACTGCGGCCCTACTTTTGCATGGAAGTCTAAGAGCTAGCGTTCTAACTCGAAGAAACAACACTGTAGAGAAACCGTGTTTTGGCTACCGTCGACCTCTCTATGGGTGAAGCAGTTTAGGGTGTACTGTGGCTGAGAGCCTGGGGACGGTTTCAATATCGTACTATCGGGGGAGAGACAGGCCGGTACATAAGGCAGCTCTCCACCCACATCATGGTTATGGGGCTAGTACCATTGCCCAGGGTGTGTGTGCAGGCTTAAACACAGCCACCTAACTCGAAGGAAAAACTCGGTTGAGAGCCTGTGCTGCAGGTAAAACAGCTGCTCCTGAGGGTGGCAGCATTTTGTTGTGTGCCTGCATGAGAGCACTGCAAGGGAGTCCAAAGCTTTTTGCGAGTGAGACTCAGGCCCCAGTGAAAGGCAGAACACGACTCCCTATGTGTTTGACCAAGCTAGCACGGCAGCCCCACATTTGCATGGAAGTCTAATAGCTAGCGTTCTAACTCGAAGAAACTACACAGTAGAGAAACAGTGCTTTAGCTACCGTCGACCTCTAGACGGAGGAAGCATTACACGGAGTACCGTGGCTGAGAGCCTGGGGAACGGGTTCCATACGTGAAACCAAGGGAGAAATAGGTCCGGGCAGAAGGCACCTCTGGACTCAGCTCTTGCTACCTGAAGCTAACACTACTGCTCCATGTGTGCTTGGAATGCTTTGTGCTCGACACTGACTGGGAAGAAACAAGCCTGTAAAGAATCCCAGCTGCAGCTCATTCGCCTACCAGGCTACTAACACCAAGAATCAATGCTGTAGCGTTACTGCGCTTTAGCTAACATTTCCGTTCCTGAAGCCGCAGGAGTTGTATAGTGCTCGTGTCTGAGAGACCGGGGAAAGGGTCCCATACGTGAAATGGAGTGAGAAACAGGCCAGTGCGGAGGGCAGCTCTGAAATCACCTCTTGTTTATGAGGCTCGTACCCTTGCCCCGGGTGTGCCTGCAGGCCATAAGCCAACCACCTAACTCAAAGGAACAACTCTGTAGGGAATTCCTGCTTCGGCTAAAAGAGCCATGCCTCAAGGTGGACGCATTGTGTGGTGTGCATGCGTGAGTGCACAGCAAGTGAGTCCAAAACCATTTTCCTTGTGAGACCCAGGCCCCGGAAGAAGCCAGAACACGACTCCCGACTTGCTCCATGAAACTAGTACTGCGGCCCCACTTTTGAATGGAAGTCTAATAGCTAGCTTTCTAACTCGAAGAAACAACACTGTAGAGAAACCGTGCTTTAGCTACCGTCGACCTCTCTGTGGGCGAAGCAGTTTAGGGTGTACTGTGGCTGAGAGCCTGGGGACGGTTTCCATATCGTAATATTGGGGGAGAGACAGGCCGGTACAGAAGGCAGCACTCAACCCACATCATGGTTATGGGGCTAGTACCGTTGCCCAGGGTGTGTGTGCAGGCTTAAACACAGCCACCTAACTCGAAGGAAAAACTCGGTTGAGAGCCTGTGCTTCAGGTAAAACAGCTGCTCCTGAGGGTGGCAGCCTTTTGTTGTGTGCGTGCCTGAGAGCACTGCAAGGGAGTCCAAAGCTTTTTGCGAGTGAGACTCAGTCCCCAGCGAAAGGAAAAACACGACTCCCCATGTGTTTCATCACGCTAGCACGGCAGCTCCACTTTTGCATGGAAGTCTAATAGCTAGCGTTCTAACTCGAAGAAACAACACTGTAGAGAAACCGTGCTTTGGCTACCGTCGACCTCTCTGTGGGTGAAGCAGTTTATGGTGTACTGTCGTTGAGAGCCTGGGGACGGTTTCAATATCGTAATATCGGGGAGACAGGCCGGTACAGAAGGCAGCTCTCAACTCACATCATGGTTATGGGGCTAGTACCGTTGGCCTGGGTGTGTGTGCAGGCTTAAATACAGCCACCTAACTCGAAGGAAAAACACGGTAGAGGATCCCTGCTTCAGCTAAAACAGCCGCTCCTGAGGGTGGAAGCATTTGGTTGTGTGCGTGCATGAGAGGACTGCAAGGCAGTCCAAAGTTTCTGCGAGTGAGACTCAGGCCCCAGCAAAAGGTAGAACACGACTCCCCGTGTGTTCCTTTAGCTAGCACTGCGGCCCTACTTTTGCATGGAAGTCTAAGAGCTAGCGTTCTAACTCGAAGAAACAACACTGTAGAGAAACCGTGCTTTGGCTACCGTCGACCTCTCTGTGGGTGAAGCAGTTTAGGGTGTACTGTGGCTGAGAGCCTGGGGACGGTTTCAATATCGTACTATCGGGGGAGAGACAGGCCGGTACAGAAGGCAGCTCTCCACCCACATCATGGTTATGGGGCTAGTACCGTTGCCCAGGGTGTGTGTGCAGGCTTAAATGAAGCCACCTAACTCGAAGGAAAAACTCGGTTGAGAGCCTGTGCTGCAGGTAAAAGAGCTGCTCCTGAGGGTGGCAGCATTTTGTTGTGTGCGTGCGTGAGAGCACTGCAAGGGAGTCCATAGCTTTTTGCGAGTGAGACTCAGGCCCCAGCGAAAGGCAGAACACGACTCCCCATGTGTTTCATCACGCTAGCACGGCAGCCCCACTTTTGCATGGAAGTCTAACAGCTAGTGTTCTAACTCGAAGAAACAACACTGTAGAGAAACCGTGCTTTAGCTACCATCGACCTCTAGATGGAGGAAGCATTCCACGGAGTACCGTGGCTGAGAGCCTGGGGAACGGGTTCCATACGTGAAACCAAGGGAGAAAGAGGTCCGGGCAGAAGGCACCTCTGGACTCAGCTCTTGCTACCTGAAGCTAACACTACTGCTCCATGTGTGCTTGGAATGCTATGTGCTCGACACTGACTGGGAAGAAACAAGCCTGTCAAGAATCCGAGCTGCAGCTCATTCGCCTACCAGGCTACTAACACCAACAATCAATGCTGTAAATGTCCACAATAGCCAAACTGTGGAAAGAGCCAAGATGTCCATCAACAGATGAATGGATAAAGAAGATGTGGTATATATATACAAAGGAATATTAGGCAGCCTTCAAAAGGAATAAGATCTTGCCATTTGCAACGACGTGGATGGAAGTGGAGGGTATTATGCTGAGCGAAATAAGTCAAACAGAGAAAGACATGTATCATATGACCTCACTGATACGAGGAATTCTTAATCTCAGGAAACAAACTGAGGGTTGATGGAGTGGGGGGTGGGGTGGGAGGGATGGGGTGACTGGGTGATGGACATTGGGGAGGGTATGTGTTCTGGTAAGTGCTGTGAATTGTGCAAGACTGTTGAATCTCAGATCTGTACCTCTGAAACAAATAATGCAATATAGGTTAAGAGAGAAAAAAAGAAGAAGAAGAATGTAGCAGGAGGGGAAGAATGAAGGGGAGGAAATCGAAGGGGGAGAAGAACCATGAAAGACAATGGACTCTGCAAACCAAAGTGACGGTTCTAGAGGGGAGGGGGTTGGGAGGATGGGTTAGCCTGGTGATGGGTATTGAGGAGGGCACGTTCCGCATGGAGCACTGGGTGTTATGCACAAACAATGAATCATGGAACACTATATCTAAAACTAATGATGTAATGTATGGGGAGTAACATAACAATAAAAAAATTAAAAAAAAACTGCATGGGGTGGGGGGGGTCCCAATTTCATGATTAGGCCTGTGTGTTCACATAATTAAACCTTGTTTTTTCTCTCCTGTTAAAAAAAAAAAAAAAAAAGAATCAATGTTGTAGCGTTACTGCGCTTTAGCTAACATTGCCATTCCTGAAGCCGCAGGAGTTGTATAGTGCTAGTGCATGAGAGACCGGGAAAAGGGTCCCATACGTGAAATGGAGTGAGAAACAGGCCGGTGCACAAGGCAGCTCTCAACTCACCTCTTGTTTAGGAGGCTAGTACCCTTGCCCCGGGTGTGCCTGCAGGCCATAAGCCAACCACCTAACTCAAAGGAACAACTCTGTAGGGAATTCCTGCTTCGGCTAAAATAGCCATGCCTCAGGGTGGACGCATTGTGTGGTGTGCATGCGTGAGTGCAGAGGAAGTGAGTCCAAAACCATTTTCCTTGTGAGACCCAGGCCACGGAAGAAGCCAGAACACGACTCCCGACTTGCTCCATGAAACTAGTACTGCGGCCCCACTTTTGAATGGAAGTCTAATAGCTAGCTTTCTAGCTCGAAGAAACAACACTGTAGAGAAACCGTGCTTTAGCTACCGTCGACCTCTCTGTGGGCGAAGCAGTTTAGGGTGTACTGTGGCTGAGAGCCTGGGGACGGTTTCCATATCGTAATATCGGTGGAGAGACAGGCCGGTACAGAAGGCAGCTCTCAACCCACATCATGGTTATGGGGCTAGTACCGTTGCCCAGGGTGTGTGTGCAGGCTTAAACACAGCCACCTAACTCGAAGGAAAAACTCGGTTGAGAGCCTGTGCTTCAGGTAAAACAGCTGCTCCTGAGGGTGGCAGCATTTTGTTGTGTGCGTGCCTGAGAGCACTGCAAGGGAGTCCAAAGCTTTTTGCGAGTGAGACTCAGGCCCCAGTGAAAGGCAGAACACGACTCCCTATGTGTTTGACCAAGCTAGCACGGCAGCCCCACATTTGCATGGAAGTCTAATAGCTAGCGTTCTAACTCGAAGAAACTACACAGTAGAGAAACAGTGCTTTATCTACCGTCGACCTCTAGACGGAGGAAGCATTCCACGGAGTACCGTGGCTGAGAGCCTGGGAAACGGGTTCCATACGTGAAACCAAGGGAGAAATAGGTCCGGGCAGAAGGCACCTCTGGACTCAGCTCTTGCTACCTGAAGCTAACACTACTGCTCCATGTGTGCTTGGAATGCTATGTGCTCGACACTGACTGGGAAGAAACAAGCCTGTAAAGAATCCCAGCTGCAGCTCATTCGCCTACCAGGCTACTAACACCAAGAATCAATGCTGTAGCGTTACTGCGCTTTAGCTAACATTGCCGTTCCTGAAGCCGCAGGAGTTGTATAGTGCTCGTGTCTGAGAGACCGGGGAAAGGGTCCCATACGTGAAATGGAGTGAGAAACAGGCCAGTGCGGAGGGCAGCTCTGAAATCACCTCTTGTTTATGAGGCTCGTACCCTTGCCCCGGGTGTGCCTGCAGGCCATAAGCCAACCACCTAACTCAAAGGAACAACTCTGTAGGGAATTCCTGCTTCGGCTAAAAGAGCCATGCCTCAGGGTGGACGCATTGTGTGGTGTGCATGCGTGAGTGCAGAGGAAATGAGTCCAAAACCATTTTCCTTGTGAGACCCAGGCCACGGAAGAAGCCAGAACACGACTCCCGACTTGCTCCATGAAACTAGTACTGCGGCCCCACTTTTGAATGGAAGTCTCATAGCTAGCTTTCTAGCTCGAAGAAACAACACTGTAGAGAAACCGTGCTTTAGCTACCGTCGACCTCTCTCTGGGCGAAGCAGTTTAGGGTGTACTGTGGCTGAGAGCCTGGGGACGGTTTCCATATCGTAATATCGGTGGAGAGACAGGCCGGTACAGAAGGCAGCTCTCAACCCACATCATGGTTATGGGGCTAGTACCGTTGCCCACGGTGTGTGTGCAGGCTTAAACACAGCCACCTAACTCGAAGGAAAAACTCGGTTGAGAGCCTGTGCTTCAGGTAAAACAGCTGCTCCTGAGGGTGGCAGCATTTTGTTGTGTGCGTGCCTGAGAGCACTGCAAGGGAGTCCAAAGCTTTTTGCGAGTGAGACTCAGGCCCCAGTGAAAGGCAGAACACGACTCCCTATGTGTTTGACCAAGCTAGCACGGCAGCCCCACATTTGCATGGAAGTCTAATAGCTAGCGTTCTAACTCGAAGAAACTACACAGTAGAGAAACAGTGCTTTAGCTACCGTCGACCTCTAGACGGAGGAAGCATTCCACGGAGTACCGTGGCTGAGAGCCTGGGAAACGGGTTCCATACGTGAAACCAAGGGAGAAATAGGTCCGGGCAGAAGGCACCTCTGGACTCAGCTCTTGCTACCTGAAGCTAACACTACTGCTCCATGTGTGCTTGGAATGCTATGTGCTCGACACTGACTGGGAAGAAACAAGCCTGTAAAGAATCCCAGCTGCAGCTCATTCGCCTACCACGCTACTAACACCAAGAATCAATGCTGTAGCGTTACTGCGCTTTAGCTAACATTGCCGTTCCTGAAGCCGCAGGAGTTGTATAGTGCTCGTGTCTGAGAGACCGGGGAAAGGGTCCCATACGTGAAATGGAGTGAGAAACAGGCCAGTGCGGAGGGCAGCTCTGAAATCACCTCTTGTTTATGAGGCTCGTACCCTTGCCCCGGGTGTGCCTGCAGGCCATAAGCCAACCACCTAACTCAAAGGAACAACTCTGTAGGGAATTCCTGCTTCGGCTAAAAGAGCCATGCCTCAGGGTGGACGCATTGTGTGGTGTGCATGCGTGAGTGCACAGCAAGTGAGTCCAAAACCATTTTCCTTCTGAGACCCAGGCCCCGGAAGAAGCCAGAACACGACTCCCCACTTGCTCCATGAAACTAGTACTGCGGCCCCACTTTTGAATGGAAGTCTAATAGCTAGCTTTCTAACTCGAAGAAACAACACTGTAGAGAAACCGTGCTTTAGCTACCGTCGACCTCTCTGTGGGCGAAGCAGTTTAGGGTGTACTGTGGCTGAGAGCCTGGGGACGGTTTCCATATCGTAATATTGGGGGAGAGACAGGCCGGTACAGAAGGCAGCACTCAACCCACATCATGGTTATGGGGCTAGTACCGTTGCCCAGGGTGTGTGTGCAGGCTTAAACACAGCCACCTAACTCGAAGGAAAAACTCGGTTGAGAGCCTGTGCTTCAGGTAAAACAGCTGCTCCTGAGGGTGGCAGCATTTTGTTGTGTGCGTGCCTGAGAGCACTGCAAGGGGGTCCAAAGGTTTTTGCGAGTGAGACTCAGGCCCCAGTGAAATGCAGAACACGACTCCCCATGGGTTTCATCACGCTAGCACGGCAGCTCCACTTTTGCATGGAAGTCTAATAGCTAGCATTCTAACTCGAAGAAACAACACTGTAGAGAAACCGTGCTTTGGCTACCGTCGACCTCTCTGTGGGTGAAGCAGTTTATGGTGTACTGTCGTTGAGAGCCTGGGGACGGTTTCAATATCGTAATATCGGGGAGACAGGCCGGTACAGAAGGCAGCTCTCAACTCACATCATGGTTATGGGGCTAGTACCGTTGGCCTGGGTGTGTGTGCAGGCTTAAATACAGCCACCTAACTCGAAGGAAAAACACGGTAGAGGATCCCTGCTTCAGCTAAAACAGCCGCTCCTGAGGGTGGAAGCATTTGGTTGTGTGCGTGCGTGAGAGTACTGCAAGGGAGTCCAAAGTTTCTGCGAGTGAGACTCAGGCCCCAGCAAAAGGTAGAACACGACTCCCCGTGTGTTCCTTTAGCTAGCACTGCGGCCCTACTTTTGCATGGAAGTCTAAGAGCTAGCGTTCTAACTCGAAGAAACAACACTGTAGAGAAACCGTGCTTTGGCTACCGTCGACCTCTCTGTGGGTGAAGCAGTTTAGGGTGTACTGTGGCTGAGAGCCTGGGGACGGTTTCAATATCGTACTATCGGGGGAGAGACAGGCCGGTACAGAAGGCAGCTCTCCACCCACATCATGGTTATGGGGCTAGTACCGTTGCCCAGGGTGTGTGTGCAGGCTTAAATGAAGCCACCTAACTCGAAGGAAAAACTCGGTTGAGAGCCTGTGCTGCAGGTAAAAGAGCTGCTCCTGAGGGTGGCAGCATTTTGTTGTGTGCGTGCGTGAGAGCACTGCAAGGGAGTCCATAGCTTTTTGCGAGTGAGACTCAGGCCCCAGCGAAAGGCAGAACACGACTCCCCATGTGTTTCATCACGCTAGCACGGCAGCCCCACTTTTGCATGGAAGTCTAACAGCTAGTGTTCTAACTCGAAGAAACAACACTGTAGAGAAACCGTGCTTTAGCTACCATCGACCTCTAGATGGAGGAAGCATTCCACGGAGTACCGTGGCTGAGAGCCTGGGGAACGGGTTCCATACGTGAAACCAAGGGAGAAAGAGGTCCGGGCAGAAGGCACCTCTGGACTCAGCTCTTGCTACCTGAAGCTAACACTACTGCTCCATGTGTGCTTGGAATGCTATGTGCTCGACACTGACTGGGAAGAAACAAGCCTGTCAAGAATCCGAGCTGCAGCTCATTCGCCTACCAGGCTACTAACACCAACAATCAATGCTGTAAATGTCCACAATAGCCAAACTGTGGAAAGAGCCAAGATGTCCATCAACAGATGAATGGATAAAGAAGATGTGGTATATATATACAAAGGAATATTAGGCAGCCTTCAAAAGGAATAAGATCTTGCCATTTGCAACGACGTGGATGGAAGTGGAGGGTATTATGCTGAGCGAAATAAGTCAAACAGAGAAAGACATGTATCATATGACCTCACTGATACGAGGAATTCTTAATCTCAGGAAACAAACTGAGGGTTGATGGAGTGGGGTGTGGGGTGGGAGGGATGGGGTGACTGGGTGATGGACATTGGGGAGGGTATGTGTTCTGGTAAGTGCTGTGAATTGTGCAAGACTGTTGAATCTCAGATCTGTACCTCTGAAACAAATAATGCAATATAGGTTAAGAGAGAAAAAAAGAAGAAGAAGAATGTAGCAGGAGGGGAAGAATGAAGGGGAGGAAATCGAAGGGGGAGAAGAACCATGAAAGACAATGGACTCTGCAAACCAAAGTGACGGTTCTAGAGGGGAGGGGGTTGGGAGGATGGGTTAGCCTGGTGATGGGTATTGAGGAGGGCACGTTCCGCATGGAGCACTGGGTGTTATGCACAAACAATGAATCATGGAACACTATATCTAAAACTAATGATGTAATGTATGGGGAGTAACATAACAATAAAAAAATTAAAAAAAAACTGCATGGGGTGGGGGGGGTCCCAATTTCATGATTAGGCCTGTGTGTTCACATAATTAAACCTTGTTTTTTCTCTCCTGTTAAAAAAAAAAAAAAAAAAGAATCAATGTTGTAGCGTTACTGCGCTTTAGCTAACATTGCCATTCCTGAAGCCGCAGGAGTTGTATAGTGCTAGTGTATGAGAGACCGGGAAAAGGGTCCCATACGTGAAATGGAGTGAGAAACAGGCCGGTGCAGAAGGCAGCTCTCAACTCACCTCTTGTTTAGGAGGCTAGTACCCTTGCCCCGGGTGTGCCTGCAGGCCATAAGCCAACCACCTAACTCAAAGGAACAACTCTGTAGGGAATTCCTGCTTCGGCTAAAAGAGCCATGCCTCAGGGTGGACGCATTGTGTGGTGTGCATGCGTGAGTGCAGAGGAAGTGAGTCCAAAACCATTTTCCTTGTGAGACCCAGGCCACGGAAGAAGCCAGAACACGACTCCCGACTTGCTCCATGAAACTAGTACTGCGGCCCCACTTTTGAATGGAAGTCTAATAGCTAGCTTTCTAGCTCGAAGAAACAACACTGTAGAGAAACCGTGCTTTAGCTACCGTCGACCTCTCTGTGGGCGAAGCAGTTTAGGGTGTACTGTGGCTGAGAGCCTGGGGACGGTTTCCATATCGTAATATCGGTGGAGAGACAGGCCGGTACAGAAGGCAGCTCTCAACCCACATCATGGTTATGGGGCTAGTACCGTTGCCCAGGGTGTGTGTGCAGGCTTAAACACAGCCACCTAACTCGAAGGAAAAACTCGGTTGAGAGCCTGTGCTTCAGGTAAAACAGCTGCTCCTGAGGGTGGCAGCATTTTGTTGTGTGCGTGCCTGAGAGCACTGCAAGGGAGTCCAAAGCTTTTTGCGAGTGAGACTCAGGCCCCAGTGAAAGGCAGAACACGACTCCCTATGTGTTTGACCAAGCTAGCACGGCAGCCCCACATTTGCATGGAAGTCTAATAGCTAGCGTTCTAACTCGAAGAAACTACACAGTAGAGAAACAGTGCTTTAGCTACCGTCGACCTCTAGACGGAGGAAGCATTCCACGGAGTACCGTGGCTGAGAGCCTGGGAAACGGGTTCCATACGTGAAACCAAGGGAGAAATAGGTCCGGGCAGAAGGCACCTCTGGACTCAGCTCTTGCTACCTGAAGCTAACACTACTGCTCCATGTGTGCTTGGAATGCTATGTGCTCGACACTGACTGGGAAGAAACAAGCCTGTAAAGAATCCCAGCTGCAGCTCATTCGCCTACCAGGCTACTAACACCAAGAATCAATGCTGTAGCGTTACTGCGCTTTAGCTAACATTGCCGTTCCTGAAGCCGCAGGAGTTGTATAGTGCTCGTGTCTGAGAGACCGGGGAAAGGGTCCCATACGTGAAATGGAGTGAGAAACAGGCCAGTGCGGAGGGCAGCTCTGAAATCACCTCTTGTTTATGAGGCTCGTACCCTTGCCCCGGGTGTGCCTGCAGGCCATAAGCCAACCACCTAACTCAAAGGAACAACTCTGTAGGGAATTCCTGCTTCGGCTAAAAGAGCCATGCCTCAGGGTGGACGCATTGTGTGGTGTGCATGCGTGAGTGCAGAGGAAGTGAGTCCAAAACCATTTTCCTTGTGAGACCCAGGCCACGGAAGAAGCCAGAACACGACTCCCGACTTGCTCCATGAAACTAGTACTGCGGCCCCACTTTTGAATGGAAGTCTAATAGCTAGCTTTCTAGCTCGAAGAAACAACACTGTAGAGAAACCGTGCTTTAGCTACCGTCGACCTCTCTGTGGGCGAAGCAGTTTAGGGTGTACTGTGGCTGAGAGCCTGGGGACGGTTTCCATATCGTAATATCGGTGGAGAGACAGGCCGGTACAGAAGGCAGCTCTCAACCCACATCATGGTTATGGGGCTAGTACCGTTGCCCAGGGTGTGTGTGCAGGCTTAAACACAGCCACCTAACTCGAAGGAAAAACTCGGTTGAGAGCCTGTGCTTCAGGTAAAACAGCTGCTCCTGAGGGTGGCAGCATTTTGTTGTGTGCGTGCCTGAGAGCACTGCAAGGGAGTCCAAAGCTTTTTGCGAGTGAGACTCAGGCCCCAGTGAAAGGCAGAACACGACTCCCTATGTGTTTGACCAAGCTAGCACGGCAGCCCCACATTTGCATGGAAGTCTAATAGCTAGCGTTCTAACTCGAAGAAACTACACAGTAGAGAAACAGTGCTTTAGCTACCGTCGACCTCTAGACGGAGGAAGCATTCCACGGAGTACCGTGGCTGAGAGCCTGGGAAACGGGTTCCATACGTGAAACCAAGGGAGAAATAGGTCCGGGCAGAAGGCACCTCTGGACTCAGCTCTTGCTACCTGAAGCTAACACTACTGCTCCATGTGTGCTTGGAATGCTATGTGCTCAACACTGACTGGGAAGAAACAAGCCTGTAAAGAATCCCAGCTGCAGCTCATTCGCCTACCAGGCTACTAACACCGAGAATCAATGCTGTAGCGTTACTGCGCTTTAGCTAACATTGCCGTTCCTGAAGCCGCAGGAGTTGTATAGTGCTCGTGTCTGAGAGACCGGGGAAAGGGTCCCATACGTGAAATGGAGTGAGAAACAGGCCAGTGCGGAGGGCAGCTCTGAAATCACCTCTTGTTTATGAGGCTCGTACCCTTGCCCCGGGTGTGCCTGCAGGCCATAAGCCAACCACCTAACTCAAAGGAACAACTCTGTAGGGAATTCCTGCTTCGGCTAAAAGAGCCATGCCTCAGGGTGGACGCATTGTGTGGTGTGCATGCGTGAGTGCACAGCAAGTGAGTCCAAAACCATTTTCCTTCTGAGACCCAGGCCCCGGAAGAAGCCAGAACACGACTCCCCACTTGCTCCATGAAACTAGTACTGCGGCCCCACTTTTGAATGGAAGTCTAATAGCTAGCTTTCTAACTCGAAGAAACAACACTGTAGAGAAACCGTGCTTTAGCTACCGTCGACCTCTCTGTGGGCGAAGCAGTTTAGGGTGTACTGTGGCTGAGAGCCTGGGGACGGTTTCCATATCGTAATATCGGGGGAGAGACAGGCCGGTACAGAAGGCAGCTCTCCACCCACATCATGTTTATGGGGCTAGTACCGTTGCCCAGGGTGTGTGTGCAGGCTTAAACGAAGCCACCTAACTCGAAGGAAAAACTCGGTTGAGAGCCTGTGCTTCAGGTAAAACAGCTGCTCCTGAGGGTGGCAGCATTTTGTTGTGTGCGTGCCTGAGAGCACTGCAAGGGAGTCCAAAGGTTTTTGCGAGTGAGACTCCGGCCCCAGTGAAATGCAGAACACGACTCCGCATGTGTTTCATCGCGCTAGCATGGCAGCTCCACTTTTGCATGGAAGTCTAATAGCTAGCGTTCTAACTCGAAGAAACAACACTGTAGAGAAACCGTGCTTTGGCTACCGTCGACCTCTCTGTGGGTGAAGCAGTTTATGGTGTACTGTCGCTGAGAGCCTGGGGACGGTTTCAATATCGTAATATCGGGGAGACAGGCCGGTACAGAAGGCAGCTCTCAACTCACATCATGGTTATGGGGCTAGTACCGTTGGCCTGGGTGTGTGTGCAGGCTTAAATACAGCCACCTAACTCGAAGGAAAAACACGGTAGAGGATCCCTGCTTCAGCTAAAACAGCCGCTCCTGAGGGTGGAAGCATTTGGTTGTGTGCGTGCGTGAGAGGACTGCAAGGGAGTCCAAAGTTTCTGCGAGTGAGACTCAGGCCCCAGCAAAAGGTAGAACACGACTCCCCGTGTGTTCATTTAGCTAGCACTGCGGCCCTACTTTTGCATGGAAGTCTAAGAGCTAGCGTTCTAACTCGAAGAAACAACACTGTAGAGAAACCGTGCTTTGGCTACCGTCGACCTCTCTGTGGGTGAAGCAGTTTATGGTGTACTGTCGCTGAGAGCCTGGGGACGGTTTCAATATCGTAATATCGGGGAGACAGGCCGGTACAGAAGGCAGCTCTCAACTCACATCATGGTTATGGGGCTAGTACCGTTGCCCTGGGTGTGTGTGCAGGCTTAAATACAGCCACCTAACTCGAAGGAAAAACACGGTAGAGGATCCCTGCTTCAGCTAAAACAGCCGCTCCTGAGGGTGGAAGCATTTGGTTGTGTGCGTGCGTGAGAGGACTGCAAGGGAGTCCAAAGTTTCTGCGAGTGAGACTCAGGCCCCAGCAAAAGGTAGAACACGACTCCCCGTGTGTTCATTTAGCTAGCACTGCGGCCCTACTTTTGCATGGAAGTCTAAGAGCTAGCGTTCTCCCTGGAAGAAACAACACGGTAGAGAAACCGTGCTTTAGCTACCATCCACCTCTCTGAGGGAGGAAGCACTTTCCAGGCTACCGTGGGGGAGAGCCTGAGGAACGGGTTCCTTACGTGAAACCGAGGGAGAAGGAGTCCGGGCCAGAAGGCTCCTCTCGACTCAGCTCTTGTTACCTGAACCTAACACTTTGGCTCCATGTGTGCATAGGAATGCTAAGGGTTCCACACTGATTTGGCAGAAAGAAGCCGGTCAAGAACCCCAGCTTCAGCTCATTCGCCTCTCCACAGGGTGGCAGCATTTTCAAGTCTGCTTGAGTGCAAACCTGAGGAAGGAGTCCCAGCAGAATTCGGAGGGAGAAATAAGCATGGGCAGAAGGCACCTATCGACTCAACTCTTGTTTCGGGAAACTAGATCGGCTCTCCCGTGTGTGCGTGGAGTCCTCAGTGCCATCCACGCAACGCAAAGGAACAAAACCGGAGAGAACCCGTGCCTCAGCAAAGATCGCCCTTCCTGAGCGTGCACTTCATCTATTGTGTGTTTTTGTGAAAGCATGAGAAATGGAACCTAAACGTAACTCGGAGTGAGAAGCAGGCCTGGAAGGAAGGCTGCTGTCGACTCACCTCTTGTTTGAGGAGATTAGCACTGCTGTAGCCTGTGTGCCTGGATGCCTAGTTACCAGGCTTCTAACACCAAGAATCAATCCTATAGAGTGACTGCGCTTGAGTTAACATTGCCGTTCCTGAAGCAGGAGGAATTTGACACTGCTCGTGTACGAGAGACCGGGCAAAGGGTCCCAGACGTGAAATGGAGTGAGAAACAGGCCGGTGCGGAAGGCAGCTCTCAAGTCACCTCTGGTTTATGAGGCTAGTACCCTTGCCCCGGGGGTGCCTGCAGGCCTAAAGCCAACCACCTAACTCAAAGGAACAACTCTGTAGGGAATTCCTGCTTCGGCTAAAAGAGCCATGCCTCAGGGTGGACGCATTTTGCTGTGTGCATGCGTGAGCGCACTGCAAGTGAGTCCAAAACCATTTTCCTTGTGAGACCCAGGCCCCGGAAGAAGCCAGAACACGAATCCCCACTTGCCCCATGAAGCTAGTACTGCGGCCCCACTTTTGCATGGAAGTCTAATAGCTAGCTTTCTAACTCGGAGAAAAAACACTGTAGAGAAACCGTGCTTTAGCTACCGTCGACCTCTCTGTGGGCGAAGCAGTTTAGGGTGTACTGTGGCTGAGAGCCTGGGGACGGTTTCAATATCGTACTATCGGGGGAGAGACAGGCCGGTACAGAAGGCAGCTCTCCACCCACATCATGGTTATGGGGCTAGTACCGTTGCCCAGGGTGTGTGTGCAGGCTTAAATGAAGCCACCTAACTCGAAGGAAAAACTCGGTTGAGAGCCTGTGCTTCAGGTAAAACAGCTGCTCCTGAGGGTGGCAGCATTTTGTTGTGTGCGTGCGTGAGAGCACTGCAAGGGAGTCCAAAGCTTTTTGCGAGGGAGACTCAGGCCCCAGTGAAAGGCAGAACACGACTCCCCATGTGTTTGACCAAGCTAGCACCGCAGCCCCACATTTGCATGGAAGTCTAATAGCTAACGTTCTAACTCGAAGAAACTACACAGTAGAGAAACCGTGCTTTAGCTACCATCGACCTCTCTGTGGGTGAAGCAGTTTAGGGTGTACTGTGGCTGAGAGCCTGGGGACGGTTTCAATATCGTAATATCGGGGGAGAGACAGGCAGGTACAGAAGGCAGCTCTCAACCCACATCATCTTTATGGGGCTAGTACCGTTGCCCAGGGTGTGTGTGCAGGCCTAAATGAAGCCACCTAACTCGAAGGAAAAACTTGGTTGAGAGCCTGTGCTTCAGGTAAAACAGCTGCTCCTGAGGGTGGCAACATTTTGTTGTGTGCGTGCGTGAGAGCACTGCAAGGGAGTCCATAGCTTTTTGCGAGTGAGACTCAGGCCCCAGCGAAAGGCAGAACACGACTCCCCATGAGTTTCATCACGCTAGCACGGCAGCCCCACTTTTGCATGGAAGTCTAACAGCTAGTGTTCTAACTCGAAGAAACAACACTGTAGAGAAACCGTGCTTTAGCTACCATCGACCTCTAGATGGAGGAAGCATTCCACGGAGTACCGTGGCTGAGAGCCTGGGGAACGGGTTCCATACGTGAAACCAAGGGAGAAATAGGTCCGGGCAGAAGGCACCTCTGGACTCAGCTCTTGCTACCTGAAGCTAACACTACTGCTCCATGTGTGCTTGGAATGCTATGTGCTCGACACTGACTGGGAAGAAACAAGCCTGTAAAGAATCCCAGCTACAGCTCATTCGCCTACCAGGCTACTAACACCAACAATCAATGCTGTAAATGTCCACAATAGCCAAACTGTGGAAAGAGCCAAGATGTCCATCAACAGATGAATGGATAAAGAAGATGTGGTATATATATACAAAGGAATATTAGGCAGCCATCAAAAGGAATAAGATCTTGCCATTTGCAACGACGTGGATGGAAGTGGAGGGTATTATGCTGAGCGAAATAAGTCAAACAGAGAAAGACATGTATCATATGACCTCACTGATACGAGGAATTCTTAATCTCAGGAAACAAACTGAGGGTTGATGGAGTGGGGGGTGGGGTGGGAGGGATGGGGTGACTGGGTGATGGACACTGGGGAGGGTATGTGTTCTGGTAAGTGCTGTGAATTGTGCAAGACTGTTGAATCTCAGATCTGTACCTCTGAAACAAATAATGCAATATAGGTTAAGAGAGAAAAAAAGAAGAAGAAGAATGTAGCAGGAGGGGAAGAATGAAGGGGAGGAAATCGAAGGGGGAGAAGAACCATGAAAGACAATGGACTCTGCAAAGCAAACTGACGGTTCTAGAGGGGAGGGGTTTGGGAGGATGGGTTAGCCTGGTGATGGGTATTGAGGAGGGCACGTTCCGCATGGAGCACTGGGTGTTATGCACAAAAAATGAATCACGGAACACTATATCTAAAACTAATGATGTAATGTATGGGGAGTAACATAACAATAAAAAAATTAAAAAGAAACTGCATGGGGTGGGGGGTCCCAATTTCATGATTAGGCCTGTGTGTTCACATAATTAAACCTTGTTTTTTCTCTCCTGTTAAAAAAAAAAAAAAAAATCAATATTGTAGCGTTACTGCGCTTTAGCTAACATTGGCATTCCTGAAGCCGCAGGAGTTGTATAGTGCTCGTGTATGAGAGACCGGGAAAAGGGTCCCATACGTGAAATGGAGTGAGAAACAGGCCGGTGCAGAAGGCAGCTCTCAACTCACCTATTGTTTATGAGGCTAGTACCCTTGCCCCGGGTGTGCCTGCAGGCCATAAGCCAACCACCTAACTCAAAGGAACAACTCTGTAGGGAATTCCTGCTTCGGCTAAAATAGCCATGCCTCAGGGTGGACGCATTGTGTGCTGTGCATGCGTGAGTGCACAGCAAGTGAGTCCAAAACCATTTTCCTTGTGAGACCCAGGCCACGGAATAAGCCAGAACACGACTCCCGACTTGCTCCATGAAACTAGTACTGCGGCCCCACTTTTGAATGGAAGTCTAATAGCTAGCTTTGTAACTCGAAGAAACAACACTGTAGAGAAACCGTGCTTTAGCTACCGTCGACCTCTCTGTGGGCGAAGCAGTTTAGGGTGTACTGTGGCTGAGAGCCTGGGGACGGTTTCCATATCGTAATATCGGGGGAGAGACAGGCCGGTACAGAAGGCAGCTCTCCACCCACATCATGGTTATGGGGCTAGTACCGTTGCCCAGGGTGTGTGTGCAGGCTTAAATGAAGCCACCTAACTCGAAGGAAAAACTCGGTTGAGAGCCTGTGCTTCAGGTAAAACAGCTGCTCCTGAGGGTGGCAGCATTTTGTTGTGTGCGTGCGTGAGAGCACTGCAAGGGAGTCCAAAGCTTTTTGCGAGTGAGACTCAGGCCCCAGTGAAAGGAAGAACACGACTCCCTATGTGTTTGACCAAGCTAGCACGGCAGCCCCACATTTGCATGGAAGTCTAATAGCTAGCGTTCTAACTCGAAGAAACTACACAGTAGAGAAACAGTGCTTTAGCTACCGTCGACCTCTAGACGGAGGAAGCATTACACGGAGTACCGTGGCTGAGAGCCTGGGAAACGGGTTCCATACGTGAAACCAAGGGAGAAAGAGGTCCGGGCAGAAGGCACCTCTGGACTCAGCTCTTGCTACCTGAAGCTAACACTACTGCTCCATGTGTGCTTGGAATGCTATGTGCTCGACACTGACTGGGAAGAAACAAGCCTGTAAAGAATCCCAGCTGCAGCTCATTCGCCTACCAGGCTACTAACACCAAGAATCAATGCTGTAGCGTTACTGCGCTTTAGCTAACATTGCCGTTCCTGAAGCCGCAGGAGTTGTATAGTGCTCGTGTCTGAGAGACCGCCGAAAGGGTCCCATACGTGAAATGGAGTGAGAAACAGGCCAGTGCGGAAGGCAGCTCTGAAATCACCTCTTGTTTATGAGGCTCGTACCCTTGCCCCGGGTGTGCCTGCAGGCCATAAGCCAACCACCTAACTCAAAGGAACAACTCTGTAGGGAATTCCTGCTTCGGCTAAAATAGCCATGCCTCAGGGTGGACGCATTGTGTGCTGTGCATGCGTGAGTGCACAGCAAGTGAGTCCAAAACCATTTTCCTTGTGAGACCCAGGCCCCGGAAGAAGCCAGAACACGACTCCCCACTTGCTCCATGAAACTAGTACTGTGGCCCCACTTTTGAATGGAAGTCTAATAGCTAGCTTTCTAACTCGAAGAAACAACACTGTAGAGAAACCGTGCTTTAGCTACCGTCGACCTCTCTGTGGGCGAAGCAGTTTAGGGTGTACTGTGGCTGAGAGCCTGGGGACGGTTTCCATATCGTAATATTGGGGGAGAGACAGGCCGGTACAGAAGGCAGCACTCAACCCACATCATGGTTATGGGGCTAGTACCGTTGCCCAGGGTGTGTGTGCAGGCTAAAACACAGCCACCTACCTCGAAGGAAAAACTCGGTTGAGAGCCTGTGCTTCAGGTAAAACAGCTGCTCCTGAGGGTGGCAGCATTTTGTTGTGTGCGTGCGTGAGAGCACTGCAAGGGAGTCCAAAGCTTTTTGCGAGTGAGACTCAGTCCCCAGCGAAAGGCAAAACACGACTCCCCATGTGTTTCATCACGCTAGCACGGCAGCTCCACTTTTGCATGGAAGTCTAATAGCTAGCGTTCTAACTCGAAGAAACAACACTGTAGAGAAACCGTGCTTTGGCTACCGTCGACCTCTCTGTGGGTGAAGCAGTTTATGGTGTACTGTCGCTGAGAGCCTGGGGACGGTTTCAATATCGTAATATCGGGGAGACAGGCCGGTACAGAAGGCAGCTCTCAACTCACATCATGGTTATGGGGCTAGTACCGTTGCCCTGGGTGTGTGTGCAGGCTTAAATACAGCCACCTAACTCGAAGGAAAAACACGGTAGAGGATCCCTGCTTCAGCTAAAACAGCCGCTCCTGAGGGTGGAAGCATTTGGTTGTGTGCGTGCGTGAGAGGACTGCAAGGGAGTCCAAAGTTTCTGCGAGTGAGACTCAGGCCCCAGCAAAAGGTAGAACACGACTCCCCGTGTGTTCATTTAGCTAGCACTGCGGCCCTACTTTTGCATGGAAGTCTAAGAGCTAGCGTTCTCCCTGGAAGAAACAACACGGTAGAGAAACCGTGCTTTAGCTACCATCCACCTCTCTGAGGGAGGAAGCACTTTCCAGGCTACCGTGGGGGAGAGCCTGAGGAACGGGTTCCTTACGTGAAACCGAGGGAGAAGGAGTCCGGGCCAGAAGGCTCCTCTCGACTCAGCTCTTGTTACCTGAACCTAACACTTTGGCTCCATGTGTGCATAGGAATGCTAAGGGTTCCACACTGATTTGGCAGAAAGAAGCCGGTCAAGAACCCCAGCTTCAGCTCATTCGCCTCTCCACAGGGTGGCAGCATTTTCAAGTCTGCTTGAGTGCAAACCTGAGGAAGGAGTCCCAGCAGAATTCGGAGGGAGAAATAAGCATGGGCAGAAGGCACCTATCGACTCAACTCTTGTTTCGGGAAACTAGATCGGCTCTCCCGTGTGTGCGTGGAGTCCTCAGTGCCATCCACGCAACGCAAAGGAACAAAACCGGAGAGAACCCGTGCCTCAGCAAAGATCGCCCTTCCTGAGCGTGCACTTCATCTATTGTGTGTTTTTGTGAAAGCATGAGAAATGGAACCTAAACGTAACTCGGAGTGAGAAGCAGGCCTGGAAGGAAGGCTGCTGTCGACTCACCTCTTGTTTGAGGAGATTAGCACTGCTGTAGCCTGTGTGCCTGGATGCCTAGTTACCAGGCTTCTAACACCAAGAATCAATCCTATAGAGTGACTGCGCTTGAGTTAACATTGCCGTTCCTGAAGCAGGAGGAATTTGACACTGCTCGTGTACGAGAGACCGGGCAAAGGGTCCCAGACGTAAAATGGAGTGAGAAACAGGCCGGTGCGGAAGGCAGCTCTCAAGTCACCTCTGGTTTATGAGGCTAGTACCCTTGCCCCGGGGGTGCCTGCAGGCCTAAAGCCAACCACCTAACTCAAAGGAACAACTCTGTAGGGAATTCCTGCTTCGGCTAAAAGAGCCATGCCTCAGGGTGGACGCATTTTGCTGTGTGCATGCGTGAGCGCACTGCAAGTGAGTCCAAAACCATTTTCCTTGTGAGACCCAGGCCCCGGAAGAAGCCAGAACACGAATCCCCACTTGCCCCATGAAGCTAGTACTGCGGCCCCACTTTTGCATGGAAGTCTAATAGCTAGCTTTCTAACTCGGAGAAAAAACACTGTAGAGAAACCGTGCTTTAGCTACCGTCGACCTCTCTGTGGGCGAAGCAGTTTAGGGTGTACTGTGGCTGAGAGCCTGGGGACGGTTTCAATATCGTACTATCGGGGGAGAGACAGGCCGGTACAGAAGGCAGCTCTCCACCCACATCATGGTTATGGGGCTAGTACCGTTGCCCAGGGTGTGTGTGCAGGCTTAAATGAAGCCACCTAACTCGAAGGAAAAACTCGGTTGAGAGCCTGTGCTTCAGGTAAAACAGCTGCTCCTGAGGGTGGCAGCATTTTGTTGTGTGCGTGCGTGAGAGCACTGCAAGGGAGTCCAAAGCTTTTTGCGAGGGAGACTCAGGCCCCAGTGAAAGGCAGAACACGACTCCCCATGTGTTTGACCAAGCTAGCACCGCAGCCCCACATTTGCATGGAAGTCTAATAGCTAACGTTCTAACTCGAAGAAACTACACAGTAGAGAAACCGTGCTTTAGCTACCATCGACCTCTCTGTGGGTGAAGCAGTTTAGGGTGTACTGTGGCTGAGAGCCTGGGGACGGTTTCAATATCGTAATATCGGGGGAGAGACAGGCAGGTACAGAAGGCAGCTCTCAACCCACATCATCTTTATGGGGCTAGTACCGTTGCCCAGGGTGTGTGTGCAGGCCTAAATGAAGCCACCTAACTCGAAGGAAAAACTTGGTTGAGAGCCTGTGCTTCAGGTAAAACAGCTGCTCCTGAGGGTGGCAACATTTTGTTGTGTGCGTGCGTGAGAGCACTGCAAGGGAGTCCATAGCTTTTTGCGAGTGAGACTCAGGCCCCAGCGAAAGGCAGAACACGACTCCCCATGTGTTTCATCACGCTAGCACGGCAGCCCCACTTTTGCATGGAAGTCTAACAGCTAGTGTTCTAACTCGAAGAAACAACACTGTAGAGAAACCGTGCTTTAGCTACCATCGACCTCTAGATGGAGGAAGCATTCCACGGAGTACCGTGGCTGAGAGCCTGGGGAACGGGTTCCATACGTGAAACCAAGGGAGAAATAGGTCCGGGCAGAAGGCACCTCTGGACTCAGGTCTTGCTACCTGAAGCTAACACTACTGCTCCATGTGTGCTTGGAATGCTATGTGCTCGACACTGACTGGGAAGAAACAAGCTTGTAAAGAATCCCAGCTTGGAACTGGAGGGTATTATGCTGAGCGAAATAAGTCAAACAGAGAAAGACATGTATCATATGACCTCACTGATATGAGGAATTCTTAATCTCAGGAAACAAACTGAGGGTTGCTGGAGTGGGGGGTGGGGTGGGAGGGATGGGGTGACTGGGTGATGGACACTGGGGAGGGTATGTGTTCTGGTAAGCGCTGTGAATTGTGCAGGACTGTTGAATCTCAGATCTGTACCTCTGAAACAAATAATGCAATATATGTTAAGAAAGAAAAAAAGAAGAAGAATGTAGCAGGAGGGGAAGAATGAAGGGGGGGAAATCGGAGGGGGAGAAGAACCATGAGAGACGATGGACTCTGAAAAACAAACTGAGGGTTCTAGAGGGGAGGGGGTTGGGAGGATGGGTCAGCCTGGTGATGGGTACTGAGGAGGGCACGTTCTGCATGGAGCACTGGGTGTTATGCACAAACAATGAATCATGGAACACTATATCTAAAACTAATGATGTAATGTACGGGGATTAACATAACAATAAAAAAATTTAAAAAAAAAAAAAAAAAAAAAAAAAAAAAGAATCCCAGCTGCAGCTCATTCGCCTACCAGGCTACTAACACCAACAATCAATGCTGTAAATGTCCACAATAGCCAAACTGTGGAAAGAGCCAAGATGTCCATCAACAGATGAATGGATAAAGAAGATGTGGTATATATATACAAAGGAATATTAGGCAGCCTTCAAAAGGAATAAGATCTTGCCATTTGCCACGACGTGGATGGAAGTGGAGGCTATTATGCTGAGCGAAATAAGTCAAACAGAGAAAGACATGTATCATATGACCTCACTGATACGAGGAATTCTTAATCTCAGGAAACAAACTGAGGGTTGATGGAGTGGGGGGTGGGGTGGGAGGGATGGGGTGACTGGGTGATGGACACTGGGGAGGGTATGTGTTCTGGTAAGTGCTGTGAATTGTGCAACACTGTTGAATCTCAGATCTGTACCTCTGAAACAAATAATGCAATATAGGTTAAGAGAGAAAAAAAGAAGAAGAAGAATGTAGCAGGAGGGGAAGAATGAAGGGGAGGAAATCGAAGGGGGAGAAGAACCATGAAAGACAATGGACTCTGCAAAGCAAACTGACGGTTCTAGAGGGGAGGGGGTTGGGAGGATGGGTTAGCCTGGTGATGGGTATTGAGGAGGGGACGTTCCGCATGGAGTACTGGGTGTTATGCACAAACAATGAATCACGGAACACTATATCTAAAACTAATGATGTAATGTATGGGGAGTAACATAACAATAAAAAAATTAAAAAGAAACTGCATGGGGTGGGGGGTCCCAATTTCATGATTAGGCCTGTGTGTTCACATAATTAAACCTTGTTTTTTCTCTCCTGTTAAAAAAAAAAAAAAATGAATCAATGTTGTAGCGTTACTGCGCTTTAGCTAACATTGGCATTCCTGAAGCCGCAGGAGTTGTATAGTGCTCGTGTATGAGAGACCGGGAAAAGGGTCCCATACGTGAAATGGAGTGAGAAACAGGCCGGTGCAGAAGGCAGCTCTCAACTCACCTCTTGTTTATGAGGCTAGTACCCTTGCCCCGGGTGTGCCTGCAGGCCATAAGCCAACCACCTAACTCAAAGGAACAACTCTGTAGGGAATTCCTGCTTCGGCTAAAATAGCCATGCCTCAGGGTGGACGCATTGTGTGCTGTGCATGCCTGAGTGCACAGCAAGTGAGTCCAAAACCATTTTCCTTGTGAGACCCAGGCCACGGAAGAAGCCAGAACACGACTCCCGACTTGCTCCATGAAACTAGTACTGCGGCCCCACTTTTGAATGGAAGTCTAATAGCTAGCTTTGTAACTCGAAGAAACAACACTGTAGAGAAACCGTGCTTTAGCTACCGTCGACCTCTCTGTGGGCGAAGCAGTTTAGGGTGTACTGTGGCTGAGAGCCTGGGGACGGTTTCCATATCGTAATATCGGGGGAGAGACAGGCCGGTACAGAAGGCAGCTCTCAACCCACATCATGGTTATGGGGCTAGTACCGTTGCCCAGGGTGTGTGTGCAGGCTTAAACACAGCCACCTAACTCGAAGGAAAAACTCGGTTGAGAGCCTGTGCTTCAGGTAAAACAGCTGCTCCTGAGGGTGGCAGCATTTTGTTGTGTGTGTGCCTGAGAGCACTGCAAGGGAGTCCAAAGCTTTTTGCGAGTGAGACTCAGGCCCCAGTGAAAGGCAGAACACGACTCCCTATGTGTTTGACCAAGCTAGCACGGCAGCCCCACATTTGCATGGAAGTCTAATAGCTAGCGTTCTAACTCGAAGAAACTACACAGTAGAGAAACAGTGCTTTAGCTACCGTCGACCTCTAGACGGAGGAAGCATTACACGGAGTACCGTGGCTGAGAGCCTGGGAAACGGGTTCCATACATGAAACCAAGGGAGAAAGAGGTCCGGGCAGAAGGCACCTCTGGACTCAGCTCTTGCTACCTGAAGCTAACACTACTGCTCCATGTGTGCTTGGAATGCTATGTGCTCGACACTGACTGGGAAGAAACAAGCCTGTAAAGAATCCCAGCTGCAGCTCATTCGCCTACCAGTCTACTAACACCAAGAATCAATGCTGTAGCGTTACTGCGCTTTAGCTAACATTGCCGTTCCTGAAGCCGCAGGAGTTGTATAGTGCTCGTGTCTGAGAGACCGGCGAAAGGGTCCCATACGTGAAATGGAGTGAGAAACAGGCCAGTGCGGAAGGCAGCTCTGAAATCACCTCTTGTTTATGAGGCTCGTACCCTTGCCCCGGGTGTGCCTGCAGGCCATAAGCCAACCACCTAACTCAAAGGAACAACTCTGTAGGGAATTCCTGCTTCGGCTAAAATAGCCATGCCTCAGGGTGGACGCATTGTGTGCTGTGCATGCGTGAGTGCACAGCAAGTGAGTCCAAAACCATTTTCCTTGTGATACCCAGGCCCCGGAAGAAGCCAGAACACGACTCCCCACTTGCTCCATGAAACTAGTACTGTGGCCCCACTTTTGAATGGAAGTCTAATAGCTAGCTTTCTAACTCGAAGAAACAACACTGTAGAGAAACCGTGCTTTAGCTACCGTCGACCTCTCTGTGGGCGAAGCAGTTTAGGGTGTACTGTGGCTGAGAGCCTGGGGACGGTTTCCATATCGTAATATTGGGGGAGAGACAGGACGGTACAGAAGGCAGCACTCAACCCACATCATAGTTATGGGGCTAGTACCGTTGCCCAGGGTGTGTGTGCAGGCTAAAACACAGCCACCTACCTCGAAGGAAAAACTCGGTTGAGAGCCTGTGCTTCAGGTAAAACAGCTGCTCCTGAGGGTGGCAGCATTTTGTTGTGTGCGTGCGTGAGAGTACTGCAAGGGAGTCCAAAGCTTTTTGCGAGTGAGACTCAGTCCCCAGCGAAAGGGAAAACACGACTCCCCATGTGTTTCATCACGCTAGCACGGCAGCTCCACTTTTGCATGGAAGTCTAAAAGCTAGCGTTCTAACTCGAAGAAACAACACTGTAGAGAAACCGTGCTTTGGCTACCGTCGACCTCTCTGTGGGTGAAGCAGTTTATGGTGTACTGTCGCTGAGAGCCTGGGGACGGTTTCAATATCGTAATATCGGGGAGACAGGCCGGTACAGAAGGCAGCTCTCAACTCACATCATGGTTATGGGGCTAGTACCGTTGCCCTGGGTGTGTGTGCAGGCTTAAATACAGCCACCTAACTCGAAGGAAAAACACGGTAGAGGATCCCTGCTTCAGCTAAAACAGCCGCTCCTGAGGGTGGAAGCATTTGGTTGTGTGCGTGCGTGAGAGGACTGCAAGGGAGTCCAAAGTTTCTGCGAGTGAGACTCAGGCCCCAGCAAAAGGTAGAACACGACTCCCCGTGTGTTCATTTAGCTAGCACTGCGGCCCTACTTTTGCATGGAAGTCTAAGAGCTAGCGTTCTCCCTGGAAGAAACAACACGGTAGAGAAACCGTGCTTTAGCTACCATCCACCTCTCTGAGGGAGGAAGCACTTTCCAGGCTACCGTGGGGGAGAGCCTGAGGAACGGGTTCCTTACGTGAAACCGAGGGAGAAGGAGTCCGGGCCAGAAGGCTCCTCTCGACTCAGCTCTTGTTACCTGAACCTAACACTTTGGCTCCATGTGTGCATAGGAATGCTAAGGGTTCCACACTGATTTGGCAGAAAGAAGCCGGTCAAGAACCCCAGCTTCAGCTCATTCGCCTCTCCACAGGGTGGCAGCATTTTCAAGTCTGCTTGAGTGCAAACCTGAGGAAGGAGTCCCAGCAGAATTCGGAGGGAGAAATAAGCATGGGCAGAAGGCACCTATCGACTCAACTCTTGTTTCGGGAAACTAGATCGGCTCTCCCGTGTGTGCGTGGAGTCCTCAGTGCCATCCACGCAACGCAAAGGAACAAAACCGGAGAGAACCCGTGCCTCAGCAAAGATCGCCCTTCCTGAGCGTGCACTTCATCTATTGTGTGTTTTTGTGAAAGCATGAGAAATGGAACCTAAACGTAACTCGGAGTGAGAAGCAGGCCTGGAAGGAAGGCTGCTGTCGACTCACCTCTTGTTTGAGGAGATTAGCACTGCTGTAGCCTGTGTGCCTGGATGCCTAGTTACCAGGCTTCTAACACCAAGAATCAATCCTATAGAGTGACTGCGCTTGAGTTAACATTGCCGTTCCTGAAGCAGGAGGAATTTGACACTGCTCGTGTACGAGAGACCGGGCAAAGGGTCCCAGACGTGAAATGGAGTGAGAAACAGGCCGGTGCGGAAGGCAGCTCTCAAGTCACCTCTGGTTTATGAGGCTAGTACCCTTGCCCCGGGGGTGCCTGCAGGCCTAAAGCCAACCACCTAACTCAAAGGAACAACTCTGTAGGGAATTCCTGCTTCGGCTAAAAGAGCCATGCCTCAGGGTGGACGCATTTTGCTGTGTGCATGCGTGAGCGCACTGCAAGTGAGTCCAAAACCATTTTCCTTGTGAGACCCAGGCCCCGGAAGAAGCCAGAACACGAATCCCCACTTGCCCCATGAAGCTAGTACTGCGGCCCCACTTTTGCATGGAAGTCTAATAGCTAGCTTTCTAACTCGGAGAAAAAACACTGTAGAGAAACCGTGCTTTAGCTACCGTCGACCTCTCTGTGGGCGAAGCAGTTTAGGGTGTACTGTGGCTGAGAGCCTGGGGACGGTTTCAATATCGTACTATCGGGGGAGAGACAGGCCGGTACAGAAGGCAGCTCTCCACCCACATCATGGTTATGGGGCTAGTACCGTTGCCCAGGGTGTGTGTGCAGGCTTAAATGAAGCCACCTAACTCGAAGGAAAAACTCGGTTGAGAGCCTGTGCTTCAGGTAAAACAGCTGCTCCTGAGGGTGGCAGCATTTTGTTGTGTGCGTGCGTGAGAGCACTGCAAGGGAGTCCAAAGCTTTTTGCGAGGGAGACTCAGGCCCCAGTGAAAGGCAGAACACGACTCCCCATGTGTTTGACCAAGCTAGCACCGCAGCCCCACATTTGCATGGAAGTCTAATAGCTAACGTTCTAACTCGAAGAAACTACACAGTAGAGAAACCGTGCTTTAGCTACCATCGACCTCTCTGTGGGTGAAGCAGTTTAGGGTGTACTGTGGCTGAGAGCCTGGGGACGGTTTCAATATCGTAATATCGGGGGAGAGACAGGCAGGTACAGAAGGCAGCTCTCAACCCACATCATCTTTATGGGGCTAGTACCGTTGCCCAGGGTGTGTGTGCAGGCCTAAATGAAGCCACCTAACTCGAAGGAAAAACTTGGTTGAGAGCCTGTGCTTCAGGTAAAACAGCTGCTCCTGAGGGTGGCAACATTTTGTTGTGTGCGTGCGTGAGAGCACTGCAAGGGAGTCCATAGCTTTTTGCGAGTGAGACTCAGGCCCCAGCGAAAGGCAGAACACGACTCCCCATGTGTTTCATCACGCTAGCACGGCAGCCCCACTTTTGCATGGAAGTCTAACAGCTAGTGTTCTAACTCGAAGAAACAACACTGTAGAGAAACCGTGCTTTAGCTACCATCGACCTCTAGATGGAGGAAGCATTCCACGGAGTACCGTGGCTGAGAGCCTGGGGAACGGGTTCCATACGTGAAACCAAGGGAGAAATAGGTCCGGGCAGAAGGCACCTCTGGACTCAGGTCTTGCTACCTGAAGCTAACACTACTGCTCCATGTGTGCTTGGAATGCTATGTGCTCGACACTGACTGGGAAGAAACAAGCCTGTAAAGAATCCCAGCTTGGAACTGGAGGGTATTATGCTGAGCGAAATAAGTCAAACAGAGAAAGACATGTATCATATGACCTCACTGATATGAGGAATTCTTAATCTCAGGAAACAAACTGAGGGTTGCTGGAGTGGGGGGTGGGGTGGGAGGGATGGGGTGACTGGGTGATGGACACTGGGGAGGGTATGTGTTCTGGTAAGCGCTGTGAATTGTGCAGGACTGTTGAATCTCAGATCTGTACCTCTGAAACAAATAATGCAATATATGTTAAGAAAGAAAAAAAGAAGAAGAATGTAGCAGGAGGGGAAGAATGAAGGGGGGGAAATCGGAGGGGGAGAAGAACCATGAGAGACGATGGACTCTGAAAAACAAACTGAGGGTTCTAGAGGGGAGGGGGTTGGGAGGATGGGTCAGCCTGGTGATGGGTATTGAGGAGGGCACGTTCTGCATGGAGCACTGGGTGTTATGCACAAACAATGAATCATGGAACACTATATCTAAAACTAATGATGTAATGTACGGGGATTAACATAACAATAAAAAAAAAAAAAAAAAAAAAAAAAAAAAAAAAAAAAAGAATCCCAGCTGCAGCTCATTCGCCTACCAGGCTACTAACACCAACAATCAATGCTGTAAATGTCCACAATAGCCAAACTGTGGAAAGAGCCAAGATGTCCATCAACAGATGAATGGATAAAGAAGATGTGGTATATATATACAAAGGAATATTAGGCAGCCTTCAAAAGGAATAAGATCTTGCCATTTGCCACGACGTGGATGGAAGTGGAGGCTATTATGCTGAGCGAAATAAGTCAAACAGAGAAAGACATGTATCATATGACCTCACTGATACGAGGAATTCTTAATCTCAGGAAACAAACTGAGGGTTGATGGAGTGGGGGGTGGGGTGGGAGGGATGGGGTGACTGGGTGATGGACACTGGGGAGGGTATGTGTTCTGGTAAGTGCTGTGAATTGTGCAACACTGTTGAATCTCAGATCTGTACCTCTGAAACAAATAATGCAATATAGGTTAAGAGAGAAAAAAAGAAGAAGAAGAATGTAGCAGGAGGGGAAGAATGAAGGGGAGGAAATCGAAGGGGGAGAAGAACCATGAAAGACAATGGACTCTGCAAAGCAAACTGACGGTTCTAGAGGGGAGGGGGTTGGGAGGATGGGTTAGCCTGGTGATGGGTATTGAGGAGGGCACGTTCCGCATGGAGCACTGGGTGTTATGCACAAACAATGAATCACGGAACACTATATCTAAAACTAATGATGTAATGTATGGGGAGTAACATAACAATAAAAAAATTAAAAAAAAACTGCATGGGGTGGGGGGTCCCAATTTCATGATTAGGCCTGTGTGTTCACATAATTAAACCTTGTTTTTTCTCTCCTGTTAAAAAAAAAAAAAAATGAATCAATGTTGTAGCGTTACTGCGCTTTAGCTAACATTGGCATTCCTGAAGCCGCAGGAGTTGTATAGTGCTCGTGTATGAGAGACCGGGAAAAGGGTCCCATACGTGAAATGGAGTGAGAAACAGGCCGGTGCAGAAGGCAGCTCTCAACTCACCTCTTGTTTATGAGGCTAGTACCCTTGCCCCGGGTGTGCCTGCAGGCCATAAGCCAACCACCTAACTCAAAGGAACAACTCTGTAGGGAATTCCTGCTTCGGCTAAAATAGCCATGCCTCAGGGTGGACGCATTGTGTGCTGTGCATGCGTGAGTGCAGAGGAAGTGAGTCCAAAACCATTTTCCTTGTGAGACCCAGGCCACGGAAGAAGCCAGAACACGACTCCCGACTTGCTCCATGAAACTAGTACTGCGGCCCCACTTTTGAATGGAAGTCTAATAGCTAGCTTTGTAACTCGAAGAAACAACACTGTAGAGAAACCGTGCTTTAGCTACCGTCGACCTCTCTGTGGGCGAAGCAGTTTAGGGTGTACTGTGGCTGAGAGCCTGGGGACGGTTTCCATATCGTAATATCGGGGGAGAGACAGGCCGGTACAGAAGGCAGCTCTCAACCCACATCATGGTTATGGGGCTAGTACCGTTGCCCAGGGTGTGTGTGCAGGCTTAAACACAGCCACCTACCTCGAAGGAAAAACTCGGTTGAGAGCCTGTGCTTCAGGTAAAACAGCTGCTCCTGAGGGTGGCAGCATTTTGTTGTGTGCGTGCGTGAGAGCACTGCAAGGGAGTCCAAAGCTTTTTGCGAGTGAGACTCAGTCCCCAGCGAAAGGGAAAACACGACTCCCCATGTGTTTCATCACGCTAGCACGGCAGCTCCACTTTTGCATGGAAGTCTAATAGCTAGCGTTCTAACTCGAAGAAACAACACTGTAGAGAAACCGTGCTTTGGCTACCGTCGACCTCTCTCTGGGTGAAGCAGTTTATGGTGTACTGTCGCTGAGAGCCTGGGGACGGTTTCAATATCGTAATATCGGGGAGACAGGCCGGTACAGAAGGCAGCTCTCAACTCACATCATGGTTATGGGGCTAGTACCGTTGCCCTGGGTGTGTGTGCAGGCTTAAATACAGCCACCTAACTCGAAGGAAAAACACGGTAGAGGATCCCTGCTTCAGCTAAAACAGCCGCTCCTGAGGGTGGAAGCATTTGGTTGTGTGCGTGCGTGAGAGGACTGCAAGGGAGTCCAAAGTTTCTGCGAGTGAGACTCAGGCCCCAGCAAAAGGTAGAACACGACTCCCCGTGTGTTCATTTAGCTAGCACTGCGGCCCTACTTTTGCATGGAAGTCTAAGAGCTAGCGTTCTCCCTGGAAGAAACAACACGGTAGAGAAACCGTGCTTTAGCTACCATCCACCTCTCTGAGGGAGGAAGCACTTTCCAGGCTACCGTGGGGGAGAGCCTGAGGAACGGGTTCCTTACGTGAAACCGAGGGAGAAGGAGTCCGGGCCAGAAGGCTCCTCTCGACTCAGCTCTTGTTACCTGAACCTAACACTTTGGCTCCATGTGTGCATAGGAATGCTAAGGGTTCCACACTGATTTGGCAGAAAGAAGCCGGTCAAGAACCCCAGCTTCAGCTCATTCGCCTCTCCACAGGGTGGCAGCATTTTCAAGTCTGCTTGAGTGCAAACCTGAGGAAGGAGTCCCAGCAGAATTCGGAGGGAGAAATAAGCATGGGCAGAAGGCACCTATCGACTCAACTCTTGTTTCGGGAAACTAGATCGGCTCTCCCGTGTGTGCGTGGAGTCCTCAGTGCCATCCACGCAACGCAAAGGAACAAAACCGGAGAGAACCCGTGCCTCAGCAAAGATCGCCCTTCCTGAGCGTGCACTTCATCTATTGTGTGTTTTTGTGAAAGCATGAGAAATGGAACCTAAACGTAACTCGGAGTGAGAAGCAGGCCTGGAAGGAAGGCTGCTGTCGACTCACCTCTTGTTTGAGGAGATTAGCACTGCTGTAGCCTGTGTGCCTGGATGCCTAGTTACCAGGCTTCTAACACCAAGAATCAATCCTATAGAGTGACTGCGCTTGAGTTAACATTGCCGTTCCTGAAGCAGGAGGAATTTGACACTGCTCGTGTACGAGAGACCGGGCAAAGGGTCCCAGACGTGAAATGGAGTGAGAAACAGGCCGGTGCGGAAGGCAGCTCTCAAGTCACCTCTGGTTTATGAGGCTAGTACCCTTGCCCCGGGGGTGCCTGCAGGCCTAAAGCCAACCACCTAACTCAAAGGAACAACTCTGTAGGGAATTCCTGCTTCGGCTAAAAGAGCCATGCCTCAGGGTGGACGCATTTTGCTGTGTGCATGCGTGAGCGCACTGCAAGTGAGTCCAAAACCATTTTCCTTGTGAGACCCAGGCCCCGGAAGAAGCCAGAACACGAATCCCCACTTGCCCCATGAAGCTAGTACTGCGGCCCCACTTTTGCATGGAAGTCTAATAGCTAGCTTTCTAACTCGGAGAAAAAACACTGTAGAGAAACCGTGCTTTAGCTACCGTCGACCTCTCTGTGGGCGAAGCAGTTTAGGGTGTACTGTGGCTGAGAGCCTGGGGACGGTTTCAATATCGTACTATCGGGGGAGAGACAGGCCGGTACAGAAGGCAGCTCTCCACCCACATCATGGTTATGGGGCTAGTACCGTTGCCCAGGGTGTGTGTGCAGGCTTAAATGAAGCCACCTAACTCGAAGGAAAAACTCGGTTGAGAGCCTGTGCTTCAGGTAAAACAGCTGCTCCTGAGGGTGGCAGCATTTTGTTGTGTGCGTGCGTGAGAGCACTGCAAGGGAGTCCAAAGCTTTTTGCGAGGGAGACTCAGGCCCCAGTGAAAGGCAGAACACGACTCCCCATGTGTTTGACCAAGCTAGCACCGCAGCCCCACATTTGCATGGAAGTCTAATAGCTAACGTTCTAACTCGAAGAAACTACACAGTAGAGAAACCGTGCTTTAGCTACCATCGACCTCTCTGTGGGTGAAGCAGTTTAGGGTGTACTGTGGCTGAGAGCCTGGGGACGGTTTCAATATCGTAATATCGGGGGAGAGACAGGCAGGTACAGAAGGCAGCTCTCAACCCACATCATCTTTATGGGGCTAGTACCGTTGCCCAGGGTGTGTGTGCAGGCCTAAATGAAGCCACCTAACTCGAAGGAAAAACTTGGTTGAGAGCCTGTGCTTCAGGTAAAACAGCTGCTCCTGAGGGTGGCAACATTTTGTTGTGTGCGTGCGTGAGAGCACTGCAAGGGAGTCCATAGCTTTTTGCGAGTGAGACTCAGGCCCCAGCGAAAGGCAGAACACGACTCCCCATGTGTTTCATCACGCTAGCACGGCAGCCCCACTTTTGCATGGAAGTCTAACAGCTAGTGTTCTAACTCGAAGAAACAACACTGTAGAGAAACCGTGCTTTAGCTACCATCGACCTCTAGATGGAGGAAGCATTCCACGGAGTACCGTGGCTGAGAGCCTGGGGAACGGGTTCCATACGTGAAACCAAGGGAGAAATAGGTCCGGGCAGAAGGCACCTCTGGACTCAGCTCTTGCTACCTGAAGCTAACACTACTGCTCCATGTGTGCTTGGAATGCTATGTGCTCGACACTGACTGGGAAGAAACAAGCCTGTCAAGAATCCGAGCTGCAGCTCATTCGCCTACCAGGCTACTAACACCAACAATCAATGCTGTAAATGTCCACAATAGCCAAACTGTGGAAAGAGCCAAGATGTCCATCAACAGATGAATGGATAAAGAAGATGTGGTATATATATACAAAGGAATATTAGGCAGCCATCAAAAGGAATAAGATCTTGCCATTTGCCACGACGTGGATGGAAGTGGAGGGTATTATGCTGAGCGAAATAAGTCAAACAGAGAAAGACATGTATCATATGACCTCACTGATACGAGGAATTCTTAATCTCAGGAAACAAACTGAGGGTTGATGGAGTGGGGGGTGGGGTGGGAGGGATGGGGTGACTGGGTGATGGACACTGGGGAGGGTATGTGTTCTGGTAAGTGCTGTGAATTGTGCAACACTGTTGAATCTCAGATCTGTACCTCTGAAACAAATAATGCAATATAGGTTAAGAGAGAAAAAAAGAAGAAGAAGAATGTAGCAGGAGGGGAAGAATGAAGGGGAGGAAATCGAAGGGGGAGAAGAACCATGAAAGACAATGGACTCTGCAAAGCAAACTGACGGTTCTAGAGGGGAGGGGGTTGGGAGGATGGGTTAGCCTGGTGATGGGTATTGAGGAGGGCACGTTCCGCATGGAGCACTGGGTGTTATGCACAAACAATGAATCACGGAACACTATATCTAAAACTAATGATGTAATGTATGGGGAGTAACATAACAATAAAAAAATTAAAAAGAAACTGCATGGGGTGGGGGGTCCCAATTTCATGATTAGGCCTGTGTGTTCACATAATTAAACCTTGTTTTTTCTCTCCTGTTAAAAAAAAAAAAAAAGAATCAATGTTGTAGCGTTACTGCGCTTTAGCTAACATTGGCATTCCTGAAGCCGCAGGAGTTGTATAGTGCTCGTGTATGAGAGACCGGGAAAAGGGTCCCATACGTGAAATGGAGTGAGAAACAGGCCGGTGCAGAAGGCAGCTCTCAACTCACCTCTTGTTTATGAGGCTAGTACCCTTGCCCCGGGTGTGCCTGCAGGCCATAAGCCAACCACCTAACTCAAAGGAACAACTCTGTAGGGAATTCCTGCTTCGGCTAAAATAGCCATGCCTCAGGGTGGACGCATTGTGTGCTGTGCATGCGTGAGTGCACAGCAAGTGAGTCCAAAACCATTTTCCTTGTGAGACCCAGGCCACGGAAGAAGCCAGAACACGACTCCCGACTTGCTCCATGAAACTAGTACTGCGGCCCCACTTTTGAATGGAAGTCTAATAGCTAGCTTTGTAACTCGAAGAAACAACACTGTAGAGAAACCGTGCTTTAGCTACCGTCGACCTCTCTGTGGGCGAAGCAGTTTAGGGCGTACTGTGGCTGAGAGCCTGGGGACGGTTTCCATATCGTAATATCGGGGGAGAGACAGGCCGGTACAGAAGGCAGCTCTCAACCCACATCATGGTTATGGGGCTAGTACCGTTGCCCAGGGTGTGTGTGCAGGCTTAAACACAGCCACCTAACTCGAAGGAAAAACTCGGTTGAGAGCCTGTGCTTCAGGTAAAACAGCTGCTCCTGAGGGTGGCAGCATTTTGTTGTGTGTGTGCCTGAGAGCACTGCAAGGGAGTCCAAAGCTTTTTGCGAGTGAGACTCAGGCCCCAGTGAAAGGCAGAACACGACTCCCTATGTGTTTGACCAAGCTAGCACGGCAGCCCCACATTTGCATGGAAGTCTAATAGCTAGCGTTCTAACTCGAAGAAACTACACAGTAGAGAAACAGTGCTTTAGCTACCGTCGACCTCTAGACGGAGGAAGCATTACACGGAGTACCGTGGCTGAGAGCCTGGGAAACGGGTTCCATACGTGAAACCAAGGGAGAAAGAGGTCCGGGCAGAAGGCACCTCTGGACTCAGCTCTTGCTACCTGAAGCTAACACTACTGCTCCATGTGTGCTTGGAATGCTATGTGCTCGACACTGACTGGGAAGAAACAAGCCTGTAAAGAATCCCAGCTGCAGCTCATTCGCCTACCAGTCTACTAACACCAAGAATCAATGCTGTAGCGTTACTGCGCTTTAGCTAACATTGCCGTTCCTGAAGCCGCAGGAGTTGTATAGTGCTCGTGTCTGAGAGACCGCCGAAAGGGTCCCATACGTGAAATGGAGTGAGAAACAGGCCAGTGCGGAAGGCAGCTCTGAAATCACCTCTTGTTTATGAGGCTCGTACCCTTGCCCCGGGTGTGCCTGCAGGCCATAAGCCAACCACCTAACTCAAAGGAACAACTCTGTAGGGAATTCCTGCTTCGGCTAAAATAGCCATGCCTCAGGGTGGACGCATTGTGTGCTGTGCATGCGTGAGTGCACAGCAAGTGAGTCCAAAACCATTTTCCTTGTGAGACCCAGGCCCCGGAAGAAGCCAGAACACGACTCCCCACTTGCTCCATGAAACTAGTACTGTGGCCCCACTTTTGAATGGAAGTCTAATAGCTAGCTTTCTAACTCGAAGAAACAACACTGTAGAGAAACCGTGCTTTAGCTACCGTCGACCTCTCTGTGGGCGAAGCAGTTTAGGGTGTACTGTGGCTGAGAGCCTGGGGACGGTTTCCATATCGTAATATTGGGGGAGAGACAGGCCGGTACAGAAGGCAGCACTCAACCCACATCATGGTTATGGGGCTAGTACCGTTGCCCAGGGTGTGTGTGCAGGCTAAAACACAGCCACCTACCTCGAAGGAAAAACTCGGTTGAGAGCCTGTGCTTCAGGTAAAACAGCTGCTCCTGAGGGTGGCAGCCTTTTGTTGTGTGCGTGCGTGAGAGCACTGCAAGGGAGTCCAAAGCTTTTTGCGAGTGAGACTCAGTCCCCAGCGAAAGGGAAAACACGACTCCCCATGTGTTTCATCACGCTAGCACGGCAGCTCCACTTTTGCATGGAAGTCTAATAGCTAGCGTTCTAACTCGAAGAAACAACACTGTAGAGAAACCGTGCTTTGGCTACCGTCGACCTCTCTGTGGGTGAAGCAGTTTATGGTGTACTGTCGCTGAGAGCCTGGGGACGGTTTCAATATCGTAATATCGGGGAGACAGGCCGGTACAGAAGGCAGCTCTCAACTCACATCATGGTTATGGGGCTAGTACCGTTGGCCTGGGTGTGTGTGCAGGCTTAAATACAGCCACCTAACTCGAAGGAAAAACACGGTAGAGGATCCCTGCTTCAGCTAAAACAGCCGCTCCTGAGGGTGGAAGCATTTGGTTGTGTGCGTGCGTGAGAGGACTGCAAGGGAGTCCAAAGTTTCTGCGAGTGAGACTCAGGCCCCAGCAAAAGGTAGAACACGACTCCCCGTGTGTTCATTTAGCTAGCACTGCGGCCCTACTTTTGCATGGAAGTCTAAGAGCTAGCGTTCTCCCTGGAAGAAACAACACGGTAGAGAAACCGTGCTTTAGCTACCATCCACCTCTCTGAGGGAGGAAGCACTTTCCAGGCTACCGTGGGGGAGAGCCTGAGGAACGGGTTCCTTACGTGAAACCGAGGGAGAAGGAGTCCGGGCCAGAAGGCTCCTCTCGACTCAGCTCTTGTTACCTGAACCTAACACTTTGGCTCCATGTGTGCATAGGAATGCTAAGGGTTCCACACTGATTTGGCAGAAAGAAGCCGGTCAAGAACCCCAGCTTCAGCTCATTCGCCTCTCCACAGGGTGGCAGCATTTTCAAGTCTGCTTGAGTGCAAACCTGAGGAAGGAGTCCCAGCAGAATTCGGAGGGAGAAATAAGCATGGGCAGAAGGCACCTATCGACTCAACTCTTGTTTCGGGAAACTAGATCGGCTCTCCCGTGTGTGCGTGGAGTCCTCAGTGCCATCCACGCAACGCAAAGGAACAAAACCGGAGAGAACCCGTGCCTCAGCAAAGATCGCCCTTCCTGAGCGTGCACTTCATCTATTGTGTGTTTTTGTGAAAGCATGAGAAATGGAACCTAAACGTAACTCGGAGTGAGAAGCAGGCCTGGAAGGAAGGCTGCTGTCGACTCACCTCTTGTTTGAGGAGATTAGCACTGCTGTAGCCTGTGTGCCTGGATGCCTAGTTACCAGGCTTCTAACACCAAGAATCAATCCTATAGAGTGACTGCGCTTGAGTTAACATTGCCGTTCCTGAAGCAGGAGGAATTTGACACTGCTCGTGTACGAGAGACCGGGCAAAGGGTCCCAGACGTGAAATGGAGTGAGAAACAGGCCGGTGCGGAAGGCAGCTCTCAAGTCACCTCTGGTTTATGAGGCTAGTACCCTTGCCCCGGGGGTGCCTGCAGGCCTAAAGCCAACCACCTAACTCAAAGGAACAACTCTGTAGGGAATTCCTGCTTCGGCTAAAAGAGCCATGCCTCAGGGTGGACGCATTTTGCTGTGTGCATGCGTGAGCGCACTGCAAGTGAGTCCAAAACCATTTTCCTTGTGAGACCCAGGCCCCGGAAGAAGCCAGAACACGAATCCCCACTTGCCCCATGAAGCTAGTACTGCGGCCCCACTTTTGCATGGAAGTCTAATAGCTAGCTTTCTAACTCGGAGAAAAAACACTGTAGAGAAACCGTGCTTTAGCTACCGTCGACCTCTCTGTGGGCGAAGCAGTTTAGGGTGTACTGTGGCTGAGAGCCTGGGGACGGTTTCAATATCGTACTATCGGGGGAGAGACAGGCCGGTACAGAAGGCAGCTCTCCACCCACATCATGGTTATGGGGCTAGTACCGTTGCCCAGGGTGTGTGTGCAGGCTTAAATGAAGCCACCTAACTCGAAGGAAAAACTCGGTTGAGAGCCTGTGCTTCAGGTAAAACAGCTGCTCCTGAGGGTGGCAGCATTTTGTTGTGTGCGTGCGTGAGAGCACTGCAAGGGAGTCCAAAGCTTTTTGCGAGGGAGACTCAGGCCCCAGTGAAAGGCAGAACACGACTCCCCATGTGTTTGACCAAGCTAGCACCGCAGCCCCACATTTGCATGGAAGTCTAATAGCTAACGTTCTAACTCGAAGAAACTACACAGTAGAGAAACCGTGCTTTAGCTACCATCGACCTCTCTGTGGGTGAAGCAGTTTAGGGTGTACTGTGGCTGAGAGCCTGGGGACGGTTTCAATATCGTAATATCGGGGGAGAGACAGGCAGGTACAGAAGGCAGCTCTCAACCCACATCATCTTTATGGGGCTAGTACCGTTGCCCAGGGTGTGTGTGCAGGCCTAAATGAAGCCACCTAACTCGAAGGAAAAACTTGGTTGAGAGCCTGTGCTTCAGGTAAAACAGCTGCTCCTGAGGGTGGCAACATTTTGTTGTGTGCGTGCGTGAGAGCACTGCAAGGGAGTCCATAGCTTTTTGCGAGTGAGACTCAGGCCCCAGCGAAAGGCAGAACACGACTCCCCATGTGTTTCATCACGCTAGCACGGCAGCCCCACTTTTGCATGGAAGTCTAACAGCTAGTGTTCTAACTCGAAGAAACAACACTGTAGAGAAACCGTGCTTTAGCTACCATCGACCTCTAGATGGAGGAAGCATTCCACGGAGTACCGTGGCTGAGAGCCTGGGGAACGGGTTCCATACGTGAAACCAAGGGAGAAATAGGTCCGGGCAGAAGGCACCTCTGGACTCAGCTCTTGCTACCTGAAGCTAACACTACTGCTCCATGTGTGCTTGGAATGCTATGTGCTCGACACTGACTGGGAAGAAACAAGCCTGTCAAGAATCCGAGCTGCAGCTCATTCGCCTACCAGGCTACTAACACCAACAATCAATGCTGTAAATGTCCACAATAGCCAAACTGTGGAAAGAGCCAAGATGTCCATCAACAGATGAATGGATAAAGAAGATGTGGTATATATATACAAAGGAATATTAGGCAGCCATCAAAAGGAATAAGATCTTGCCATTTGCCACGACGTGGATGGAAGTGGAGGGTATTATGCTGAGCGAAATAAGTCAAACAGAGAAAGACATGTATCATATGACCTCACTGATACGAGGAATTCTTAATCTCAGGAAACAAACTGAGGGTTGATGGAGTGGGGGGTGGGGTGGGAGGGATGGGGTGACTGGGTGATGGACACTGGGGAGGGTATGTGTTCTGGTAAGTGCTGTGAATTGTGCAACACTGTTGAATCTCAGATCTGTACCTCTGAAACAAATAATGCAATATAGGTTAAGAGAGAAAAAAAGAAGAAGAAGAATGTAGCAGGAGGGGAAGAATGAAGGGGAGGAAATCGAAGGGGGAGAAGAACCAGGAAAGACAATGGACTCTGCAAAGCAAACTGACGGTTCTAGAGGGGAGGGGGTTGGGAGGATGGGTTAGCCTGGTGATGGGTATTGAGGAGGGCACGTTCCGCATGGAGCACTGGGTGTTATGCACAAACAATGAATCACGGAACACTATATCTAAAACTAATGATGTAATGTATGGGGAGTAACATAACAATAAAAAAATTAAAAAGAAACTGCATGGGGTGGGGGGTCCCAATTTCATGATTAGGCCTGTGTGTTCACATAATTAAACCTTGTTTTTTCTCTCCTGTTAAAAAAAAAAAAAAAAAGAATCAATGTTGTAGCGTTACTGCGCTTTAGCTAACATTGGCATTCCTGAAGCCGCAGGAGTTGTATAGTGCTCGTGTATGAGAGACCGGGAAAAGGGTCCCATACGTGAAATGGAGTGAGAAACAGGCCGGTGCAGAAGGCAGCTCTCAACTCACCTCTTGTTTATGAGGCTAGTACCCTTGCCCCGGGTGTGCCTGCAGGCCATAAGCCAACCACCTAACTCAAAGGAACAACTCTGTAGGGAATTCCTGCTTCGGCTAAAATAGCCATGCCTCAGGGTGGACGCATTGTGTGCTGTGCATGCGTGAGTGCACAGCAAGTGAGTCCAAAACCATTTTCCTTGTGAGACCCAGGCCACGGAAGAAGCCAGAACACGACTCCCGACTTGCTCCATGAAACTAGTACTGCGGCCCCACTTTTGAATGGAAGTCTAATAGCTAGCTTTGTAACTCGAAGAAACAACACTGTAGAGAAACCGTGCTTTAGCTACCGTCGACCTGTCTGTGGGCGAAGCAGTTTAGGGTGTACTGTGGCTGAGAGCCTGGGGACGGTTTCCATATCGTAATATCGGGGGAGAGACAGGCCGGTACAGAAGGCAGCTCTCAACCCACATCATGGTTATGGGGCTAGTACCGTTGCCCAGGGTGTGTGTGCAGGCTTAAACACAGCCACCTAACTCGAAGGAAAAACTCGGTTGAGAGCCTGTGCTTCAGGTAAAACAGCTGCTCCTGAGGGTGGCAGCATTTTGTTGTGTGTGTGCCTGAGAGCACTGCAAGGGAGTCCAAAGCTTTTTGCGAGTGAGACTCAGGCCCCAGTGAAAGGCAGAACACGACTCCCTATGTGTTTGACCAAGCTAGCACGGCAGCCCCACATTTGCATGGAAGTCTAATAGCTAGCGTTCTAACTCGAAGAAACTACACAGTAGAGAAACAGTGCTTTAGCTACCGTCGACCTCTAGACGGAGGAATCATTACACGGAGTACCGTGGCTGAGAGCCTGGGAAACGGGTTCCATACGTGAAACCAAGGGAGAAAGAGGTCCGGGCAGAAGGCACCTCTGGACTCAGCTCTTGCTACCTGAAGCTAACACTACTGCTCCATGTGTGCTTGGAATGCTATGTGCTCGACACTGACTGGGAAGAAACAAGCCTGTAAAGAATCCCAGCTGCAGCTCATTCGCCTACCAGTCTACTAACACCAAGAATCAATGCTGTAGCGTTACTGCGCTTTAGCTAACATTGCCGTTCCTGAAGCCGCAGGAGTTGTATAGTGCTCGTGTCTGAGAGACCGCCGAAAGGGTCCCATACGTGAAATGGAGTGAGAAACAGGCCAGTGCGGAAGGCAGCTCTGAAATCACCTCTTGTTTATGAGGCTCGTACCCTTGCCCCGGGTGTGCCTGCAGGCCATAAGCCAACCACCTAACTCAAAGGAACAACTCTGTAGGGAATTCCTGCTTCGGCTAAAATAGCCATGCCTCAGGGTGGACGCATTGTGTGCTGTGCATGCGTGAGTGCACAGCAAGTGAGTCCAAAACCATTTTCCTTGTGAGACCCAGGCCCCGGAAGAAGCCAGAACACGACTCCCCACTTGCTCCATGAAACTAGTACTGTGGCCCCACTTTTGAATGGAAGTCTAATAGCTAGCTTTCTAACTCGAAGAAACAACACTGTAGAGAAACCGTGCTTTAGCTACCGTCGACCTCTCTGTGGGCGAAGCAGTTTAGGGTGTACTGTGGCTGAGAGCCTGGGGACGGTTTCCATATCGTAATATTGGGGGAGAGACAGGCCGGTACAGAAGGCAGCACTCAACCCACATCATGGTTATGGGGCTAGTACCGTTGCCCAGGGTGTGTGTGCAGGCTAAAACACAGCCACCTACCTCGAAGGAAAAACTCGGTTGAGAGCCTGTGCTTCAGGTAAAACAGCTGCTCCTGAGGGTGGCAGCATTTTGTTGTGTGCGTGCGTGAGAGCACTGCAAGGGAGTCCAAAGCTTTTTGCGAGTGAGACTCAGTCCCCAGCGAAAGGGAAAACACGACTCCCCATGTGTTTCATCACGCTAGCACGGCAGCTCCACTTTTGCATGGAAGTCTAATAGCTAGCGTTCTAACTCGAAGAAACAACACTGTAGAGAAACCGTGCTTTGGCTACCGTCGACCTCTCTCTGGGTGAAGCAGTTTATGGTGTACTGTCGCTGAGAGCCTGGGGACGGTTTCAATATCGTAATATCGGGGAGACAGGCCGGTACAGAAGGCAGCTCTCAACTCACATCATGGTTATGGGGCTAGTACCGTTGCCCTGGGTGTGTGTGCAGGCTTAAATACAGCCACCTAACTCGAAGGAAAAACACGGTAGAGGATCCCTGCTTCAGCTAAAACAGCCGCTCCTGAGGGTGGAAGCATTTGGTTGTGTGCGTGCGTGAGAGGACTGCAAGGGAGTCCAAAGTTTCTGCGAGTGAGACTCAGGCCCCAGCAAAAGGTAGAACACGACTCCCCGTGTGTTCATTTAGCTAGCACTGCGGCCCTACTTTTGCATGGAAGTCTAAGAGCTAGCGTTCTCCCTGGAAGAAACAACACGGTAGAGAAACCGTGCTTTAGCTACCATCCACCTCTCTGAGGGAGGAAGCACTTTCCAGGCTACCGTGGGGGAGAGCCTGAGGAACGGGTTCCTTACGTGAAACCGAGGGAGAAGGAGTCCGGGCCAGAAGGCTCCTCTCGACTCAGCTCTTGTTACCTGAACCTAACACTTTGGCTCCATGTGTGCATAGGAATGCTAAGGGTTCCACACTGATTTGGCAGAAAGAAGCCGGTCAAGAACCCCAGCTTCAGCTCATTCGCCTCTCCACAGGGTGGCAGCATTTTCAAGTCTGCTTGAGTGCAAACCTGAGGAAGGAGTCCCAGCAGAATTCGGAGGGAGAAATAAGCATGGGCAGAAGGCACCTATCGACTCAACTCTTGTTTCGGGAAACTAGATCGGCTCTCCCGTGTGTGCGTGGAGTCCTCAGTGCCATCCACGCAACGCAAAGGAACAAAACCGGAGAGAACCCGTGCCTCAGCAAAGATCGCCCTTCCTGAGCGTGCACTTCATCTATTGTGTGTTTTTGTGAAAGCATGAGAAATGGAACCTAAACGTAACTCGGAGTGAGAAGCAGGCCTGGAAGGAAGGCTGCTGTCGACTCACCTCTTGTTTGAGGAGATTAGCACTGCTGTAGCCTGTGTGCCTGGATGCCTAGTTACCAGGCTTCTAACACCAAGAATCAATCCTATAGAGTGACTGCGCTTGAGTTAACATTGCCGTTCCTGAAGCAGGAGGAATTTGACACTGCTCGTGTACGAGAGACCGGGCAAAGGGTCCCAGACGTGAAATGGAGTGAGAAACAGGCCGGTGCGGAAGGCAGCTCTCAAGTCACCTCTGGTTTATGAGGCTAGTACCCTTGCCCCGGGGGTGCCTGCAGGCCTAAAGCCAACCACCTAACTCAAAGGAACAACTCTGTAGGGAATTCCTGCTTCGGCTAAAAGAGCCATGCCTCAGGGTGGACGCATTTTGCTGTGTGCATGCGTGAGCGCACTGCAAGTGAGTCCAAAACCATTTTCCTTGTGAGACCCAGGCCCCGGAAGAAGCCAGAACACGAATCCCCACTTGCCCCATGAAGCTAGTACTGCGGCCCCACTTTTGCATGGAAGTCTAATAGCTAGCTTTCTAACTCGGAGAAAAAACACTGTAGAGAAACCGTGCTTTAGCTACCGTCGACCTCTCTGTGGGCGAAGCAGTTTAGGGTGTACTGTGGCTGAGAGCCTGGGGACGGTTTCAATATCGTACTATCGGGGGAGAGACAGGCCGGTACAGAAGGCAGCTCTCCACCCACATCATGGTTATGGGGCTAGTACCGTTGCCCAGGGTGTGTGTGCAGGCTTAAATGAAGCCACCTAACTCGAAGGAAAAACTCGGTTGAGAGCCTGTGCTTCAGGTAAAACAGCTGCTCCTGAGGGTGGCAGCATTTTGTTGTGTGCGTGCGTGAGAGCACTGCAAGGGAGTCCAAAGCTTTTTGCGAGGGAGACTCAGGCCCCAGTGAAAGGCAGAACACGACTCCCCATGTGTTTGACCAAGCTAGCACCGCAGCCCCACATTTGCATGGAAGTCTAATAGCTAACGTTCTAACTCGAAGAAACTACACAGTAGAGAAACCGTGCTTTAGCTACCATCGACCTCTCTGTGGGTGAAGCAGTTTAGGGTGTACTGTGGCTGAGAGCCTGGGGACGGTTTCAATATCGTAATATCGGGGGAGAGACAGGCAGGTACAGAAGGCAGCTCTCAACCCACATCATCTTTATGGGGCTAGTACCGTTGCCCAGGGTGTGTGTGCAGGCCTAAATGAAGCCACCTAACTCGAAGGAAAAACTTGGTTGAGAGCCTGTGCTTCAGGTAAAACAGCTGCTCCTGAGGGTGGCAACATTTTGTTGTGTGCGTGCGTGAGAGCACTGCAAGGGAGTCCATAGCTTTTTGCGAGTGAGACTCAGGCCCCAGCGAAAGGCAGAACACGACTCCCCATGTGTTTCATCACGCTAGCACGGCAGCCCCACTTTTGCATGGAAGTCTAACAGCTAGTGTTCTAACTCGAAGAAACAACACTGTAGAGAAACCGTGCTTTAGCTACCATCGACCTCTAGATGGAGGAAGCATTCCACGGAGTACCGTGGCTGAGAGCCTGGGGAACGGGTTCCATACGTGAAACCAAGGGAGAAATAGGTCCGGGCAGAAGGCACCTCTGGACTCAGCTCTTGCTACCTGAAGCTAACACTACTGCTCCATGTGTGCTTGGAATGCTATGTGCTCGACACTGACTGGGAAGAAACAAGCCTGTCAAGAATCCGAGCTGCAGCTCATTCGCCTACCAGGCTACTAACACCAACAATCAATGCTGTAAATGTCCACAATAGCCAAACTGTGGAAAGAGCCAAGATGTCCATCAACAGATGAATGGATAAAGAAGATGTGGTATATATATACAAAGGAATATTAGGCAGCCATCAAAAGGAATAAGATCTTGCCATTTGCCACGACGTGGATGGAAGTGGAGGGTATTATGCTGAGCGAAATAAGTCAAACAGAGAAAGACATGTATCATATGACCTCACTGATACGAGGAATTCTTAATCTCAGGAAACAAACTGAGGGTTGATGGAGTGGGGGGTGGGGTGGGAGGGATGGGGTGACTGGGTGATGGACACTGGGGAGGGTATGTGTTCTGGTAAGTGCTGTGAATTGTGCAACACTGTTGAATCTCAGATCTGTACCTCTGAAACAAATAATGCAATATAGGTTAAGAGAGAAAAAAAGAAGAAGAAGAATGTAGCAGGAGGGGAAGAATGAAGGGGAGGAAATCGAAGGGGGAGAAGAACCATGAAAGACAATGGACTCTGCAAAGCAAACTGACGGTTCTAGAGGGGAGGGGGTTGGGAGGATGGGTTAGCCTGGTGATGGGTATTGAGGAGGGCACGTTCCGCATGGAGCACTGGGTGTTATGCACAAACAATGAATCACGGAACACTATATCTAAAACTAATGATGTAATGTATGGGGAGTAACATAACAATAAAAAAATTAAAAAGAAACTGCATGGGGTGGGGGGTCCCAATTTCATGATTAGGCCTGTGTGTTCACATAATTAAACCTTGTTTTTTCTCTCCTGTTAAAAAAAAAAAAAAAGAATCAATGTTGTAGCGTTACTGCGCTTTAGCTAACATTGGCATTCCTGAAGCCGCAGGAGTTGTATAGTGCTCGTGTATGAGAGACCGGGAAAAGGGTCCCATACGTGAAATGGAGTGAGAAACAGGCCGGTGCAGAAGGCAGCTCTCAACTCACCTCTTGTTTATGAGGCTAGTACCCTTGCCCCGGGTGTGCCTGCAGGCCATAAGCCAACCACCTAACTCAAAGGAACAACTCTGTAGGGAATTCCTGCTTCGGCTAAAATAGCCATGCCTCAGGGTGGACGCATTGTGTGCTGTGCATGCGTGAGTGCACAGCAAGTGAGTCCAAAACCATTTTCCTTGTGAGACCCAGGCCACGGAAGAAGCCAGAACACGACTCCCGACTTGCTCCATGAAACTAGTACTGCGGCCCCACTTTTGAATGGAAGTCTAATAGCTAGCTTTGTAACTCGAAGAAACAACACTGTAGAGAAACCGTGCTTTAGCTACCGTCGACCTCTCTGTGGGCGAAGCAGTTTAGGGTGTACTGTGGCTGAGAGCCTGGGGACGGTTTCCATATCGTAATATCGGGGGAGAGACAGGCCGGTACAGAAGGCAGCTCTCAACCCACATCATGGTTATGGGGCTAGTACCGTTGCCCAGGGTGTGTGTGCAGGCTTAAACACAGCCACCTAACTCGAAGGAAAAACTCGGTTGAGAGCCTGTGCTTCAGGTAAAACAGCTGCTCCTGAGGGTGGCAGCATTTTGTTGTGTGTGTGCCTGAGAGCACTGCAAGGGAGTCCAAAGCTTTTTGCGAGTGAGACTCAGGCCCCAGTGAAAGGCAGAACACGACTCCCTATGTGTTTGACCAAGCTAGCACGGCAGCCCCACATTTGCATGGAAGTCTAATAGCTAGCGTTCTAACTCGAAGAAACTACACAGTAGAGAAACAGTGCTTTAGCTACCGTCGACCTCTAGACGGAGGAAGCATTACACGGAGTACCGTGGCTGAGAGCCTGGGAAACGGGTTCCATACGTGAAACCAAGGGAGAAAGAGGTCCGGGCAGAAGGCACCTCTGGACTCAGCTCTTGCTACCTGAAGCTAACACTACTGCTCCATGTGTGCTTGGAATGCTATGTGCTCGACACTGACTGGGAAGAAACAAGCCTGTAAAGAATCCCAGCTGCAGCTCATTCGCCTACCAGTCTACTAACACCAAGAATCAATGCTGTAGCGTTACTGCGCTTTAGCTAACATTGCCGTTCCTGAAGCCGCAGGAGTTGTATAGTGCTCGTGTCTGAGAGACCGCCGAAAGGGTCCCATACGTGAAATGGAGTGAGAAACAGGCCAGTGCGGAAGGCAGCTCTGAAATCACCTCTTGTTTATGAGGCTCGTACCCTTGCCCCGGGTGTGCCTGCAGGCCATAAGCCAACCACCTAACTCAAAGGAACAACTCTGTAGGGAATTCCTGCTTCGGCTAAAATAGCCATGCCTCAGGGTGGACGCATTGTGTGCTGTGCATGCGTGAGTGCACAGCAAGTGAGTCCAAAACCATTTTCCTTGTGAGACCCAGGCCCCGGAAGAAGCCAGAACACGACTCCCCACTTGCTCCATGAAACTAGTACTGTGGCCCCACTTTTGAATGGAAGTCTAATAGCTAGCTTTCTAACTCGAAGAAACAACACTGTAGAGAAACCGTGCTTTAGCTACCGTCGACCTCTCTGTGGGCGAAGCAGTTTAGGGTGTACTGTGGCTGAGAGCCTGGGGACGGTTTCCATATCGTAATATTGGGGGAGAGACAGGCCGGTACAGAAGGCAGCACTCAACCCACATCATGGTTATGGGGCTAGTACCGTTGCCCAGGGTGTGTGTGCAGGCTAAAACACAGCCACCTACCTCGAAGGAAAAACTCGGTTGAGAGCCTGTGCTTCAGGTAAAACAGCTGCTCCTGAGGGTGGCAGCCTTTTGTTGTGTGCGTGCGTGAGAGCACTGCAAGGGAGTCCAAAGCTTTTTGCGAGTGAGACTCAGTCCCCAGCGAAAGGGAAAACACGACTCCCCATGTGTTTCATCACGCTAGCACGGCAGCTCCACTTTTGCATGGAAGTCTAATAGCTAGCGTTCTAACTCGAAGAAACAACACTGTAGAGAAACCGTGCTTTGGCTACCGTCGACCTCTCTGTGGGTGAAGCAGTTTATGGTGTACTGTCGCTGAGAGCCTGGGGACGGTTTCAATATCGTAATATCGGGGAGACAGGCCGGTACAGAAGGCAGCTCTCAACTCACATCATGGTTATGGGGCTAGTACCGTTGCCCTGGGTGTGTGTGCAGGCTTAAATACAGCCACCTAACTCGAAGGAAAAACACGGTAGAGGATCCCTGCTTCAGCTAAAACAGCCGCTCCTGAGGGTGGAAGCATTTGGTTGTGTGCGTGCGTGAGAGGACTGCAAGGGAGTCCAAAGTTTCTGCGAGTGAGACTCAGGCCCCAGCAAAAGGTAGAACACGACTCCCCGTGTGTTCATTTAGCTAGCACTGCGGCCCTACTTTTGCATGGAAGTCTAAGAGCTAGCGTTCTCCCTGGAAGAAACAACACGGTAGAGAAACCGTGCTTTAGCTACCATCCACCTCTCTGAGGGAGGAAGCACTTTCCAGGCTACCGTGGGGGAGAGCCTGAGGAACGGGTTCCTTACGTGAAACCGAGGGAGAAGGAGTCCGGGCCAGAAGGCTCCTCTCGACTCAGCTCTTGTTACCTGAACCTAACACTTTGGCTCCATGTGTGCATAGGAATGCTAAGGGTTCCACACTGATTTGGCAGAAAGAAGCCGGTCAAGAACCCCAGCTTCAGCTCATTCGCCTCTCCACAGGGTGGCAGCATTTTCAAGTCTGCTTGAGTGCAAACCTGAGGAAGGAGTCCCAGCAGAATTCGGAGGGAGAAATAAGCATGGGCAGAAGGCACCTATCGACTCAACTCTTGTTTCGGGAAACTAGATCGGCTCTCCCGTGTGTGCGTGGAGTCCTCAGTGCCATCCACGCAACGCAAAGGAACAAAACCGGAGAGAACCCGTGCCTCAGCAAAGATCGCCCTTCCTGAGCGTGCACTTCATCTATTGTGTGTTTTTGTGAAAGCATGAGAAATGGAACCTAAACGTAACTCGGAGTGAGAAGCAGGCCTGGAAGGAAGGCTGCTGTCGACTCACCTCTTGTTTGAGGAGATTAGCACTGCTGTAGCCTGTGTGCCTGGATGCCTAGTTACCAGGCTTCTAACACCAAGAATCAATCCTATAGAGTGACTGCGCTTGAGTTAACATTGCCGTTCCTGAAGCAGGAGGAATTTGACACTGCTCGTGTACGAGAGACCGGGCAAAGGGTCCCAGACGTGAAATGGAGTGAGAAACAGGCCGGTGCGGAAGGCAGCTCTCAAGTCACCTCTGGTTTATGAGGCTAGTACCCTTGCCCCGGGGGTGCCTGCAGGCCTAAAGCCAACCACCTAACTCAAAGGAACAACTCTGTAGGGAATTCCTGCTTCGGCTAAAAGAGCCATGCCTCAGGGTGGACGCATTTTGCTGTGTGCATGCGTGAGCGCACTGCAAGTGAGTCCAAAACCATTTTCCTTGTGAGACCCAGGCCCCGGAAGAAGCCAGAACACGAATCCCCACTTGCCCCATGAAGCTAGTACTGCGGCCCCACTTTTGCATGGAAGTCTAATAGCTAGCTTTCTAACTCGGAGAAAAAACACTGTAGAGAAACCGTGCTTTAGCTACCGTCGACCTCTCTGTGGGCGAAGCAGTTTAGGGTGTACTGTGGCTGAGAGCCTGGGGACGGTTTCAATATCGTACTATCGGGGGAGAGACAGGCCGGTACAGAAGGCAGCTCTCCACCCACATCATGGTTATGGGGCTAGTACCGTTGCCCAGGGTGTGTGTGCAGGCTTAAATGAAGCCACCTAACTCGAAGGAAAAACTCGGTTGAGAGCCTGTGCTTCAGGTAAAACAGCTGCTCCTGAGGGTGGCAGCATTTTGTTGTGTGCGTGCGTGAGAGCACTGCAAGGGAGTCCAAAGCTTTTTGCGAGGGAGACTCAGGCCCCAGTGAAAGGCAGAACACGACTCCCCATGTGTTTGACCAAGCTAGCACCGCAGCCCCACATTTGCATGGAAGTCTAATAGCTAACGTTCTAACTCGAAGAAACTACACAGTAGAGAAACCGTGCTTTAGCTACCATCGACCTCTCTGTGGGTGAAGCAGTTTAGGGTGTACTGTGGCTGAGAGCCTGGGGACGGTTTCAATATCGTAATATCGGGGGAGAGACAGGCAGGTACAGAAGGCAGCTCTCAACCCACATCATCTTTATGGGGCTAGTACCGTTGCCCAGGGTGTGTGTGCAGGCCTAAATGAAGCCACCTAACTCGAAGGAAAAACTTGGTTGAGAGCCTGTGCTTCAGGTAAAACAGCTGCTCCTGAGGGTGGCAACATTTTGTTGTGTGCGTGCGTGAGAGCACTGCAAGGGAGTCCATAGCTTTTTGCGAGTGAGACTCAGGCCCCAGCGAAAGGCAGAACACGACTCCCCATGTGTTTCATCACGCTAGCACGGCAGCCCCACTTTTGCATGGAAGTCTAACAGCTAGTGTTCTAACTCGAAGAAACAACACTGTAGAGAAACCGTGCTTTAGCTACCATCGACCTCTAGATGGAGGAAGCATTCCACGGAGTACCGTGGCTGAGAGCCTGGGGAACGGGTTCCATACGTGAAACCAAGGGAGAAATAGGTCCGGGCAGAAGGCACCTCTGGACTCAGCTCTTGCTACCTGAAGCTAACACTACTGCTCCATGTGTGCTTGGAATGCTATGTGCTCGACACTGACTGGGAAGAAACAAGCCTGTCAAGAATCCGAGCTGCAGCTCATTCGCCTACCAGGCTACTAACACCAACAATCAATGCTGTAAATGTCCACAATAGCCAAACTGTGGAAAGAGCCAAGATGTCCATCAACAGATGAATGGATAAAGAAGATGTGGTATATATATACAAAGGAATATTAGGCAGCCATCAAAAGGAATAAGATCTTGCCATTTGCCACGACGTGGATGGAAGTGGAGGGTATTATGCTGAGCGAAATAAGTCAAACAGAGAAAGACATGTATCATATGACCTCACTGATACGAGGAATTCTTAATCTCAGGAAACAAACTGAGGGTTGATGGAGTGGGGGGTGGGGTGGGAGGGATGGGGTGACTGGGTGATGGACACTGGGGAGGGTATGTGTTCTGGTAAGTGCTGTGAATTGTGCAACACTGTTGAATCTCAGATCTGTACCTCTGAAACAAATAATGCAATATAGGTTAAGAGAGAAAAAAAGAAGAAGAAGAATGTAGCAGGAGGGGAAGAATGAAGGGGAGGAAATCGAAGGGGGAGAAGAACCAGGAAAGACAATGGACTCTGCAAAGCAAACTGACGGTTCTAGAGGGGAGGGGGTTGGGAGGATGGGTTAGCCTGGTGATGGGTATTGAGGAGGGCACGTTCCGCATGGAGCACTGGGTGTTATGCACAAACAATGAATCACGGAACACTATATCTAAAACTAATGATGTAATGTATGGGGAGTAACATAACAATAAAAAAATTAAAAAGAAACTGCATGGGGTGGGGGGTCCCAATTTCATGATTAGGCCTGTGTGTTCACATAATTAAACCTTGTTTTTTCTCTCCTGTTAAAAAAAAAAAAAAAAAGAATCAATGTTGTAGCGTTACTGCGCTTTAGCTAACATTGGCATTCCTGAAGCCGCAGGAGTTGTATAGTGCTCGTGTATGAGAGACCGGGAAAAGGGTCCCATACGTGAAATGGAGTGAGAAACAGGCCGGTGCAGAAGGCAGCTCTCAACTCACCTCTTGTTTATGAGGCTAGTACCCTTGCCCCGGGTGTGCCTGCAGGCCATAAGCCAACCACCTAACTCAAAGGAACAACTCTGTAGGGAATTCCTGCTTCGGCTAAAATAGCCATGCCTCAGGGTGGACGCATTGTGTGCTGTGCATGCGTGAGTGCACAGCAAGTGAGTCCAAAACCATTTTCCTTGTGAGACCCAGGCCACGGAAGAAGCCAGAACACGACTCCCGACTTGCTCCATGAAACTAGTACTGCGGCCCCACTTTTGAATGGAAGTCTAATAGCTAGCTTTGTAACTCGAAGAAACAACACTGTAGAGAAACCGTGCTTTAGCTACCGTCGACCTCTCTGTGGGCGAAGCAGTTTAGGGTGTACTGTGGCTGAGAGCCTGGGGACGGTTTCCATATCGTAATATCGGGGGAGAGACAGGCCGGTACAGAAGGCAGCTCTCAACCCACATCATGGTTATGGGGCTAGTACCGTTGCCCAGGGTGTGTGTGCAGGCTTAAACACAGCCACCTAACTCGAAGGAAAAACTCGGTTGAGAGCCTGTGCTTCAGGTAAAACAGCTGCTCCTGAGGGTGGCAGCATTTTGTTGTGTGTGTGCCTGAGAGCACTGCAAGGGAGTCCAAAGCTTTTTGCGAGTGAGACTCAGGCCCCAGTGAAAGGCAGAACACGACTCCCTATGTGTTTGACCAAGCTAGCACGGCAGCCCCACATTTGCATGGAAGTCTAATAGCTAGCGTTCTAACTCGAAGAAACTACACAGTAGAGAAACAGTGCTTTAGCTACCGTCGACCTCTAGACGGAGGAAGCATTACACGGAGTACCGTGGCTGAGAGCCTGGGAAACGGGTTCCATACGTGAAACCAAGGGAGAAAGAGGTCCGGGCAGAAGGCACCTCTGGACTCAGCTCTTGCTACCTGAAGCTAACACTACTGCTCCATGTGTGCTTGGAATGCTATGTGCTCGACACTGACTGGGAAGAAACAAGCCTGTAAAGAATCCCAGCTGCAGCTCATTCGCCTACCAGTCTACTAACACCAAGAATCAATGCTGTAGCGTTACTGCGCTTTAGCTAACATTGCCGTTCCTGAAGCCGCAGGAGTTGTATAGTGCTCGTGTCTGAGAGACCGCCGAAAGGGTCCCATACGTGAAATGGAGTGAGAAACAGGCCAGTGCGGAAGGCAGCTCTGAAATCACCTCTTGTTTATGAGGCTCGTACCCTTGCCCCGGGTGTGCCTGCAGGCCATAAGCCAACCACCTAACTCAAAGGAACAACTCTGTAGGGAATTCCTGCTTCGGCTAAAATAGCCATGCCTCAGGGTGGACGCATTGTGTGCTGTGCATGCGTGAGTGCACAGCAAGTGAGTCCAAAACCATTTTCCTTGTGAGACCCAGGCCCCGGAAGAAGCCAGAACACGACTCCCCACTTGCTCCATGAAACTAGTACTGTGGCCCCACTTTTGAATGGAAGTCTAATAGCTAGCTTTCTAACTCGAAGAAACAACACTGTAGAGAAACCGTGCTTTAGCTACCGTCGACCTCTCTGTGGGCGAAGCAGTTTAGGGTGTACTGTGGCTGAGAGCCTGGGGACGGTTTCCATATCGTAATATTGGGGGAGAGACAGGCCGGTACAGAAGGCAGCACTCAACCCACATCATGGTTATGGGGCTAGTACCGTTGCCCAGGGTGTGTGTGCAGGCTAAAACATAGCCACCTACCTCGAAGGAAAAACTCGGTTGAGAGCCTGTGCTTCAGGTAAAACAGCTGCTCCTGAGGGTGGCAGCCTTTTGTTGTGTGCGTGCGTGAGAGCACTGCAAGGGAGTCCAAAGCTTTTTGCGAGTGAGACTCAGTCCCCAGCGAAAGGGAAAACACGACTCCCCATGTGTTTCATCACGCTAGCACGGCAGCTCCACTTTTGCATGGAAGTCTAATAGCTAGCGTTCTAACTCGAAGAAACAACACTGTAGAGAAACCGTGCTTTGGCTACCGTCGACCTCTCTGTGGGTGAAGCAGTTTATGGTGTACTGTCGCTGAGAGCCTGGGGACGGTTTCAATATCGTAATATCGGGGAGACAGGCCGGTACAGAAGGCAGCTCTCAACTCACATCATGGTTATGGGGCTAGTACCGTTGCCCTGGGTGTGTGTGCAGGCTTAAATACAGCCACCTAACTCGAAGGAAAAACACGGTAGAGGATCCCTGCTTCAGCTAAAACAGCCGCTCCTGAGGGTGGAAGCATTTGGTTGTGTGCGTGCGTGAGAGGACTGCAAGGGAGTCCAAAGTTTCTGCGAGTGAGACTCAGGCCCCAGCAAAAGGTAGAACACGACTCCCCGTGTGTTCATTTAGCTAGCACTGCGGCCCTACTTTTGCATGGAAGTCTAAGAGCTAGCGTTCTCCCTGGAAGAAACAACACGGTAGAGAAACCGTGCTTTAGCTACCATCCACCTCTCTGAGGGAGGAAGCACTTTCCAGGCTACCGTGGGGGAGAGCCTGAGGAACGGGTTCCTTACGTGAAACCGAGGGAGAAGGAGTCCGGGCCAGAAGGCTCCTCTCGACTCAGCTCTTGTTACCTGAACCTAACACTTTGGCTCCATGTGTGCATAGGAATGCTAAGGGTTCCACACTGATTTGGCAGAAAGAAGCCGGTCAAGAACCCCAGCTTCAGCTCATTCGCCTCTCCACAGGGTGGCAGCATTTTCAAGTCTGCTTGAGTGCAAACCTGAGGAAGGAGTCCCAGCAGAATTCGGAGGGAGAAATAAGCATGGGCAGAAGGCACCTATCGACTCAACTCTTGTTTCGGGAAACTAGATCGGCTCTCCCGTGTGTGCGTGGAGTCCTCAGTGCCATCCACGCAACGCAAAGGAACAAAACCGGAGAGAACCCGTGCCTCAGCAAAGATCGCCCTTCCTGAGCGTGCACTTCATCTATTGTGTGTTTTTGTGAAAGCATGAGAAATGGAACCTAAACGTAACTCGGAGTGAGAAGCAGGCCTGGAAGGAAGGCTGCTGTCGACTCACCTCTTGTTTGAGGAGATTAGCACTGCTGTAGCCTGTGTGCCTGGATGCCTAGTTACCAGGCTTCTAACACCAAGAATCAATCCTATAGAGTGACTGCGCTTGAGTTAACATTGCCGTTCCTGAAGCAGGAGGAATTTGACACTGCTCGTGTACGAGAGACCGGGCAAAGGGTCCCAGACGTGAAATGGAGTGAGAAACAGGCCGGTGCGGAAGGCAGCTCTCAAGTCACCTCTGGTTTATGAGGCTAGTACCCTTGCCCCGGGGGTGCCTGCAGGCCTAAAGCCAACCACCTAACTCAAAGGAACAACTCTGTAGGGAATTCCTGCTTCGGCTAAAAGAGCCATGCCTCAGGGTGGACGCATTTTGCTGTGTGCATGCGTGAGCGCACTGCAAGTGAGTCCAAAACCATTTTCCTTGTGAGACCCAGGCCCCGGAAGAAGCCAGAACACGAATCCCCACTTGCCCCATGAAGCTAGTACTGCGGCCCCACTTTTGCATGGAAGTCTAATAGCTAGCTTTCTAACTCGGAGAAAAAACACTGTAGAGAAACCGTGCTTTAGCTACCGTCGACCTCTCTGTGGGCGAAGCAGTTTAGGGTGTACTGTGGCTGAGAGCCTGGGGACGGTTTCAATATCGTAATATCGGGGGAGAGACAGGCAGGTACAGAAGGCAGCTCTCAACCCACATCATCTTTATGGGGCTAGTACCGTTGCCCAGGGTGTGTGTGCAGGCCTAAATGAAGCCACCTAACTCGAAGGAAAAACTTGGTTGAGAGCCTGTGCTTCAGGTAAAACAGCTGCTCCTGAGGGTGGCAACATTTTGTTGTGTGCGTGCGTGAGAGCACTGCAAGGGAGTCCATAGCTTTTTGCGAGTGAGACTCAGGCCCCAGTGAAAGGAAGAACACGACTCCCCATGTGTTTCATCACGCTAGCACGGCAGCCCCACTTTTGCATGGAAGTCTAACAGCTAGTGTTCTAACTCGAAGAAACAACACTGTAGAGAAACCGTGCTTTAGCTACCATCGACCTCTAGATGGAGGAAGCATTCCACGGAGTACCGTGGCTGAGAGCCTGGGGAACGGGTTCCATACGTGAAACCAAGGGAGAAATAGGTCCGGGCAGAAGGCACCTCTGGACTCAGCTCTTGCTACCTGAAGCTAACACTACTGCTCCATGTGTGCTTGGAATGCTATGTGCTCGACACTGACTGGGAAGAAACAAGCCTGTCAAGAATCCGAGCTGCAGCTCATTCGCCTACCAGGCTACTAACACCAACAATCAATGCTGTAAATGTCCACAATAGCCAAACTGTGGAAAGAGCCAAGATGTCCATCAACAGATGAATGGATAAAGAAGATGTGGTATATATATACAAAGGAATATTAGGCAGCCATCAAAAGGAATAAGATCTTGCCATTTGCCACGACGTGGATGGAAGTGGAGGGTATTATGCTGAGCGAAATAAGTCAAACAGAGAAAGACATGTATCATATGACCTCACTGATACGAGGAATTCTTAATCTCAGGAAACAAACTGAGGGTTGATGGAGTGGGGGGTGGGGTGGGAGGGATGGGGTGACTGGGTGATGGACACTGGGGAGGGTATGTGTTCTGGTAAGTGCTGTGAATTGTGCAACACTGTTGAATCTCAGATCTGTACCTCTGAAACAAATAATGCAATATAGGTTAAGAGAGAAAAAAAGAAGAAGAAGAATGTAGCAGGAGGGGAAGAATGAAGGGGAGGAAATCGAAGGGGGAGAAGAACCAGGAAAGACAATGGACTCTGCAAAGCAAACTGACGGTTCTAGAGGGGAGGGGGTTGGGAGGATGGGTTAGCCTGGTGATGGGTATTGAGGAGGGCACGTTCCGCATGGAGCACTGGGTGTTATGCACAAACAATGAATCACGGAACACTATATCTAAAACTAATGATGTAATGTATGGGGAGTAACATAACAATAAAAAAATTAAAAAGAAACTGCATGGGGTGGGGGGTCCCAATTTCATGATTAGGCCTGTGTGTTCACATAATTAAACCTTGTTTTTTCTCTCCTGTTAAAAAAAAAAAAAAAAGAATCAATGTTGTAGCGTTACTGCGCTTTAGCTAACATTGGCATTCCTGAAGCCGCAGGAGTTGTATAGTGCTCGTGTATGAGAGACCGGGAAAAGGGTCCCATACGTGAAATGGAGTGAGAAACAGGCCGGTGCAGAAGGCAGCTCTCAACTCACCTCTTGTTTATGAGGCTAGTACCCTTGCCCCGGGTGTGCCTGCAGGCCATAAGCCAACCACCTAACTCAAAGGAACAACTCTGTAGGGAATTCCTGCTTCGGCTAAAATAGCCATGCCTCAGGGTGGACGCATTGTGTGCTGTGCATGCGTGAGTGCACAGCAAGTGAGTCCAAAACCATTTTCCTTGTGAGACCCAGGCCACGGAAGAAGCCAGAACACGACTCCCGACTTGCTCCATGAAACTAGTACTGCGGCCCCACTTTTGAATGGAAGTCTAATAGCTAGCTTTGTAACTCGAAGAAACAACACTGTAGAGAAACCGTGCTTTAGCTACCGTCGACCTCTCTGTGGGCGAAGCAGTTTAGGGTGTACTGTGGCTGAGAGCCTGGGGACGGTTTCCATATCGTAATATCCGGGGAGAGACAGGCCGGTACAGAAGGCAGCTCTCAACCCACATCATGGTTATGGGGCTAGTACCGTTGCCCAGGGTGTGTGTGCAGGCTTAAACACAGCCACCTAACTCGAAGGAAAAACTCGGTTGAGAGCCTGTGCTTCAGGTAAAACAGCTGCTCCTGAGGGTGGCAGCATTTTGTTGTGTGTGTGCCTGAGAGCACTGCAAGGGAGTCCAAAGCTTTTTGCGAGTGAGACTCAGGCCCCAGTGAAAGGAAGAACACGACTCCCTATGTGTTTGACCAAGCTAGCACGGCAGCCCCACATTTGCATGGAAGTCTAATAGCTAGCGTTCTAACTCGAAGAAACTACACAGTAGAGAAACAGTGCTTTAGCTACCGTCGACCTCTAGACGGAGGAAGCATTACACGGAGTACCGTGGCTGAGAGCCTGGGAAACGGGTTCCATACGTGAAACCAAGGGAGAAAGAGGTCCGGGCAGAAGGCACCTCTGGACTCAGCTCTTGCTACCTGAAGCTAACACTACTGCTCCATGTGTGCTTGGAATGCTATGTGCTCGACACTGACTGGGAAGAAACAAGCCTGTAAAGAATCCCAGCTGCAGCTCATTCGCCTACCAGGCTACTAACACCAAGAATCAATGCTGTAGCGTTACTGCGCTTTAGCTAACATTGCCGTTCCTGAAGCCGCAGGAGTTGTATAGTGCTCGTGTCTGAGAGACCGCCGAAAGGGTCCCATACGTGAAATGGAGTGAGAAACAGGCCAGTGCGGAAGGCAGCTCTGAAATCACCTCTTGTTTATGAGGCTCGTACCCTTGCCCCGGGTGTGCCTGCAGGCCATAAGCCAACCACCTAACTCAAAGGAACAACTCTGTAGGGAATTCCTGCTTCGGCTAAAATAGCCATGCCTCAGGGTGGACGCATTGTGTGCTGTGCATGCGTGAGTGCACAGCAAGTGAGTCCAAAACCATTTTCCTTGTGAGACCCAGGCCCCGGAAGAAGCCAGAACACGACTCCCCACTTGCTCCATGAAACTAGTACTGTGGCCCCACTTTTGAATGGAAGTCTAATAGCTAGCTTTCTAACTCGAAGAAACAACACTGTAGAGAAACCGTGCTTTAGCTACCGTCGACCTCTCTGTGGGCGAAGCAGTTTAGGGTGTACTGTGGCTGAGAGCCTGGGGACGGTTTCCATATCGTAATATTGGGGGAGAGACAGGCCGGTACAGAAGGCAGCACTCAACCCACATCATGGTTATGGGGCTAGTACCGTTGCCCAGGGTGTGTGTGCAGGCTAAAACACAGCCATCTACCTCGAAGGAAAAACTCGGTTGAGAGCCTGTGCTTCAGGTAAAACAGCTGCTCCTGAGGGTGGCAGCCTTTTGTTGTGTGCGTGCGTGAGAGCACTGCAAGGGAGTCCAAAGCTTTTTGCGAGTGAGACTCAGTCCCCAGCGAAAGGCAAAACACGACTCCCCATGTGTTTCATCACGCTAGCACGGCAGCTCCACTTTTGCATGGAAGTCTAAAAGCTAGCGTTCTAACTCGAAGAAACAACACTGTAGAGAAACCGTGCTTTGGCTACCGTCGACCTCTCTGTGGGTGAAGCAGTTTATGGTGTACTGTCGCTGAGAGCCTGGGGACGGTTTCAATATCGTAATATCGGGGAGACAGGCCGGTACAGAAGGCAGCTCTCAACTCACATCATGGTTATGGGGCTAGTACCGTTGCCCTGGGTGTGTGTGCAGGCTTAAATACAGCCACCTAACTCGAAGGAAAAACACGGTAGAGGATCCCTGCTTCAGCTAAAACAGCCGCTCCTGAGGGTGGAAGCATTTGGTTGTGTGCGTGCGTGAGAGGACTGCAAGGGAGTCCAAAGTTTCTGCGAGTGAGACTCAGGCCCCAGCAAAAGGTAGAACACGACTCCCCGTGTGTTCATTTAGCTAGCACTGCGGCCCTACTTTTGCATGGAAGTCTAAGAGCTAGCGTTCTCCCTGGAAGAAACAACACGGTAGAGAAACCGTGCTTTAGCTACCATCCACCTCTCTGAGGGAGGAAGCACTTTCCAGGCTACCGTGGGGGAGAGCCTGAGGAACGGGTTCCTTACGTGAAACCGAGGGAGAAGGAGTCCGGGCCAGAAGGCTCCTCTCGACTCAGCTCTTGTTACCTGAACCTAACACTTTGGCTCCATGTGTGCATAGGAATGCTAAGGGTTCCACACTGATTTGGCAGAAAGAAGCCGGTCAAGAACCCCAGCTTCAGCTCATTCGCCTCTCCACAGGGTGGCAGCATTTTCAAGTCTGCTTGAGTGCAAACCTGAGGAAGGAGTCCCAGCAGAATTCGGAGGGAGAAATAAGCATGGGCAGAAGGCACCTATCGACTCAACTCTTGTTTCGGGAAACTAGATCGGCTCTCCCGTGTGTGCGTGGAGTCCTCAGTGCCATCCACGCAACGCAAAGGAACAAAACCGGAGAGAACCCGTGCCTCAGCAAAGATCGCCCTTCCTGAGCGTGCACTTCATCTATTGTGTGTTTTTGTGAAAGCATGAGAAATGGAACCTAAACGTAACTCGGAGTGAGAAGCAGGCCTGGAAGGAAGGCTGCTGTCGACTCACCTCTTGTTTGAGGAGATTAGCACTGCTGTAGCCTGTGTGCCTGGATGCCTAGTTACCAGGCTTCTAACACCAAGAATCAATCCTATAGAGTGACTGCGCTTGAGTTAACATTGCCGTTCCTGAAGCAGGAGGAATTTGACACTGCTCGTGTACGAGAGACCGGGCAAAGGGTCCCAGACGTGAAATGGAGTGAGAAACAGGCCGGTGCGGAAGGCAGCTCTCAAGTCACCTCTGGTTTATGAGGCTAGTACCCTTGCCCCGGGGGTGCCTGCAGGCCTAAAGCCAACCACCTAACTCAAAGGAACAACTCTGTAGGGAATTCCTGCTTCGGCTAAAAGAGCCATGCCTCAGGGTGGACGCATTTTGCTGTGTGCATGCGTGAGCGCACTGCAAGTGAGTCCAAAACCATTTTCCTTGTGAGACCCAGGCCCCGGAAGAAGCCAGAACACGAATCCCCACTTGCCCCATGAAGCTAGTACTGCGGCCCCACTTTTGCATGGAAGTCTAATAGCTAGCTTTCTAACTCGGAGAAAAAACACTGTAGAGAAACCGTGCTTTAGCTACCGTCGACCTCTCTGTGGGCGAAGCAGTTTAGGGTGTACTGTGGCTGAGAGCCTGGGGACGGTTTCAATATCGTACTATCGGGGGAGAGACAGGCCGGTACAGAAGGCAGCTCTCCACCCACATCATGGTTATGGGGCTAGTACCGTTGCCCAGGGTGTGTGTGCAGGCTTAAATGAAGCCACCTAACTCGAAGGAAAAACTCGGTTGAGAGCCTGTGCTTCAGGTAAAACAGCTGCTCCTGAGGGTGGCAGCATTTTGTTGTGTGCGTGCGTGAGAGCACTGCAAGGGAGTCCAAAGCTTTTTGCGAGGGAGACTCAGGCCCCAGTGAAAGGCAGAACACGACTCCCCATGTGTTTGACCAAGCTAGCACCGCAGCCCCACATTTGCATGGAAGTCTAATAGCTAACGTTCTAACTCGAAGAAACTACACAGTAGAGAAACCGTGCTTTAGCTACCATCGACCTCTCTGTGGGTGAAGCAGTTTAGGGTGTACTGTGGCTGAGAGCCTGGGGACGGTTTCAATATCGTAATATCGGGGGAGAGACAGGCAGGTACAGAAGGCAGCTCTCAACCCACATCATCTTTATGGGGCTAGTACCGTTGCCCAGGGTGTGTGTGCAGGCCTAAATGAAGCCACCTAACTCGAAGGAAAAACTTGGTTGAGAGCCTGTGCTTCAGGTAAAACAGCTGCTCCTGAGGGTGGCAACATTTTGTTGTGTGCGTGCGTGAGAGCACTGCAAGGGAGTCCATAGCTTTTTGCGAGTGAGACTCAGGCCCCAGCGAAAGGCAGAACACGACTCCCCATGTGTTTCATCACGCTAGCACGGCAGCCCCACTTTTGCATGGAAGTCTAACAGCTAGTGTTCTAACTCGAAGAAACAACACTGTAGAGAAACCGTGCTTTAGCTACCATCGACCTCTAGATGGAGGAAGCATTCCACGGAGTACCGTGGCTGAGAGCCTGGGGAACGGGTTCCATACGTGAAACCAAGGGAGAAATAGGTCCGGGCAGAAGGCACCTCTGGACTCAGCTCTTGCTACCTGAAGCTAACACTACTGCTCCATGTGTGCTTGGAATGCTATGTGCTCGACACTGACTGGGAAGAAACAAGCCTGTCAAGAATCCGAGCTGCAGCTCATTCGCCTACCAGGCTACTAACACCAACAATCAATGCTGTAAATGTCCACAATAGCCAAACTGTGGAAAGAGCCAAGATGTCCATCAACAGATGAATGGATAAAGAAGATGTGGTATATATATACAAAGGAATATTAGGCAGCCATCAAAAGGAATAAGATCTTGCCATTTGCCACGACGTGGATGGAAGTGGAGGGTATTATGCTGAGCGAAATAAGTCAAACAGAGAAAGACATGTATCATATGACCTCACTGATACGAGGAATTCTTAATCTCAGGAAACAAACTGAGGGTTGATGGAGTGGGGGGTGGGGTGGGAGGGATGGGGTGACTGGGTGATGGACACTGGGGAGGGTATGTGTTCTGGTAAGTGCTGTGAATTGTGCAACACTGTTGAATCTCAGATCTGTACCTCTGAAACAAATAATGCAATATAGGTTAAGAGAGAAAAAAAGAAGAAGAAGAATGTAGCAGGAGGGGAAGAATGAAGGGGAGGAAATCGAAGGGGGAGAAGAACCATGAAAGACAATGGACTCTGCAAAGCAAACTGACGGTTCTAGAGGGGAGGGGGTTGGGAGGATGGGTTAGCCTGGTGATGGGTATTGAGGAGGGCACGTTCCGCATGGAGCACTGGGTGTTATGCACAAACAATGAATCACGGAACACTATATCTAAAACTAATGATGTAATGTATGGGGAGTAACATAACAATAAAAAAATTAAAAAGAAACTGCATGGGGTGGGGGGTCCCAATTTCATGATTAGGCCTGTGTGTTCACATAATTAAACCTTGTTTTTTCTCTCCTGTTAAAAAAAAAAAAAAAAGAATCAATGTTGTAGCGTTACTGCGCTTTAGCTAACATTGGCATTCCTGAAGCCGCAGGAGTTGTATAGTGCTCGTGTATGAGAGACCGGGAAAAGGGTCCCATACGTGAAATGGAGTGAGAAACAGGCCGGTGCAGAAGGCAGCTCTCAACTCACCTCTTGTTTATGAGGCTAGTACCCTTGCCCCGGGTGTGCCTGCAGGCCATAAGCCAACCACCTAACTCAAAGGAACAACTCTGTAGGGAATTCCTGCTTCGGCTAAAATAGCCATGCCTCAGGGTGGACGCATTGTGTGCTGTGCATGCGTGAGTGCACAGCAAGTGAGTCCAAAACCATTTTCCTTGTGAGACCCAGGCCACGGAAGAAGCCAGAACACGACTCCCGACTTGCTCCATGAAACTAGTACTGCGGCCCCACTTTTGAATGGAAGTCTAATAGCTAGCTTTGTAACTCGAAGAAACAACACTGTAGAGAAACCGTGCTTTAGCTACCGTCGACCTCTCTGTGGGCGAAGCAGTTTAGGGTGTACTGTGGCTGAGAGCCTGGGGACGGTTTCCATATCGTAATATCGGGGGAGAGACAGGCCGGTACAGAAGGCAGCTCTCAACCCACATCATGGTTATGGGGCTAGTACCGTTGCCCAGGGTGTGTGTGCAGGCTTAAACACAGCCACCTAACTCGAAGGAAAAACTCGGTTGAGAGCCTGTGCTTCAGGTAAAACAGCTGCTCCTGAGGGTGGCAGCATTTTGTTGTGTGTGTGCCTGAGAGCACTGCAAGGGAGTCCAAAGCTTTTTGCGAGTGAGACTCAGGCCCCAGTGAAAGGAAGAACACGACTCCCTATGTGTTTGACCAAGCTAGCACGGCAGCCCCACATTTGCATGGAAGTCTAATAGCTAGCGTTCTAACTCGAAGAAACTACACAGTAGAGAAACAGTGCTTTAGCTACCGTCGACCTCTAGACGGAGGAAGCATTACACGGAGTACCGTGGCTGAGAGCCTGGGAAACGGGTTCCATACGTGAAACCAAGGGAGAAAGAGGTCCGGGCAGAAGGCACCTCTGGACTCAGCTCTTGCTACCTGAAGCTAACACTACTGCTCCATGTGTGCTTGGAATGCTATGTGCTCGACACTGACTGGGAAGAAACAAGCCTGTAAAGAATCCCAGCTGCAGCTCATTCGCCTACCAGGCTACTAACACCAAGAATCAATGCTGTAGCGTTACTGCGCTTTAGCTAACATTGCCGTTCCTGAAGCCGCAGGAGTTGTATAGTGCTCGTGTCTGAGAGACCGCCGAAAGGGTCCCATACGTGAAATGGAGTGAGAAACAGGCCAGTGCGGAAGGCAGCTCTGAAATCACCTCTTGTTTATGAGGCTCGTACCCTTGCCCCGGGTGTGCCTGCAGGCCATAAGCCAACCACCTAACTCAAAGGAACAACTCTGTAGGGAATTCCTGCTTCGGCTAAAATAGCCATGCCTCAGGGTGGACGCATTGTGTGCTGTGCATGCGTGAGTGCACAGCAAGTGAGTCCAAAACCATTTTCCTTGTGAGACCCAGGCCCCGGAAGAAGCCAGAACACGACTCCCCACTTGCTCCATGAAACTAGTACTGTGGCCCCACTTTTGAATGGAAGTCTAATAGCTAGCTTTCTAACTCGAAGAAACAACACTGTAGAGAAACCGTGCTTTAGCTACCGTCGACCTCTCTGTGGGCGAAGCAGTTTAGGGTGTACTGTGGCTGAGAGCCTGGGGACGGTTTCCATATCGTAATATTGGGGGAGAGACAGGCCGGTACAGAAGGCAGCACTCAACCCACATCATGGTTATGGGGCTAGTACCGTTGCCCAGGGTGTGTGTGCAGGCTAAAACACAGCCACCTACCTCGAAGGAAAAACTCGGTTGAGAGCCTGTGCTTCAGGTAAAACAGCTGCTCCTGAGGGTGGCAGCATTTTGTTGTGTGCGTGCGTGAGAGCACTGCAAGGGAGTCCAAAGCTTTTTGCGAGTGAGACTCAGTCCCCAGCGAAAGGGAAAACACGACTCCCCATGTGTTTCATCACGCTAGCACGGCAGCTCCACTTTTGCATGGAAGTCTAATAGCTAGCGTTCTAACTCGAAGAAACAACACTGTAGAGAAACCGTGCTTTGGCTACCGTCGACCTCTCTGTGGGTGAAGCAGTTTATGGTGTACTGTCGCTGAGAGCCTGGGGACGGTTTCAATATCGTAATATCGGGGAGACAGGCCGGTACAGAAGGCAGCTCTCAACTCACATCATGGTTATGGGGCTAGTACCGTTGCCCTGGGTGTGTGTGCAGGCTTAAATACAGCCACCTAACTCGAAGGAAAAACACGGTAGAGGATCCCTGCTTCAGCTAAAACAGCCGCTCCTGAGGGTGGAAGCATTTGGTTGTGTGCGTGCGTGAGAGGACTGCAAGGGAGTCCAAAGTTTCTGCGAGTGAGACTCAGGCCCCAGCAAAAGGTAGAACACGACTCCCCGTGTGTTCATTTAGCTAGCACTGCGGCCCTACTTTTGCATGGAAGTCTAAGAGCTAGCGTTCTCCCTGGAAGAAACAACACGGTAGAGAAACCGTGCTTTAGCTACCATCCACCTCTCTGAGGGAGGAAGCACTTTCCAGGCTACCGTGGGGGAGAGCCTGAGGAACGGGTTCCTTACGTGAAACCGAGGGAGAAGGAGTCCGGGCCAGAAGGCTCCTCTCGACTCAGCTCTTGTTACCTGAACCTAACACTTTGGCTCCATGTGTGCATAGGAATGCTAAGGGTTCCACACTGATTTGGCAGAAAGAAGCCGGTCAAGAACCCCAGCTTCAGCTCATTCGCCTCTCCACAGGGTGGCAGCATTTTCAAGTCTGCTTGAGTGCAAACCTGAGGAAGGAGTCCCAGCAGAATTCGGAGGGAGAAATAAGCATGGGCAGAAGGCACCTATCGACTCAACTCTTGTTTCGGGAAACTAGATCGGCTCTCCCGTGTGTGCGTGGAGTCCTCAGTGCCATCCACGCAACGCAAAGGAACAAAACCGGAGAGAACCCGTGCCTCAGCAAAGATCGCCCTTCCTGAGCGTGCACTTCATCTATTGTGTGTTTTTGTGAAAGCATGAGAAATGGAACCTAAACGTAACTCGGAGTGAGAAGCAGGCCTGGAAGGAAGGCTGCTGTCGACTCACCTCTTGTTTGAGGAGATTAGCACTGCTGTAGCCTGTGTGCCTGGATGCCTAGTTACCAGGCTTCTAACACCAAGAATCAATCCTATAGAGTGACTGCGCTTGAGTTAACATTGCCGTTCCTGAAGCAGGAGGAATTTGACACTGCTCGTGTACGAGAGACCGGGCAAAGGGTCCCAGACGTGAAATGGAGTGAGAAACAGGCCGGTGCGGAAGGCAGCTCTCAAGTCACCTCTGGTTTATGAGGCTAGTACCCTTGCCCCGGGGGTGCCTGCAGGCCTAAAGCCAACCACCTAACTCAAAGGAACAACTCTGTAGGGAATTCCTGCTTCGGCTAAAAGAGCCATGCCTCAGGGTGGACGCATTTTGCTGTGTGCATGCGTGAGCGCACTGCAAGTGAGTCCAAAACCATTTTCCTTGTGAGACCCAGGCCCCGGAAGAAGCCAGAACACGAATCCCCACTTGCCCCATGAAGCTAGTACTGCGGCCCCACTTTTGCATGGAAGTCTAATAGCTAGCTTTCTAACTCGGAGAAAAAACACTGTAGAGAAACCGTGCTTTAGCTACCGTCGACCTCTCTGTGGGCGAAGCAGTTTAGGGTGTACTGTGGCTGAGAGCCTGGGGACGGTTTCAATATCGTACTATCGGGGGAGAGACAGGCCGGTACAGAAGGCAGCTCTCCACCCACATCATGGTTATGGGGCTAGTACCGTTGCCCAGGGTGTGTGTGCAGGCTTAAATGAAGCCACCTAACTCGAAGGAAAAACTCGGTTGAGAGCCTGTGCTTCAGGTAAAACAGCTGCTCCTGAGGGTGGCAGCATTTTGTTGTGTGCGTGCGTGAGAGCACTGCAAGGGAGTCCAAAGCTTTTTGCGAGGGAGACTCAGGCCCCAGTGAAAGGCAGAACACGACTCCCCATGTGTTTGACCAAGCTAGCACCGCAGCCCCACATTTGCATGGAAGTCTAATAGCTAACGTTCTAACTCGAAGAAACTACACAGTAGAGAAACCGTGCTTTAGCTACCATCGACCTCTCTGTGGGTGAAGCAGTTTAGGGTGTACTGTGGCTGAGAGCCTGGGGACGGTTTCAATATCGTAATATCGGGGGAGAGACAGGCAGGTACAGAAGGCAGCTCTCAACCCACATCATCTTTATGGGGCTAGTACCGTTGCCCAGGGTGTGTGTGCAGGCCTAAATGAAGCCACCTAACTCGAAGGAAAAACTTGGTTGAGAGCCTGTGCTTCAGGTAAAACAGCTGCTCCTGAGGGTGGCAACATTTTGTTGTGTGCGTGCGTGAGAGCACTGCAAGGGAGTCCATAGCTTTTTGCGAGTGAGACTCAGGCCCCAGCGAAAGGCAGAACACGACTCCCCATGTGTTTCATCACGCTAGCACGGCAGCCCCACTTTTGCATGGAAGTCTAACAGCTAGTGTTCTAACTCGAAGAAACAACACTGTAGAGAAACCGTGCTTTAGCTACCATCGACCTCTAGATGGAGGAAGCATTCCACGGAGTACCGTGGCTGAGAGCCTGGGGAACGGGTTCCATACGTGAAACCAAGGGAGAAATAGGTCCGGGCAGAAGGCACCTCTGGACTCAGCTCTTGCTACCTGAAGCTAACACTACTGCTCCATGTGTGCTTGGAATGCTATGTGCTCGACACTGACTGGGAAGAAACAAGCCTGTCAAGAATCCGAGCTGCAGCTCATTCGCCTACCAGGCTACTAACACCAACAATCAATGCTGTAAATGTCCACAATAGCCAAACTGTGGAAAGAGCCAAGATGTCCATCAACAGATGAATGGATAAAGAAGATGTGGTATATATATACAAAGGAATATTAGGCAGCCATCAAAAGGAATAAGATCTTGCCATTTGCCACGACGTGGATGGAAGTGGAGGGTATTATGCTGAGCGAAATAAGTCAAACAGAGAAAGACATGTATCATATGACCTCACTGATACGAGGAATTCTTAATCTCAGGAAACAAACTGAGGGTTGATGGAGTGGGGGGTGGGGTGGGAGGGATGGGGTGACTGGGTGATGGACACTGGGGAGGGTATGTGTTCTGGTAAGTGCTGTGAATTGTGCAACACTGTTGAATCTCAGATCTGTACCTCTGAAACAAATAATGCAATATAGGTTAAGAGAGAAAAAAAGAAGAAGAAGAATGTAGCAGGAGGGGAAGAATGAAGGGGAGGAAATCGAAGGGGGAGAAGAACCATGAAAGACAATGGACTCTGCAAAGCAAACTGACGGTTCTAGAGGGGAGGGGGTTGGGAGGATGGGTTAGCCTGGTGATGGGTATTGAGGAGGGCACGTTCCGCATGGAGCACTGGGTGTTATGCACAAACAATGAATCACGGAACACTATATCTAAAACTAATGATGTAATGTATGGGGAGTAACATAACAATAAAAAAATTAAAAAGAAACTGCATGGGGTGGGGGGTCCCAATTTCATGATTAGGCCTGTGTGTTCACATAATTAAACCTTGTTTTTTCTCTCCTGTTAAAAAAAAAAAAAAAAGAATCAATGTTGTAGCGTTACTGCGCTTTAGCTAACATTGGCATTCCTGAAGCCGCAGGAGTTGTATAGTGCTCGTGTATGAGAGACCGGGAAAAGGGTCCCATACGTGAAATGGAGTGAGAAACAGGCCGGTGCAGAAGGCAGCTCTCAACTCACCTCTTGTTTATGAGGCTAGTACCCTTGCCCCGGGTGTGCCTGCAGGCCATAAGCCAACCACCTAACTCAAAGGAACAACTCTGTAGGGAATTCCTGCTTCGGCTAAAATAGCCATGCCTCAGGGTGGACGCATTGTGTGCTGTGCATGCGTGAGTGCACAGCAAGTGAGTCCAAAACCATTTTCCTTGTGAGACCCAGGCCACGGAAGAAGCCAGAACACGACTCCCGACTTGCTCCATGAAACTAGTACTGCGGCCCCACTTTTGAATGGAAGTCTAATAGCTAGCTTTGTAACTCGAAGAAACAACACTGTAGAGAAACCGTGCTTTAGCTACCGTCGACCTCTCTGTGGGCGAAGCAGTTTAGGGTGTACTGTGGCTGAGAGCCTGGGGACGGTTTCCATATCGTAATATCGGGGGAGAGACAGGCCGGTACAGAAGGCAGCTCTCAACCCACATCATGGTTATGGGGCTAGTACCGTTGCCCAGGGTGTGTGTGCAGGCTTAAACACAGCCACCTAACTCGAAGGAAAAACTCGGTTGAGAGCCTGTGCTTCAGGTAAAACAGCTGCTCCTGAGGGTGGCAGCATTTTGTTGTGTGTGTGCCTGAGAGCACTGCAAGGGAGTCCAAAGCTTTTTGCGAGTGAGACTCAGGCCCCAGTGAAAGGCAGAACACGACTCCCTATGTGTTTGACCAAGCTAGCACGGCAGCCCCACATTTGCATGGAAGTCTAATAGCTAGCGTTCTAACTCGAAGAAACTACACAGTAGAGAAACAGTGCTTTAGCTACCGTCGACCTCTAGACGGAGGAAGCATTACACGGAGTACCGTGGCTGAGAGCCTGGGAAACGGGTTCCATACGTGAAACCAAGGGCGAAAGAGGTCCGGGCAGAAGGCACCTCTGGACTCAGCTCTTGCTACCTGAAGCTAACACTACTGCTCCATGTGTGCTTGGAATGCTATGTGCTCGACACTGACTGGGAAGAAACAAGCCTGTAAAGAATCCCAGCTGCAGCTCATTCGCCTACCAGTCTACTAACACCAAGAATCAATGCTGTAGCGTTACTGCGCTTTAGCTAACATTGCCGTTCCTGAAGCCGCAGGAGTTGTATAGTGCTCGTGTCTGAGAGACCGGCGAAAGGGTCCCATACGTGAAATGGAGTGAGAAACAGGCCAGTGCGGAAGGCAGCTCTGAAATCACCTCTTGTTTATGAGGCTCGTACCCTTGCCCCGGGTGTGCCTGCAGGCCATAAGCCAACCACCTAACTCAAAGGAACAACTCTGTAGGGAATTCCTGCTTCGGCTAAAATAGCCATGCCTCAGGGTGGACGCATTGTGTGCTGTGCATGCGTGAGTGCACAGCAAGTGAGTCCAAAACCATTTTCCTTGTGATACCCAGGCCCCGGAAGAAGCCAGAACACGACTCCCCACTTGCTCCATGAAACTAGTACTGTGGCCCCACTTTTGAATGGAAGTCTAATAGCTAGCTTTCTAACTCGAAGAAACAACACTGTAGAGAAACCGTGCTTTAGCTACCGTCGACCTCTCTGTGGGCGAAGCAGTTTAGGGTGTACTGTGGCTGAGAGCCTGGGGACGGTTTCCATATCGTAATATTGGGGGAGAGACAGGCCGGTACAGAAGGCAGCACTCAACCCACATCATGGTTATGGGGCTAGTACCGTTGCCCAGGGTGTGTGTGCAGGATAAAACACAGCCACCTACCTCGAAGGAAAAACTCGGTTGAGAGCCTGTGCTTCAGGTAAAACAGCTGCTCCTGAGGGTGGCAGCATTTTGTTGTGTGCGTGCGTGAGAGCACTGCAAGGGAGTCCAAAGCTTTTTGCGAGTGAGACTCAGTCCCCAGCGAAAGGGAAAACACGACTCCCCATGTGTTTCATCACGCTAGCACGGCAGCTCCACTTTTGCATGGAAGTCTAATAGCTAGCGTTCTAACTCGAAGAAACAACACTGTAGAGAAACCGTGCTTTGGCTACCGTCGACCTCTCTGTGGGTGAAGCAGTTTATGGTGTACTGTCGCTGAGAGCCTGGGGACGGTTTCAATATCGTAATATCGGGGAGACAGGCCGGTACAGAAGGCAGCTCTCAACTCACATCATGGTTATGGGGCTAGTACCGTTGCCCCGGGTGTGTGTGCAGGCTTAAATACAGCCACCTAACTCGAAGGAAAAACACGGTAGAGGATCCCTGCTTCAGCTAAAACAGCCGCTCCTGAGGGTGGAAGCATTTGGTTGTGTGCGTGCGTGAGAGGACTGCAAGGGAGTCCAAAGTTTCTGCGAGTGAGACTCAGGCCCCAGCAAAAGGTAGAACACGACTCCCCGTGTGTTCATTTAGCTAGCACTGCGGCCCTACTTTTGCATGGAAGTCTAAGAGCTAGCGTTCTCCCTGGAAGAAACAACACGGTAGAGAAACCGTGCTTTAGCTACCATCCACCTCTCTGAGGGAGGAAGCACTTTCCAGGCTACCGTGGGGGAGAGCCTGAGGAACGGGTTCCTTACGTGAAACCGAGGGAGAAGGAGTCCGGGCCAGAAGGCTCCTCTCGACTCAGCTCTTGTTACCTGAACCTAACACTTTGGCTCCATGTGTGCATAGGAATGCTAAGGGTTCCACACTGATTTGGCAGAAAGAAGCCGGTCAAGAACCCCAGCTTCAGCTCATTCGCCTCTCCACAGGGTGGCAGCATTTTCAAGTCTGCTTGAGTGCAAACCTGAGGAAGGAGTCCCAGCAGAATTCGGAGGGAGAAATAAGCATGGGCAGAAGGCACCTATCGACTCAACTCTTGTTTCGGGAAACTAGATCGGCTCTCCCGTGTGTGCGTGGAGTCCTCAGTGCCATCCACGCAACGCAAAGGAACAAAACCGGAGAGAACCCGTGCCTCAGCAAAGATCGCCCTTCCTGAGCGTGCACTTCATCTATTGTGTGTTTTTGTGAAAGCATGAGAAATGGAACCTAAACGTAACTCGGAGTGAGAAGCAGGCCTGGAAGGAAGGCTGCTGTCGACTCACCTCTTGTTTGAGGAGATTAGCACTGCTGTAGCCTGTGTGCCTGGATGCCTAGTTACCAGGCTTCTAACACCAAGAATCAATCCTATAGAGTGACTGCGCTTGAGTTAACATTGCCGTTCCTGAAGCAGGAGGAATTTGACACTGCTCGTGTACGAGAGACCGGGCAAAGGGTCCCAGACGTGAAATGGAGTGAGAAACAGGCCGGTGCGGAAGGCAGCTCTCAAGTCACCTCTGGTTTATGAGGCTAGTACCCTTGCCCCGGGGGTGCCTGCAGGCCTAAAGCCAACCACCTAACTCAAAGGAACAACTCTGTAGGGAATTCCTGCTTCGGCTAAAAGAGCCATGCCTCAGGGTGGACGCATTTTGCTGTGTGCATGCGTGAGCGCACTGCAAGTGAGTCCAAAACCATTTTCCTTGTGAGACCCAGGCCCCGGAAGAAGCCAGAACACGAATCCCCACTTGCCCCATGAAGCTAGTACTGCGGCCCCACTTTTGCATGGAAGTCTAATAGCTAGCTTTCTAACTCGGAGAAAAAACACTGTAGAGAAACCGTGCTTTAGCTACCGTCGACCTCTCTGTGGGCGAAGCAGTTTAGGGTGTACTGTGGCTGAGAGCCTGGGGACGGTTTCAATATCGTACTATCGGGGGAGAGACAGGCCGGTACAGAAGGCAGCTCTCCACCCACATCATGGTTATGGGGCTAGTACCGTTGCCCAGGGTGTGTGTGCAGGCTTAAATGAAGCCACCTAACTCGAAGGAAAAACTCGGTTGAGAGCCTGTGCTTCAGGTAAAACAGCTGCTCCTGAGGGTGGCAGCATTTTGTTGTGTGCGTGCGTGAGAGCACTGCAAGGGAGTCCAAAGCTTTTTGCGAGGGAGACTCAGGCCCCAGTGAAAGGCAGAACACGACTCCCCATGTGTTTGACCAAGCTAGCACCGCAGCCCCACATTTGCATGGAAGTCTAATAGCTAACGTTCTAACTCGAAGAAACTACACAGTAGAGAAACCATGCTTTAGCTACCATCGACCTCTCTGTGGGTGAAGCAGTTTAGGGTGTACTGTGGCTGAGAGCCTGGGGACGGTTTCAATATCGTAATATCGGGGGAGAGACAGGCAGGTACAGAAGGCAGCTCTCAACCCACATCATCTTTATGGGGCTAGTACCGTTGCCCAGGGTGTGTGTGCAGGCCTAAATGAAGCCACCTAACTCGAAGGAAAAACTTGGTTGAGAGCCTGTGCTTCAGGTAAAACAGCTGCTCCTGAGGGTGGCAACATTTTGTTGTGTGCGTGCGTGAGAGCACTGCAAGGGAGTCCATAGCTTTTTGCGAGTGAGACTCAGGCCCCAGCGAAAGGCAGAACACGACTCCCCATGTGTTTCATCACGCTAGCACGGCAGCCCCACTTTTGCATGGAAGTCTAACAGCTAGTGTTCTAACTCGAAGAAACAACACTGTAGAGAAACCGTGCTTTAGCTACCATCGACCTCTAGATGGAGGAAGCATTCCACGGAGTACCGTGGCTGAGAGCCTGGGGAACGGGTTCCATACGTGAAACCAAGGGAGAAATAGGTCCGGGCAGAAGGCACCTCTGGACTCAGGTCTTGCTACCTGAAGCTAACACTACTGCTCCATGTGTGCTTGGAATGCTATGTGCTCGACACTGACTGGGAAGAAACAAGCCTGTAAAGAATCCCAGCTTGGAACTGGAGGGTATTATGCTGAGCGAAATAAGTCAAACAGAGAAAGACATGTATCATATGACCTCACTGATATGAGGAATTCTTAATCTCAGGAAACAAACTGAGGGTTGCTGGAGTGGGGGGTGGGGTGGGAGGGATGGGGTGACTGGGTGATGGACACTGGGGAGGGTATGTGTTCTGGTAAGCGCTGTGAATTGTGCAGGACTGTTGAATCTCAGATCTGTACCTCTGAAACAAATAATGCAATATATGTTAAGAAAGAAAAAAAGAAGAAGAATGTAGCAGGAGGGGAAGAATGAAGGGGGGGAAATCGGAGGGGGAGAAGAACCATGAGAGACGATGGACTCTGAAAAACAAACTGAGGGTTCTAGAGGAGAGGGGGTTGGGAGGATGGGTCAGCCTGGTGATGGGTATTGAGGAGGGCACGTTCTGCATGGAGCACTGGGTGTTATGCACAAACAATGAATCATGGAACACTATATCTAAAACTAATGATGTAATGTACGGGGATTAACATAACAATAAAAAAATTAAAAAAAAAAAAAAAAAAAAGAATCCCAGCTGCAGCTCATTCGCCTACCAGGCTACTAACACCAACAATCAATGCTGTAAATGTCCACAATAGCCAAACTGTGGAAAGAGCCAAGATGTCCATCAACAGATGAATGGATAAAGAAGATGTGGTATATATATACAAAGGAATATTAGGCAGCCATCAAAAGGAATAAGATCTTGCCATTTGCCACGACGTGGATGGAAGTGGAGGCTATTATGCTGAGCGAAATAAGTCAAACAGAGAAAGACATGTATCATATGACCTCACTGATACGAGGAATTCTTAATCTCAGGAAACAAACTGAGGGTTGATGGAGTGGGGGGTGGGGTGGGAGGGATGGGGTGACTGGGTGATGGACACTGGGGAGGGTATGTGTTCTGGTAAGTGCTGTGAATTGTGCAACACTGTTGAATCTCAGATCTGTACCTCTGAAACAAATAATGCAATATAGGTTAAGAGAGAAAAAAAGAAGAAGAAGAATGTAGCAGGAGGGGAAGAATGAAGGGGAGGAAATCGAAGGGGGAGAAGAACCATGAAAGACAATGGACTCTGCAAAGCAAACTGACGGTTCTAGAGGGGAGTGGGTTGGGAGGATGGGTTAGCCTGGTGATGGGTATTGAGGAGGGTACGTTCCGCATGGAGCACTGGGTGTTATGCACAAACAATGAATCACGGAACACTATATCTAAAACTAATGATGTAATGTATGGGGAGTAACATAACAATAAAAAAATTAAAAAGAAACTGCATGGGGTGGGGGGTCCCAATTTCATGATTAGGCCTGTGTGTTCACATAATTAAACCTTGTTTTTTCTCTCCTGTTAAAAAAAAAAAAAAAAGAATCAATGTTGTAGCGTTACTGCGCTTTAGCTAACATTGGCATTCCTGAAGCCGCAGGAGTTGTATAGTGCTCGTGTATGAGAGACCGGGAAAAGGGTCCCATACGTGAAATGGAGTGAGAAACAGGCCGGTGCAGAAGGCAGCTCTCAACTCACCTCTTGTTTATGAGGCTAGTACCCTTGCCCCGGGTGTGCCTGCAGGCCATAAGCCAACCACCTAACTCAAAGGAACAACTCTGTAGGGAATTCCTGCTTCGGCTAAAATAGCCATGCCTCAGGGTGGACGCATTGTGTGCTGTGCATGCGTGAGTGCACAGCAAGTGAGTCCAAAACCATTTTCCTTGTGAGACCCAGGCCACGGAAGAAGCCAGAACACGACTCCCGACTTGCTCCATGAAACTAGTACTGCGGCCCCACTTTTGAATGGAAGTCTAATAGCTAGCTTTGTAACTCGAAGAAACAACACTGTAGAGAAACCGTGCTTTAGCTACCGTCGACCTCTCTGTGGGCGAAGCAGTTTAGGGTGTACTGTGGCTGAGAGCCTGGGGACGGTTTCCATATCGTAATATCGGGGGAGAGACAGGCCGGTACAGAAGGCAGCTCTCAACCCACATCATGGTTATGGGGCTAGTACCGTTGCCCAGGGTGTGTGTGCAGGCTTAAACACAGCCACCTAACTCGAAGGAAAAACTCGGTTGAGAGCCTGTGCTTCAGGTAAAACAGCTGCTCCTGAGGGTGGCAGCATTTTGTTGTGTGTGTGCCTGAGAGCACTGCAAGGGAGTCCAAAGCTTTTTGCGAGTGAGACTCAGGCCCCAGTGAAAGGCAGAACACGACTCCCTATGTGTTTGACCAAGCTAGCACGGCAGCCCCACATTTGCATGGAAGTCTAATAGCTAGCGTTCTAACTCGAAGAAACTACACAGTAGAGAAACAGTGCTTTAGCTACCGTCGACCTCTAGACGGAGGAAGCATTACACGGAGTACCGTGGCTGAGAGCCTGGGAAACGGGTTCCATACGTGAAACCAAGGGAGAAAGAGGTCCGGGCAGAAGGCACCTCTGGACTCAGCTCTTGCTACCTGAAGCTAACACTACTGCTCCATGTGTGCTTGGAATGCTATGTGCTCGACACTGACTGGGAAGAAACAAGCCTGTAAAGAATCCCAGCTGCAGCTCATTCGCCTACCAGTCTACTAACACCAAGAATCAATGCTGTAGCGTTACTGCGCTTTAGCTAACATTGCCGTTCCTGAAGCCGCAGGAGTTGTATAGTGCTCGTGTCTGAGAGACCGGCGAAAGGGTCCCATACGTGAAATGGAGTGAGAAACAGGCCAGTGCGGAAGGCAGCTCTGAAATCACCTCTTGTTTATGAGGCTCGTACCCTTGCCCCGGGTGTGCCTGCAGGCCATAAGCCAACCACCTAACTCAAAGGAACAACTCTGTAGGGAATTCCTGCTTCGGCTAAAATAGCCATGCCTCAGGGTGGACGCATTGTGTGCTGTGCATGCGTGAGTGCACAGCAAGTGAGTCCAAAACCATTTTCCTTGTGATACCCAGGCCCCGGAAGAAGCCAGAACACGACTCCCCACTTGCTCCATGAAACTAGTACTGTGGCCCCACTTTTGAATGGAAGTCTAATAGCTAGCTTTCTAACTCGAAGAAACAACACTGTAGAGAAACCGTGCTTTAGCTACCGTCGACCTCTCTGTGGGCGAAGCAGTTTAGGGTGTACTGTGGCTGAGAGCCTGGGGACGGTTTCCATATCGTAATATTGGGGGAGAGACAGGCCGGTACAGAAGGCAGCACTCAACCCACATCATAGTTATGGGGCTAGTACCGTTGCCCAGGGTGTGTGTGCAGGCTAAAACACAGCCACCTACCTCGAAGGAAAAACTCGGTTGAGAGCCTGTGCTTCAGGTAAAACAGCTGCTCCTGAGGGTGGCAGCATTTTGTTGTGTGCGTGCGTGAGAGCACTGCAAGGGAGTCCAAAGCTTTTTGCGAGTGAGACTCAGTCCCCAGCGAAAGGGAAAACACGACTCCCCATGTGTTTCATCACGCTAGCACGGCAGCTCCACTTTTGCATGGAAGTCTAATAGCTAGCGTTCTAACTCGAAGAAACAACACTGTAGAGAAACCGTGCTTTGGCTACCGTCGACCTCTCTGTGGGTGAAGCAGTTTATGGTGTACTGTCGCTGAGAGCCTGGGGACGGTTTCAATATCGTAATATCGGGGAGACAGGCCGGTACAGAAGGCAGCTCTCAACTCACATCATGGTTATGGGGCTAGTACCGTTGCCCTGGGTGTGTGTGCAGGCTTAAATACAGCCACCTAACTCGAAGGAAAAACACGGTAGAGGATCCCTGCTTCAGCTAAAACAGCCGCTCCTGAGGGTGGAAGCATTTGGTTGTGTGCGTGCGTGAGAGGACTGCAAGGGAGTCCAAAGTTTCTGCGAGTGAGACTCAGGCCCCAGCAAAAGGTAGAACACGACTCCCCGTGTGTTCATTTAGCTAGCACTGCGGCCCTACTTTTGCATGGAAGTCTAAGAGCTAGCGTTCTCCCTGGAAGAAACAACACGGTAGAGAAACCGTGCTTTAGCTACCATCCACCTCTCTGAGGGAGGAAGCACTTTCCAGGCTACCGTGGGGGAGAGCCTGAGGAACGGGTTCCTTACGTGAAACCGAGGGAGAAGGAGTCCGGGCCAGAAGGCTCCTCTCGACTCAGCTCTTGTTACCTGAACCTAACACTTTGGCTCCATGTGTGCATAGGAATGCTAAGGGTTCCACACTGATTTGGCAGAAAGAAGCCGGTCAAGAACCCCAGCTTCAGCTCATTCGCCTCTCCACAGGGTGGCAGCATTTTCAAGTCTGCTTGAGTGCAAACCTGAGGAAGGAGTCCCAGCAGAATTCGGAGGGAGAAATAAGCATGGGCAGAAGGCACCTATCGACTCAACTCTTGTTTCGGGAAACTAGATCGGCTCTCCCGTGTGTGCGTGGAGTCCTCAGTGCCATCCACGCAACGCAAAGGAACAAAACCGGAGAGAACCCGTGCCTCAGCAAAGATCGCCCTTCCTGAGCGTGCACTTCATCTATTGTGTGTTTTTGTGAAAGCATGAGAAATGGAACCTAAACGTAACTCGGAGTGAGAAGCAGGCCTGGAAGGAAGGCTGCTGTCGACTCACCTCTTGTTTGAGGAGATTAGCACTGCTGTAGCCTGTGTGCCTGGATGCCTAGTTACCAGGCTTCTAACACCAAGAATCAATCCTATAGAGTGACTGCGCTTGAGTTAACATTGCCGTTCCTGAAGCAGGAGGAATTTGACACTGCTCGTGTACGAGAGACCGGGCAAAGGGTCCCAGACGTGAAATGGAGTGAGAAACAGGCCGGTGCGGAAGGCAGCTCTCAAGTCACCTCTGGTTTATGAGGCTAGTACCCTTGCCCCGGGGGTGCCTGCAGGCCTAAAGCCAACCACCTAACTCAAAGGAACAACTCTGTAGGGAATTCCTGCTTCGGCTAAAAGAGCCATGCCTCAGGGTGGACGCATTTTGCTGTGTGCATGCGTGAGCGCACTGCAAGTGAGTCCAAAACCATTTTCCTTGTGAGACCCAGGCCCCGGAAGAAGCCAGAACACGAATCCCCACTTGCCCCATGAAGCTAGTACTGCGGCCCCACTTTTGCATGGAAGTCTAATAGCTAGCTTTCTAACTCGGAGAAAAAACACTGTAGAGAAACCGTGCTTTAGCTACCGTCGACCTCTCTGTGGGCGAAGCAGTTTAGGGTGTACTGTGGCTGAGAGCCTGGGGACGGTTTCAATATCGTACTATCGGGGGAGAGACAGGCCGGTACAGAAGGCAGCTCTCCACCCACATCATGGTTATGGGGCTAGTACCGTTGCCCAGGGTGTGTGTGCAGGCTTAAATGAAGCCACCTAACTCGAAGGAAAAACTCGGTTGAGAGCCTGTGCTTCAGGTAAAACAGCTGCTCCTGAGGGTGGCAGCATTTTGTTGTGTGCGTGCGTGAGAGCACTGCAAGGGAGTCCAAAGCTTTTTGCGAGGGAGACTCAGGCCCCAGTGAAAGGCAGAACACGACTCCCCATGTGTTTGACCAAGCTAGCACCGCAGCCCCACATTTGCATGGAAGTCTAATAGCTAACGTTCTAACTCGAAGAAACTACACAGTAGAGAAACCGTGCTTTAGCTACCATCGACCTCTCTGTGGGTGAAGCAGTTTAGGGTGTACTGTGGCTGAGAGCCTGGGGACGGTTTCAATATCGTAATATCGGGGGAGAGACAGGCAGGTACAGAAGGCAGCTCTCAACCCACATCATCTTTATGGGGCTAGTACCGTTGCCCAGGGTGTGTGTGCAGGCTTAAACAGAGCCACCTAACTCGAAGGAAAAACTTGGTTGAGAGCCTGTGCTTCAGGTAAAACAGCTGCTCCTGAGGGTGGCAACATTTTGTTGTGTGCGTGCGTGAGAGCACTGCAAGGGAGTCCATAGCTTTTTGCGAGTGAGACTCAGGCCCCAGCGAAAGGCAGAACACGACTCCCCATGTGTTTCATCACGCTAGCACGGCAGCCCCACTTTTGCATGGAAGTCTAACAGCTAGTGTTCTAACTCGAAGAAACAACACTGTAGAGAAACCGTGCTTTAGCTACCATCGACCTCTAGATGGAGGAAGCATTCCACGGAGTACCGTGGCTGAGAGCCTGGGGAACGGGTTCCATACGTGAAACCAAGGGAGAAATAGGTCCGGGCAGAAGGCACCTCTGGACTCAGCTCTTGCTACCTGAAGCTAACACTACTGCTCCATGTGTGCTTGGAATGCTATGTGCTCGACACTGACTGGGAAGAAACAAGCCTGTCAAGAATCCGAGCTGCAGCTCATTCGCCTACCAGGCTACTAACACCAACAATCAATGCTGTAAATGTCCACAATAGCCAAACTGTGGAAAGAGCCAAGATGTCCATCAACAGATGAATGGATAAAGAAGATGTGGTATATATATACAAAGGAATATTAGGCAGCCATCAAAAGGAATAAGATCTTGCCATTTGCCACGACGTGGATGGAAGTGGAGGGTATTATGCTGAGCGAAATAAGTCAAACAGAGAAAGACATGTATCATATGACCTCACTGATACGAGGAATTCTTAATCTCAGGAAACAAACTGAGGGTTGATGGAGTGGGGGGTGGGGTGGGAGGGATGGGGTGACTGGGTGATGGACACTGGGGAGGGTATGTGTTCTGGTAAGTGCTGTGAATTGTGCAACACTGTTGAATCTCAGATCTGTACCTCTGAAACAAATAATGCAATATAGGTTAAGAGAGAAAAAAAGAAGAAGAAGAATGTAGCAGGAGGGGAAGAATGAAGGGGAGGAAATCGAAGGGGGAGAAGAACCATGAAAGACAATGGACTCTGCAAAGCAAACTGACGGTTCTAGAGGGGAGGGGGTTGGGAGGATGGGTTAGCCTGGTGATGGGTATTGAGGAGGGCACGTTCCGCATGGAGCACTGGGTGTTATGCACAAACAATGAATCACGGAACACTATATCTAAAACTAATGATGTAATGTATGGGGAGTAACATAACAATAAAAAAATTAAAAAGAAACTGCATGGGGTGGGGGGTCCCAATTTCATGATTAGGCCTGTGTGTTCACATAATTAAACCTTGTTTTTTCTCTCCTGTTAAAAAAAAAAAAAAAAGAATCAATGTTGTAGCGTTACTGCGCTTTAGCTAACATTGGCATTCCTGAAGCCGCAGGAGTTGTATAGTGCTCGTGTATGAGAGACCGGGAAAAGGGTCCCATACGTGAAATGGAGTGAGAAACAGGCCGGTGCAGAAGGCAGCTCTCAACTCACCTCTTGTTTATGAGGCTAGTACCCTTGCCCCGGGTGTGCCTGCAGGCCATAAGCCAACCACCTAACTCAAAGGAACAACTCTGTAGGGAATTCCTGCTTCGGCTAAAATAGCCATGCCTCAGGGTGGACGCATTGTGTGCTGTGCATGCGTGAGTGCACAGCAAGTGAGTCCAAAACCATTTTCCTTGTGAGACCCAGGCCACGGAAGAAGCCAGAACACGACTCCCGACTTGCTCCATGAAACTAGTACTGCGGCCCCACTTTTGAATGGAAGTCTAATAGCTAGCTTTGTAACTCGAAGAAACAACACTGTAGAGAAACCGTGCTTTAGCTACCGTCGACCTCTCTGTGGGCGAAGCAGTTTAGGGTGTACTGTGGCTGAGAGCCTGGGGACGGTTTCCATATCGTAATATCGGGGGAGAGACAGGCCGGTACAGAAGGCAGCTCTCAACCCACATCATGGTTATGGGGCTAGTACCGTTGCCCAGGGTGTGTGTGCAGGCTTAAACACAGCCACCTAACTCGAAGGAAAAACTCGGTTGAGAGCCTGTGCTTCAGGTAAAACAGCTGCTCCTGAGGGTGGCAGCATTTTGTTGTGTGTGTGCCTGAGAGCACTGCAAGGGAGTCCAAAGCTTTTTGCGAGTGAGACTCAGGCCCCAGTGAAAGGCAGAACACGACTCCCTATGTGTTTGACCAAGCTAGCACGGCAGCCCCACATTTGCATGGAAGTCTAATAGCTGGCGTTCTAACTCGAAGAAACTACACAGTAGAGAAACAGTGCTTTAGCTACCGTCGACCTCTAGACGGAGGAAGCATTACACGGAGTACCGTGGCTGAGAGCCTGGGAAACGGGTTCCATACGTGAAACCAAGGGAGAAAGAGGTCCGGGCAGAAGGCACCTCTGGACTCAGCTCTTGCTACCTGAAGCTAACACTACTGCTCCATGTGTGCTTGGAATGCTATGTGCTCGACACTGACTGGGAAGAAACAAGCCTGTAAAGAATCCCAGCTGCAGCTCATTCGCCTACCAGTCTACTAACACCAAGAATCAATGCTGAAGCGTTACTGCGCTTTAGCTAACATTGCCGTTCCTGAAGCCGCAGGAGTTGTATAGTGCTCGTGTCTGAGAGACCGGCGAAAGGGTCCCATACGTGAAATGGAGTGAGAAACAGGCCAGTGCGGAAGGCAGCTCTGAAATCACCTCTTGTTTATGAGGCTCGTACCCTTGCCCCGGGTGTGCCTGCAGGCCATAAGCCAACCACCTAACTCAAAGGAACAACTCTGTAGGGAATTCCTGCTTCGGCTAAAATAGCCATGCCTCAGGGTGGACGCATTGTGTGCTGTGCATGCGTGAGTGCACAGCAAGTGAGTCCAAAACCATTTTCCTTGTGAGACCCAGGCCCCGGAAGAAGCCAGAACACGACTCCCCACTTGCTCCATGAAACTAGTACTGTGGCCCCACTTTTGAATGGAAGTCTAATAGCTAGCTTTCTAACTCGAAGAAACAACACTGTAGAGAAACCGTGCTTTAGCTACCGTCGACCTCTCTGTGGGCGAAGCAGTTTAGGGTGTACTGTGGCTGAGAGCCTGGGGACGGTTTCCATATCGTAATATTGGGGGAGAGACAGGCCGGTACAGAAGGCAGCACTCAACCCACATCATGGTTATGGGGCTAGTATCGTTGCCCAGGGTGTGTGTGCAGGCTAAAACACAGCCATCTACCTCGAAGGAAAAACTCGGTTGAGAGCCTGTGCTTCAGGTAAAACAGCTGCTCCTGAGGGTGGCAGCATTTTGTTGTGTGCGTGCGTGAGAGCACTGCAAGGGAGTCCAAAGCTTTTTGCGAGTGAGACTCAGTCCCCAGCGAAAGGGAAAACACGACTCCCCATGTGTTTCATCACGCTAGCACGGCAGCTCCACTTTTGCATGGAAGTCTAATAGCTAGCGTTCTAACTCGAAGAAACAACACTGTAGAGAAACCGTGCTTTGGCTACCGTCGACCTCTCTGTGGGTGAAGCAGTTTATGGTGTACTGTCGCTGAGAGCCTGGGGACGGTTTCAATATCGTAATATCGGGGAGACAGGCCGGTACAGAAGGCAGCTCTCAACTCACATCATGGTTATGGGGCTAGTACCGTTGCCCCGGGTGTGTGTGCAGGCTTAAATACAGCCACCTAACTCGAAGGAAAAACACGGTAGAGGATCCCTGCTTCAGCTAAAACAGCCGCTCCTGAGGGTGGAAGCATTTGGTTGTGTGCGTGCGTGAGAGGACTGCAAGGGAGTCCAAAGTTTCTGCGAGTGAGACTCAGGCCCCAGCAAAAGGTAGAACACGACTCCCCGTGTGTTCATTTAGCTAGCACTGCGGCCCTACTTTTGCATGGAAGTCTAAGAGCTAGCGTTCTCCCTGGAAGAAACAACACGGTAGAGAAACCGTGCTTTAGCTACCATCCACCTCTCTGAGGGAGGAAGCACTTTCCAGGCTACCGTGGGGGAGAGCCTGAGGAACGGGTTCCTTACGTGAAACCGAGGGAGAAGGAGTCCGGGCCAGAAGGCTCCTCTCGACTCAGCTCTTGTTACCTGAACCTAACACTTTGGCTCCATGTGTGCATAGGAATGCTAAGGGTTCCACACTGATTTGGCAGAAAGAAGCCGGTCAAGAACCCCAGCTTCAGCTCATTCGCCTCTCCACAGGGTGGCAGCATTTTCAAGTCTGCTTGAGTGCAAACCTGAGGAAGGAGTCCCAGCAGAATTCGGAGGGAGAAATAAGCATGGGCAGAAGGCACCTATCGACTCAACTCTTGTTTCGGGAAACTAGATCGGCTCTCCCGTGTGTGCGTGGAGTCCTCAGTGCCATCCACGCAACGCAAAGGAACAAAACCGGAGAGAACCCGTGCCTCAGCAAAGATCGCCCTTCCTGAGCGTGCACTTCATCTATTGTGTGTTTTTGTGAAAGCATGAGAAATGGAACCTAAACGTAACTCGGAGTGAGAAGCAGGCCTGGAAGGAAGGCTGCTGTCGACTCACCTCTTGTTTGAGGAGATTAGCACTGCTGTAGCCTGTGTGCCTGGATGCCTAGTTACCAGGCTTCTAACACCAAGAATCAATCCTATAGAGTGACTGCGCTTGAGTTAACATTGCCGTTCCTGAAGCAGGAGGAATTTGACACTGCTCGTGTACGAGAGACCGGGCAAAGGGTCCCAGACGTGAAATGGAGTGAGAAACAGGCCGGTGCGGAAGGCAGCTCTCAAGTCACCTCTGGTTTATGAGGCTAGTACCCTTGCCCCGGGGGTGCCTGCAGGCCTAAAGCCAACCACCTAACTCAAAGGAACAACTCTGTAGGGAATTCCTGCTTCGGCTAAAAGAGCCATGCCTCAGGGTGGACGCATTTTGCAGTGTGCATGCGTGAGCGCACTGCAAGTGAGTCCAAAACCATTTTCCTTGTGAGACCCAGGCCCCGGAAGAAGCCAGAACACGAATCCCCACTTGCCCCATGAAGCTAGTACTGCGGCCCCACTTTTGCATGGAAGTCTAATAGCTAGCTTTCTAACTCGGAGAAAAAACACTGTAGAGAAACCGTGCTTTAGCTACCGTCGACCTCTCTGTGGGCGAAGCAGTTTAGGGTGTACTGTGGCTGAGAGCCTGGGGACGGTTTCAATATCGTACTATCGGGGGAGAGACAGGCCGGTACAGAAGGCAGCTCTCCACCCACATCATGGTTATGGGGCTAGTACCGTTGCCCAGGGTGTGTGTGCAGGCTTAAATGAAGCCACCTAACTCGAAGGAAAAACTCGGTTGAGAGCCTGTGCTTCAGGTAAAACAGCTGCTCCTGAGGGTGGCAGCATTTTGTTGTGTGCGTGCGTGAGAGCACTGCAAGGGAGTCCAAAGCTTTTTGCGAGGGAGACTCAGGCCCCAGTGAAAGGCAGAACACGACTCCCCATGTGTTTGACCAAGCTAGCACCGCAGCCCCACATTTGCATGGAAGTCTAATAGCTAACGTTCTAACTCGAAGAAACTACACAGTAGAGAAACCGTGCTTTAGCTACCATCGACCTCTCTGTGGGTGAAGCAGTTTAGGGTGTACTGTGGCTGAGAGCCTGGGGACGGTTTCAATATCGTAATATCGGGGGAGAGACAGGCAGGTACAGAAGGCAGCTCTCAACCCACATCATCTTTATGGGGCTAGTACCGTTGCCCAGGGTGTGTGTGCAGGCCTAAATGAAGCCACCTAACTCGAAGGAAAAACTTGGTTGAGAGCCTGTGCTTCAGGTAAAACAGCTGCTCCTGAGGGTGGCAACATTTTGTTGTGTGCGTGCGTGAGAGCACTGCAAGGGAGTCCATAGCTTTTTGCGAGTGAGACTCAGGCCCCAGCGAAAGGCAGAACACGACTCCCCATGTGTTTCATCACGCTAGCACGGCAGCCCCACTTTTGCATGGAAGTCTAACAGCTAGTGTTCTAACTCGAAGAAACAACACTGTAGAGAAACCGTGCTTTAGCTACCATCGACCTCTAGATGGAGGAAGCATTCCACGGAGTACCGTGGCTGAGAGCCTGGGGAACGGGTTCCATACGTGAAACCAAGGGAGAAATAGGTCCGGGCAGAAGGCACCTCTGGACTCAGCTCTTGCTACCTGAAGCTAACACTACTGCTCCATGTGTGCTTGGAATGCTATGTGCTCGACACTGACTGGGAAGAAACAAGCCTGTCAAGAATCCCAGCTGCAGCTCATTCGCCTACCAGGCTACTAACACCAACAATCAATGCTGTAAATGTCCACAATAGCCAAACTGTGGAAAGAGCCAAGATGTCCATCAACAGATGAATGGATAAAGAAGATGTGGTATATATATACAAAGGAATATTAGGCAGCCATCAAAAGGAATAAGATCTTGCCATTTGCCACGACGTGGATGGAAGTGGAGGGTATTATGCTGAGCGAAATAAGTCAAACAGAGAAAGACATGTATCATATGACCTCACTGATACGAGGAATTCTTAATCTCAGGAAACAAACTGAGGGTTGATGGAGTGGGGGGTGGGGTGGGAGGGATGGGGTGACTGGGTGATGGACACTGGGGAGGGTATGTGTTCTGGTAAGTGCTGTGAATTGTGCAACACTGTTGAATCTCAGATCTGTACCTCTGAAACAAATAATGCAATATAGGTTAAGAGAGAAAAAAAGAAGAAGAAGAATGTAGCAGGAGGGGAAGAATGAAGGGGAGGAAATCGAAGGGGGAGAAGAACCATGAAAGACAATGGACTCTGCAAAGCAAACTGACGGTTCTAGAGGGGAGGGGGTTGGGAGGATGGGTTAGCCTGGTGATGGGTATTGAGGAGGGCACGTTCCGCATGGAGCACTGGGTGTTATGCACAAACAATGAATCACGGAACACTATATCTAAAACTAATGATGTAATGTATGGGGAGTAACATAACAATAAAAAAATTAAAAAGAAACTGCATGGGGTGGGGGGTCCCAATTTCATGATTAGGCCTGTGTGTTCACATAATTAAACCTTGTTTTTTCTCTCCTGTTAAAAAAAAAAAAAAAAAGAATCAATGTTGTAGCGTTACTGCGCTTTAGCTAACATTGGCATTCCTGAAGCCGCAGGAGTTGTATAGTGCTCGTGTATGAGAGACCGGGAAAAGGGTCCCATACGTGAAATGGAGTGAGAAACAGGCCGGTGCAGAAGGCAGCTCTCAACTCACCTCTTGTTTATGAGGCTAGTACCCTTGCCCCGGGTGTGCCTGCAGGCCATAAGCCAACCACCTAACTCAAAGGAACAACTCTGTAGGGAATTCCTGCTTCGGCTAAAATAGCCATGCCTCAGGGTGGACGCATTGTGTGCTGTGCATGCGTGAGTGCACAGCAAGTGAGTCCAAAACCATTTTCCTTGTGAGACCCAGGCCACGGAAGAAGCCAGAACACGACTCCCGACTTGCTCCATGAAACTAGTACTGCGGCCCCACTTTTGAATGGAAGTCTAATAGCTAGCTTTGTAACTCGAAGAAACAACACTGTAGAGAAACCGTGCTTTAGCTACCGTCGACCTCTCTGTGGGCGAAGCAGTTTAGGGTGTACTGTGGCTGAGAGCCTGGGGACGGTTTCCATATCGTAATATCGGGGGAGAGACAGGCCGGTACAGAAGGCAGCTCTCAACCCACATCATGGTTATGGGGCTAGTACCGTTGCCCAGGGTGTGTGTGCAGGCTTAAACACAGCCACCTAACTCGAAGGAAAAACTCGGTTGAGAGCCTGTGCTTCAGGTAAAACAGCTGCTCCTGAGGGTGGCAGCATTTTGTTGTGTGTGTGCCTGAGAGCACTGCAAGGGAGTCCAAAGCTTTTTGCGAGTGAGACTCAGGCCCCAGTGAAAGGAAGAACACGACTCCCTATGTGTTTGACCAAGCTAGCACGGCAGCCCCACATTTGCATGGAAGTCTAATAGCTAGCGTTCTAACTCGAAGAAACTACACAGTAGAGAAACAGTGCTTTAGCTACCGTCGACCTCTAGACGGAGGAAGCATTACACGGAGTACCGTGGCTGAGAGCCTGGGAAACGGGTTCCATACGTGAAACCAAGGGAGAAAGAGGTCCGGGCAGAAGGCACCTCTGGACTCAGCTCTTGCTACCTGAAGCTAACACTACTGCTCCATGTGTGCTTGGAATGCTATGTGCTCGACACTGACTGGGAAGAAACAAGCCTGTAAAGAATCCCAGCTGCAGCTCATTCGCCTACCAGTCTACTAACACCAAGAATCAATGCTGAAGCGTTACTGCGCTTTAGCTAACATTGCCGTTCCTGAAGCCGCAGGAGTTGTATAGTGCTCGTGTCTGAGAGACCGGCGAAAGGGTCCCATACGTGAAATGGAGTGAGAAACAGGCCAGTGCGGAAGGCAGCTCTGAAATCACCTCTTGTTTATGAGGCTCGTACCCTTGCCCCGGGTGTGCCTGCAGGCCATAAGCCAACCACCTAACTCAAAGGAACAACTCTGTAGGGAATTCCTGCTTCGGCTAAAATAGCCATGCCTCAGGGTGGACGCATTGTGTGCTGTGCATGCGTGAGTGCACAGCAAGTGAGTCCAAAACCATTTTCCTTGTGAGACCCAGGCCCCGGAAGAAGCCAGAACACGACTCCCCACTTGCTCCATGAAACTAGTACTGTGGCCCCACTTTTGAATGGAAGTCTAATAGCTAGCTTTCTAACTCGAAGAAACAACACTGTAGAGAAACCGTGCTTTAGCTACCGTCGACCTCTCTGTGGGCGAAGCAGTTTAGGGTGTACTGTGGCTGAGAGCCTGGGGACGGTTTCCATATCGTAATATTGGGGGAGAGACAGGCCGGTACAGAAGGCAGCACTCAACCCACATCATGGTTATGGGGCTAGTACCGTTGCCCAGGGTGTGTGTGCAGGCTAAAACACAGCCACCTACCTCGAAGGAAAAACTCGGTTGAGAGCCTGTGCTTCAGGTAAAACAGCTGCTCCTGAGGGTGGCAGCATTTTGTTGTGTGCGTGCGTGAGAGCACTGCAAGGGAGTCCAAAGCTTTTTGCGAGTGAGACTCAGTCCCCAGCGAAAGGGAAAACACGACTCCCCATGTGTTTCATCACGCTAGCACGGCAGCTCCACTTTTGCATGGAAGTCTAATAGCTAGCGTTCTAACTCGAAGAAACAACACTGTAGAGAAACCGTGCTTTGGCTACCGTCGACCTCTCTGTGGGTGAAGCAGTTTATGGTGTACTGTCGCTGAGAGCCTGGGGACGGTTTCAATATCGTAATATCGGGGAGACAGGCCGGTACAGAAGGCAGCTCTCAACTCACATCATGGTTATGGGGCTAGTACCGTTGCCCTGGGTGTGTGTGCAGGCTTAAATACAGCCACCTAACTCGAAGGAAAAACACGGTAGAGGATCCCTGCTTCAGCTAAAACAGCCGCTCCTGAGGGTGGAAGCATTTGGTTGTGTGCGTGCGTGAGAGGACTGCAAGGGAGTCCAAAGTTTCTGCGAGTGAGACTCAGGCCCCAGCAAAAGGTAGAACACGACTCCCCGTGTGTTCATTTAGCTAGCACTGCGGCCCTACTTTTGCATGGAAGTCTAAGAGCTAGCGTTCTCCCTGGAAGAAACAACACGGTAGAGAAACCGTGCTTTAGCTACCATCCACCTCTCTGAGGGAGGAAGCACTTTCCAGGCTACCGTGGGGGAGAGCCTGAGGAACGGGTTCCTTACGTGAAACCGAGGGAGAAGGAGTCCGGGCCAGAAGGCTCCTCTCGACTCAGCTCTTGTTACCTGAACCTAACACTTTGGCTCCATGTGTGCATAGGAATGCTAAGGGTTCCACACTGATTTGGCAGAAAGAAGCCGGTCAAGAACCCCAGCTTCAGCTCATTCGCCTCTCCACAGGGTGGCAGCATTTTCAAGTCTGCTTGAGTGCAAACCTGAGGAAGGAGTCCCAGCAGAATTCGGAGGGAGAAATAAGCATGGGCAGAAGGCACCTATCGACTCAACTCTTGTTTCGGGAAACTAGATCGGCTCTCCCGTGTGTGCGTGGAGTCCTCAGTGCCATCCACGCAACGCAAAGGAACAAAACCGGAGAGAACCCGTGCCTCAGCAAAGATCGCCCTTCCTGAGCGTGCACTTCATCTATTGTGTGTTTTTGTGAAAGCATGAGAAATGGAACCTAAACGTAACTCGGAGTGAGAAGCAGGCCTGGAAGGAAGGCTGCTGTCGACTCACCTCTTGTTTGAGGAGATTAGCACTGCTGTAGCCTGTGTGCCTGGATGCCTAGTTACCAGGCTTCTAACACCAAGAATCAATCCTATAGAGTGACTGCGCTTGAGTTAACATTGCCGTTCCTGAAGCAGGAGGAATTTGACACTGCTCGTGTACGAGAGACCGGGCAAAGGGTCCCAGACGTGAAATGGAGTGAGAAACAGGCCGGTGCGGAAGGCAGCTCTCAAGTCACCTCTGGTTTATGAGGCTAGTACCCTTGCCCCGGGGGTGCCTGCAGGCCTAAAGCCAACCACCTAACTCAAAGGAACAACTCTGTAGGGAATTCCTGCTTCGGCTAAAAGAGCCATGCCTCAGGGTGGACGCATTTTGCTGTGTGCATGCGTGAGCGCACTGCAAGTGAGTCCAAAACCATTTTCCTTGTGAGACCCAGGCCCCGGAAGAAGCCAGAACACGAATCCCCACTTGCCCCATGAAGCTAGTACTGCGGCCCCACTTTTGCATGGAAGTCTAATAGCTAGCTTTCTAACTCGGAGAAAAAACACTGTAGAGAAACCGTGCTTTAGCTACCGTCGACCTCTCTGTGGGCGAAGCAGTTTAGGGTGTACTGTGGCTGAGAGCCTGGGGACGGTTTCAATATCGTACTATCGGGGGAGAGACAGGCCGGTACAGAAGGCAGCTCTCCACCCACATCATGGTTATGGGGCTAGTACCGTTGCCCAGGGTGTGTGTGCAGGCTTAAATGAAGCCACCTAACTCGAAGGAAAAACTCGGTTGAGAGCCTGTGCTTCAGGTAAAACAGCTGCTCCTGAGGGTGGCAGCATTTTGTTGTGTGCGTGCGTGAGAGCACTGCAAGGGAGTCCAAAGCTTTTTGCGAGGGAGACTCAGGCCCCAGTGAAAGGCAGAACACGACTCCCCATGTGTTTGACCAAGCTAGCACCGCAGCCCCACATTTGCATGGAAGTCTAATAGCTAACGTTCTAACTCGAAGAAACTACACAGTAGAGAAACCGTGCTTTAGCTACCATCGACCTCTCTGTGGGTGAAGCAGTTTAGGGTGTACTGTGGCTGAGAGCCTGGGGACGGTTTCAATATCGTAATATCGGGGGAGAGACAGGCAGGTACAGAAGGCAGCTCTCAACCCACATCATCTTTATGGGGCTAGTACCGTTGCCCAGGGTGTGTGTGCAGGCCTAAATGAAGCCACCTAACTCGAAGGAAAAACTTGGTTGAGAGCCTGTGCTTCAGGTAAAACAGCTGCTCCTGAGGGTGGCAACATTTTGTTGTGTGCGTGCGTGAGAGCACTGCAAGGGAGTCCATAGCTTTTTGCGAGTGAGACTCAGGCCCCAGCGAAAGGCAGAACACGACTCCCCATGTGTTTCATCACGCTAGCACGGCAGCCCCACTTTTGCATGGAAGTCTAACAGCTAGTGTTCTAACTCGAAGAAACAACACTGTAGAGAAACCGTGCTTTAGCTACCATCGACCTCTAGATGGAGGAAGCATTCCACGGAGTACCGTGGCTGAGAGCCTGGGGAACGGGTTCCATACGTGAAACCAAGGGAGAAATAGGTCTGGGCAGAAGGCACCTCTGGACTCAGCTCTTGCTACCTGAAGCTAACACTACTGCTCCATGTGTGCTTGGAATGCTATGTGCTCGACACTGACTGGGAAGAAACAAGCCTGTCAAGAATCCCAGCTGCAGCTCATTCGCCTACCAGGCTACTAACACCAACAATCAATGCTGTAAATGTCCATAATAGCCAAACTGTGGAAAGAGCCAAGATGTCCATCAACAGATGAATGGATAAAGAAGATGTGGTATATATATACAAAGGAATATTAGGCAGCCATCAAAAGGAATAAGATCTTGCCATTTGCCACGACGTGGATGGAAGTGGAGGGTATTATGCTGAGCGAAATAAGTCAAACAGAGAAAGACATGTATCATATGACCTCACTGATACGAGGAATTCTTAATCTCAGGAAACAAACTGAGGGTTGATGGAGTGGGGGGTGGGGTGGGAGGGATGGGGTGACTGGGTGATGGACACTGGGGAGGGTATGTGTTCTGGTAAGTGCTGTGAATTGTGCAACACTGTTGAATCTCAGATCTGTACCTCTGAAACAAATAATGCAATATAGGTTAAGAGAGAAAAAAAGAAGAAGAAGAATGTAGCAGGAGGGGAAGAATGAAGGGGAGGAAATCGAAGGGGGAGAAGAACCATGAAAGACAATGGACTCTGCAAAGCAAACTGACGGTTCTAGAGGGGAGGGGGTTGGGAGGATGGGTTAGCCTGGTGATGGGTATTGAGGAGGGCACGTTCCGCATGGAGCACTGGGTGTTATGCACAAACAATGAATCACGGAACACTATATCTAAAACTAATGATGTAATGTATGGGGAGTAACATAACAATAAAAAAATTAAAAAGAAACTGCATGGGGTGGGGGGTCCCAATTTCATGATTAGGCCTGTGTGTTCACATAATTAAACCTTGTTTTTTCTCTCCTGTTAAAAAAAAAAAAAAAAGAATCAATGTTGTAGCGTTACTGCGCTTTAGCTAACATTGGCATTCCTGAAGCCGCAGGAGTTGTATAGTGCTCGTGTATGAGAGACCGGGAAAAGGGTCCCATACGTGAAATGGAGTGAGAAACAGGCCGGTGCAGAAGGCAGCTCTCAACTCACCTCTTGTTTATGAGGCTAGTACCCTTGCCCCGGGTGTGCCTGCAGGCCATAAGCCAACCACCTAACTCAAAGGAACAACTCTGTAGGGAATTCCTGCTTCGGCTAAAATAGCCATGCCTCAGGGTGGACGCATTGTGTGCTGTGCATGCGTGAGTGCACAGCAAGTGAGTCCAAAACCATTTTCCTTGTGAGACCCAGGCCACGGAATAAGCCAGAACACGACTCCCGACTTGCTCCATGAAACTAGTACTGCGGCCCCACTTTTGAATGGAAGTCTAATAGCTAGCTTTGTAACTCGAAGAAACAACACTGTAGAGAAACCGTGCTTTAGCTACCGTCGACCTCTCTGTGGGCGAAGCAGTTTAGGGTGTACTGTGGCTGAGAGCCTGGGGACGGTTTCCATATCGTAATATCGGGGGAGAGACAGGCCGGTACAGAAGGCAGCTCTCAACCCACATCATGGTTATGGGGCTAGTACCGTTGCCCAGGGTGTGTGTGCAGGCTTAAACACAGCCACCTAACTCGAAGGAAAAACTCGGTTGAGAGCCTGTGCTTCAGGTAAAACAGCTGCTCCTGAGGGTGGCAGCATTTTGTTGTGTGTGTGCCTGAGAGCACTGCAAGGGAGTCCAAAGCTTTTTGCGAGTGAGACTCAGGCCCCAGTGAAAGGCAGAACACGACTCCCTATGTGTTTGACCAAGCTAGCACGGCAGCCCCACATTTGCATGGAAGTCTAATAGCTAGCGTTCTAACTCGAAGAAACTACACAGTAGAGAAACAGTGCTTTAGCTACCGTCGACCTCTAGACGGAGGAAGCATTACACGGAGTACCGTGGCTGAGAGCCTGGGAAACGGGTTCCATACGTGAAACCAAGGGCGAAAGAGGTCCGGGCAGAAGGCACCTCTGGACTCAGCTCTTGCTACCTGAAGCTAACACTACTGCTCCATGTGTGCTTGGAATGCTATGTGCTCGACACTGACTGGGAAGAAACAAGCCTGTAAAGAATCCCAGCTGCAGCTCATTCGCCTACCAGTCTACTAACACCAAGAATCAATGCTGTAGCGTTACTGCGCTTTAGCTAACATTGCCGTTCCTGAAGCCGCAGGAGTTGTATAGTGCTCGTGTCTGAGAGACCGGCGAAAGGGTCCCATACGTGAAATGGAGTGAGAAACAGGCCAGTGCGGAAGGCAGCTCTGAAATCACCTCTTGTTTATGAGGCTCGTACCCTTGCCCCGGGTGTGCCTGCAGGCCATAAGCCAACCACCTAACTCAAAGGAACAACTCTGTAGGGAATTCCTGCTTCGGCTAAAATAGCCATGCCTCAGGGTGGACGCATTGTGTGCTGTGCATGCGTGAGTGCACAGCAAGTGAGTCCAAAACCATTTTCCTTGTGAGACCCAGGCCCCGGAAGAAGCCAGAACACGACTCCCCACTTGCTCCATGAAACTAGTACTGTGGCCCCACTTTTGAATGGAAGTCTAATAGCTAGCTTTCTAACTCGAAGAAACAACACTGTAGAGAAACCGTGCTTTAGCTACCGTCGACCTCTCTGTGGGCGAAGCAGTTTAGGGTGTACTGTGGCTGAGAGCCTGGGGACGGTTTCCATATCGTAATATTGGGGGAGAGACAGGCCGGTACAGAAGGCAGCACTCAACCCACATCATGGTTATGGGGCTAGTACCGTTGCCCAGGGTGTGTGTGCAGGCTAAAACACAGCCACCTACCTCGAAGGAAAAACTCGGTTGAGAGCCTGTGCTTCAGGTAAAACAGCTGCTCCTGAGGGTGGCAGCATTTTGTTGTGTGCGTGCGTGAGAGCACTGCAAGGGAGTCCAAAGCTTTTTGCGAGTGAGACTCAGTCCCCAGCGAAAGGGAAAACACGACTCCCCATGTGTTTCATCACGCTAGCACGGCAGCTCCACTTTTGCATGGAAGTCTAATAGCTAGCGTTCTAACTCGAAGAAACAACACTGTAGAGAAACCGTGCTTTGGCTACCGTCGACCTCTCTGTGGGTGAAGCAGTTTATGGTGTACTGTCGCTGAGAGCCTGGGGACGGTTTCAATATCGTAAAATCGGGGAGACAGGCCGGTACAGAAGGCAGCTCTCAACTCACATCATGGTTATGGGGCTAGTACCGTTGCCCCGGGTGTGTGTGCAGGCTTAAATACAGCCACCTAACTCGAAGGAAAAACACGGTAGAGGATCCCTGCTTCAGCTAAAACAGCCGCTCCTGAGGGTGGAAGCATTTGGTTGTGTGCGTGCGTGAGAGGACTGCAAGGGAGTCCAAAGTTTCTGCGAGTGAGACTCAGGCCCCAGCAAAAGGTAGAACACGACTCCCCGTGTGTTCATTTAGCTAGCACTGCGGCCCTACTTTTGCATGGAAGTCTAAGAGCTAGCGTTCTCCCTGGAAGAAACAACACGGTAGAGAAACCGTGCTTTAGCTACCATCCACCTCTCTGAGGGAGGAAGCACTTTCCAGGCTACCGTGGGGGAGAGCCTGAGGAACGGGTTCCTTACGTGAAACCGAGGGAGAAGGAGTCCGGGCCAGAAGGCTCCTCTCGACTCAGCTCTTGTTACCTGAACCTAACACTTTGGCTCCATGTGTGCATAGGAATGCTAAGGGTTCCACACTGATTTGGCAGAAAGAAGCCGGTCAAGAACCCCAGCTTCAGCTCATTCGCCTCTCCACAGGGTGGCAGCATTTTCAAGTCTGCTTGAGTGCAAACCTGAGGAAGGAGTCCCAGCAGAATTCGGAGGGAGAAATAAGCATGGGCAGAAGGCACCTATCGACTCAACTCTTGTTTCGGGAAACTAGATCGGCTCTCCCGTGTGTGCGTGGAGTCCTCAGTGCCATCCACGCAACGCAAAGGAACAAAACCGGAGAGAACCCGTGCCTCAGCAAAGATCGCCCTTCCTGAGCGTGCACTTCATCTATTGTGTGTTTTTGTGAAAGCATGAGAAATGGAACCTAAACGTAACTCGGAGTGAGAAGCAGGCCTGGAAGGAAGGCTGCTGTCGACTCACCTCTTGTTTGAGGAGATTAGCACTGCTGTAGCCTGTGTGCCTGGATGCCTAGTTACCAGGCTTCTAACACCAAGAATCAATCCTATAGAGTGACTGCGCTTGAGTTAACATTGCCGTTCCTGAAGCAGGAGGAATTTGACACTGCTCGTGTACGAGAGACCGGGCAAAGGGTCCCAGACGTGAAATGGAGTGAGAAACAGGCCGGTGCGGAAGGCAGCTCTCAAGTCACCTCTGGTTTATGAGGCTAGTACCCTTGCCCCGGGGGTGCCTGCAGGCCTAAAGCCAACCACCTAACTCAAAGGAACAACTCTGTAGGGAATTCCTGCTTCGGCTAAAAGAGCCATGCCTCAGGGTGGACGCATTTTGCTGTGTGCATGCGTGAGCGCACTGCAAGTGAGTCCAAAACCATTTTCCTTGTGAGACCCAGGCCCCGGAAGAAGCCAGAACACGAATCCCCACTTGCCCCATGAAGCTAGTACTGCGGCCCCACTTTTGCATGGAAGTCTAATAGCTAGCTTTCTAACTCGGAGAAAAAACACTGTAGAGAAACCGTGCTTTAGCTACCGTCGACCTCTCTGTGGGCGAAGCAGTTTAGGGTGTACTGTGGCTGAGAGCCTGGGGACGGTTTCAATATCGTACTATCGGGGGAGAGACAGGCCGGTACAGAAGGCAGCTCTCCACCCACATCATGGTTATGGGGCTAGTACCGTTGCCCAGGGTGTGTGTGCAGGCTTAAATGAAGCCACCTAACTCGAAGGAAAAACTCGGTTGAGAGCCTGTGCTTCAGGTAAAACAGCTGCTCCTGAGGGTGGCAGCATTTTGTTGTGTGCGTGCGTGAGAGCACTGCAAGGGAGTCCAAAGCTTTTTGCGAGGGAGACTCAGGCCCCAGTGAAAGGCAGAACACGACTCCCCATGTGTTTGACCAAGCTAGCACCGCAGCCCCACATTTGCATGGAAGTCTAATAGCTAACGTTCTAACTCGAAGAAACTACACAGTAGAGAAACCGTGCTTTAGCTACCATCGACCTCTCTGTGGGTGAAGCAGTTTAGGGTGTACTGTGGCTGAGAGCCTGGGGACGGTTTCAATATCGTAATATCGGGGGAGAGACAGGCAGGTACAGAAGGCAGCTCTCAACCCACATCATCTTTATGGGGCTAGTACCGTTGCCCAGGGTGTGTGTGCAGGCCTAAATGAAGCCACCTAACTCGAAGGAAAAACTTGGTTGAGAGCCTGTGCTTCAGGTAAAACAGCTGCTCCTGAGGGTGGCAACATTTTGTTGTGTGCGTGCGTGAGAGCACTGCAAGGGAGTCCATAGCTTTTTGCGAGTGAGACTCAGGCCCCAGCGAAAGGCAGAACACGACTCCCCATGTGTTTCATCACGCTAGCACGGCAGCCCCACTTTTGCATGGAAGTCTAACAGCTAATGTTCTAACTCGAAGAAACAACACTGTAGAGAAACCGTGCTTTAGCTACCATCGACCTCTAGATGGAGGAAGCATTCCACGGAGTACCGTGGCTGAGAGCCTGGGGAACGGGTTCCATACGTGAAACCAAGGGAGAAATAGGTCCGGGCAGAAGGCACCTCTGGACTCAGCTCTTGCTACCTGAAGCTAACACTACTGCTCCATGTGTGCTTGGAATGCTATGTGCTCGACACTGACTGGGAAGAAACAAGCCTGTAAAGAATCCCAACTGCAGCTCATTCGCCTACCAGGCTACTAACACCAAGAATCAATGCTGTAGCGTTACTGCGCTTTAGCTAACATTGCCGTTTCTGAAGCCGCAGGAGTTGTATAGTGCTCGTGTCTGAGAGACCGGGGAAAGGGTCCCATACGTGAAATGGAGTGAGAAACAGGCCAGTGCGGAAGGCAGCTCTGAAATCACCTCTTGTTTATGAGGCTCGTACCCTTGCCCCGGGTGTGCCTGCAGGCCATAAGCCAACCACCTAACTCAAAGGAACAACTCTGTAGGGAATTCCTGCTTCGGCTAAAATAGCCATGCCTCAGGGTGGACGCATTGTATGGTGTGCATGCGTGAGTGCACAGCAAGTGAGTCCAAAACCATTTTCCTTGTGATATCCAGGCCCCGGAAGAAGCCAGAACACGACTCCCCACTTGCTCCATGAAACTAGTACTGCGGCCCCACTTTTGAATGGAAGTCTAATAGCTAGCTTTGTAACTCGAAGAAACAACACTGTAGAGAAACCGTGCTTTAGCTACCGTCGACCTCTCTGTGGGCGAAGCAGTTTACGGTGTACTGTGGCTGAGAGCCTGGGGACGGTTTCCATATCGTAATATTGGGGGAGAGACAGGCCGGTACAGAAGGCAGCACTCAACCCACATCATGGTTATGGGGCTAGTACCGTTGCCCAGGGTGTGTGTGCAGGCTTAAACACAGCCACCTAACTCGAAGGAAAAACACGGTAGAGGATCCCTGCTTCAGCTAAAACAGCCGCTCCTGAGGGTGGAAGCATTTGGTTTTGTGCGTGCGTGAGAGGACTGCAAGGGAGTCCAAAGTTTCTGCGAGTGAGACTCAGGCCCCAGCAAAAGGTAGAACACGACTCCCCGTGTGTTCATTTAGCTAGCACTGCGGCCCTACTTTTGCATGGAAGTCTAAGAGCTAGCGTTCTAACTCGAAGAAACAACACTGTAGAGAAACCGTGCTTTGGCTACCGTCGACCTCTCTGTGGCTGAAGCAGTTTAGGGTGTACTGTGGCTGAGAGCCTGGGGACGGTTTCAATATCGTACTATCGGGGGAGAGACAGGCCGGTACAGAAGGCAGCTCTCCACCCACATCATGGTTATGGGGCTAGTACCGTTGCCCAGGGTGTGTGTGCAGGCTTAAATGAAGCCACCGAACTCGAAGGAAAAACTCGGTTGAGAGCCTGTGCTGCAGGTAAAACAGCTGCTCCTGAGGGTGGCAGCATTTTGTTGTGTGCGTGCGTGAGAGCACTGCAAGGGAGTCCAAAGCTTTTTGCGAGGGAGACTCAGGCCCCAGTGAAAGGCAGAACACGACTCCCCATGTGTTTGACCAAGCTAGCACCGCAGCCCCACATTTGCATGGAAGTCTAATAGCTAACGTTCTAACTCGAAGAAACTACACAGTAGAGAAACCGTGCTTTAGCTACCATCGACCTCTCTGTGGGTGGAGCAGTTATGGTGTACTGTGGCTGAGAGCCTGGGGACGGTTTCAATATCGTAATATCGGGGGAGAGACAGGCCGGTACAGAAGGCAGCTCTCAACCCACATCATGGTTATGGGGCTAGTACCGTTGCCCAGGGTGTGTGTGCAGGCTTATACGAAGCCACCTAACTCGAAGGAAAAACTTGGTTGAGAGCCTGTGCTTCAGGTAAAACAGCTGCTCCTGAGGGTGGCAGCATTTTGTTGTGTGCGTGCGTGAGAGCACTGCAAGGGAGTCCATAGCTTTTTGCGAGTGAGACTCAGGCCCCAGCGAAAGGCAGAACACGACTCCCCAAGTGTTTCATCACGCTAGCACGGCAGCCCCACTTTTGCATGGAAGTCTAACAGCTAGTGTTCTAACTCGAAGAAACAACACTGTAGAGAAACCGTGCTTTAGCTACCATCGACCTCTAGATGGAGGAAGCATTACTCGGAGTACCATGGCTAAGAGCCTGGGGAACGGGTTCCATACGTGAAACCAAGGGAGAAATAGGTCCGGGCAGAAGGCACCTCTGGACTCAGCTCTTGCTACCTGAAGCTAACACTACTGCTCCATGTGTGCTTGGAATGCTATGTGCTCGACGCTGACTGGGAAGAAACAAGCCCGTAAAGAACCCGAGCTGCAGCTCATTCGCCTACCAGGCTACTAACACCAACAATCAATGCTGTAAATGTCCACAATAGCCAAACTGTGGAAAGAGCCAAGATGTCCATCAACAGATGAATGGATAAAGAAGATGTGGTATATATATACAAAGGAATATTAGGCAGCCATCAAAAGGAATAAGATCTTGCCATTTGCAACGACGTGGATGGAAGTGGAGGGTATTATGCTGAGCGAAATAAGTCAAACAGAGAAAGACATGTATCATATGACCTCACTGATACGAGGAATTCTTAATCTCAGGAAACAAACTGAGGGTTGATGGAGTGGGGGGTGGGGTGGGAGGGATGGGGTGACTGGGTGATGGACACTGGGGAGGGTATGTGTTCTGGTAAGTGCTGTGAATTGTGCAACACTGTTGAATCTCAGATCTGTACCTCTGAAACAAATAATGCAATATAGGTTAAGAGAGAAAAAAAGAAGAAGAAGAATGTAGCAGGAGGGGAAGAATGAAGGGGAGGAAATCGAAGGGGGAGAAGAACCATGAAAGACAATGGACTCTGCAAAGCAAACTGACGGTTCTAGAGGGGAGGGGGTTGGGAGGATGGGTTAGCCTGGTGATGGGTATTGAGGAGGGCACGTTCCGCATGGAGCACTGGGTGTTATGCACAAACAATGAATCACGGAACACTATATCTAAAACTAATGATGTAATGTATGGGGAGTAACATAACAATAAAAAAATTAAAAAAAAACTGCAAGGGGTGGGGGGTCCCAATTTCATGATTAGGCCTGTGTGTTCACATAATTAAACCTTGTTTTTTCTCTCCTGTTAAAAAAAAAAAAAAAAGAATCAATGTTGTAGCGTTACTGCGCTTTAGCTAACATTGCCATTCCTGAAGACGCAGGAGTTGTAGAGTGCTAGTGTATGAGAGACCGGGGAAAGGGTTCCATACGTGAAATGGAGTGAGAAACAGGCCGGTGCAGAAGGCAGCTCTCAACTCACCTCTTGTTTATGAGGCTAGTACCCTTGCCCCGGGTGTGCCTGCAGGCCATAAGCCAACCACCTAACTCAAAGGAACAACTCTGTAGGGAATTCCTGCTTCGGCTAAAATAGCCATGCCTCAGGGTGGACGCATTGTGTGGTGTGCATGCGTGAGTGCACAGCAAGTGAGTCCAAAACCATTTTCCTTGTGAGACCCAGGCCACGGAATAAGCCAGAACACGACTCCCGACTTGCTCCATGAAACTAGTACTGCGGCCCCACTTTTGAATGGAAGTCTAATAGCTAGCTTTGTAACTCGAAGAAACAGCACTGTAGAGAAACCGTGCTTTAGCTACCGTCGACCTCTCTGTGGGCGAAGCAGTTTAGGGTGTACTGTGGCTCAGAGCCTGGGGACGGTTTCCATATCGTAATATCGGTGGAGAGACAGGCCGGTACAGAAGGCAGCTCTCAACCCACATCATGGTTATGGGGCTAGTACCGTTGCCCAGGGTGTGTGTGCAGGCTTAAATGAAGCCACCTAACTCGAAGGAAAAACTCGGTTGAGAGCCTGTGCTTCAGGTAAAACAGCTGCTCCTGAGGGTGGCAGCCTTTTGTTGTGTGCGTGCGTGAGAGCACTGCAAGGGAGTCCAAAGCTGTTTGCGAGTGAGACTCAGGCCCCATTGAAAGGCAGAACACGACTCCCTATGTGTTTGACCAAGCTAGCACGGCAGCCCCACATTTGCATGGAAGTCTAATAGCTAGCGTTCTAACTCGAAGAAACTACACAGTAGAGAAACAGTGCTTTAACTACCGTCGACCTCTAGACGGAGGAAGCATTACAAGGAGTACCGTGGCTGAGAGCCTGGGGAACGGGTTCCATACGTGAAACCAAGGGAGAAATAGGTCCGGGGAGAAGGCACCTCTGGACTCAGCTCTTGCTACCTGAAGCTAACACTACTGCTCCATGTGTGCTTGGAATGCTATGTGCTCGACACTGACTGGGAAGAAACAAGCCTGTCAAGAATCCCAGCTGCAGCTCATTCGCCTACCAGGCTACTAACACCAACAATCAATGCTGTTTCGTTACTGCGCTTTAGCTAACATTGCCGTTTCTGAAGCCGCAGGAGTTGTATAGTGCTCGTGTCTGAGAGACCGGGGAAAGGGTCCCATACGTGAAATGGAGTGAGAAACAGGCCAGTGCGGAAGGCAGCTCTGAAATCACCTCTTGTTTATGAGGCTCGTACCCTTGCCCCGGGTGTGCCTGCAGGCCATAAGCCAACCACCTAACTCAAAGGAACAACTCTGTAGGGAATTCCTGCTTCGGCTAAAATAGCCATGCCTCAGGGTGGACGCATTGTGTGGTGTGCATGCGTGAGTGCACAGCAAGTGAGTCCAAAACCATTTTCCTTGTGAGACCCAGGCCCCGGAAGAAGCCAGAACACGACTCCCGACTTGCTCCATGAAACTAGTACTGCGGCCCCACTTTTGAATGGAAGTCTAATAGCTAGCTTTGTAACTCGAAGAAACAACACTGTAGAGAAACCGTGCTTTAGCTACCGTCGACCTCTCTGTGGGCGAAGCAGTTTAGGGTGTACTGTGGCTGAGAGCCTGGGGACGGTTTCCATATCGTAATATCGGGGGAGAGACAGGCCGGTACACAAGGCAGCTCTCCACCCACATCATGGTTATGGGGCTAGTACCTTTGCCCAGGGTGTGTGTGCAGGCTTAAATGAAGCCACCTAACTCGAAGGAAAAACTCGTTTGAGAGCCTGTGCTGCAGGTAAAACACCTGCTCCTGAGGGTGGCAGCATTTTGTTGTGTGCGTGCGTGAGAGCACTGCAAGGGAGTCCAAAACTTTTTGCGAGTGAGACTCAGGCCCCAGTGAAACGCAGAACACGACTCCCCATGTGTTTCATCAACTTAGCACGGCAACCCTACTTTTGCATGGAAGTCTAATAGCTAGCGTTCTAACTCGAAGAAACAACACTGTAGAGAAACCGTGCTTTTGCTACTGTCGACCTCTCTTTGGGCAAAGCAGTTTAGGGTGTACTCTGGCTGAGAGCCTGGGGACGGTTTCCATTTCGTAATATCGGGAGAGAGACAGGCCGGTACAGAGGGCAGCTCTCAACTCACTACATGGTTATGGGGCTAGTTCCGTTGACCATGGTGTGTGTACAGGCTTAAACAGAGCCACCTAACTCGAAGGAAAAACACGGTAGAGAGCTTGTGCTCCAGGTAAAATAGCTCTCCTGAGGGTGGAAGCATTTTGTTGTGTGCGTGCGTGAGAGCACTGCAAGGGAGTCCAAAGCTTTTTGCGAGTGAGAGTCAGGCCCCAGCGAAAGGCAGAACACGACTCCCCATGTGTTTCATCACGCTAGCACGGCAGCCCCACTTTTGCATGGAAGTCTAACAGCTAGTGTTCTAACTCGAAAAACAACACTGTAGAGAAACCGTGCTTTAGCTACCGTCGACCTCTAGACGGAGGAAGCATTATACGGAGTACCGTGGCTGAGAGCCTGGGGAACGGGTTCCATACGTGAAACCAAGGGAGAAATAGGTCCGGGCAGAAGGCACCTCTGGACTCAGATCTTGCTACCTGAAGCTAACACTACTGCTCCGTATGTGCTTGGAATGCTATGTGCTCGACACTGACTGGGAAGAAACAAGCCTGTAAGGAATCCCAGCTGCAGCTCATTCGCCTACCAGGCTACTAACACCAAGAATCAATGCTGTAGCGTTACTGCGCTTTAGCTAACATTGCCGTTCCTGAAGCCGCAGGAGTTGTATAATGCTCGTGTATGAGAGACCGGGGAAAGGGTCCCATACGTGTAATGGAGTGAGAAACAGGCCGGTGCAGAAGGCAGCTCTCAACTCACCTCTTGTTTATGAGGCTAGTACCCTTGCCCCGGCTGTGCCTGCAGGCCATAAGCCAACCACCTAACTCAAAGGAACAACTCTGTAGGGAATTCCTGCTTCGGCTAAAATAGCCATGCCTCAGGGTGTACGCGTTGTGTGGTGTGCATGCGTGAGTGCACAGCAAGTGAGTCCAAAACCATTTTCCTTGTGAGACCCAGGCCCCGGAAGAAGCCAGAACACGACTCCCCACTTGCTCCATGAAACTAGTACTGCGGCCCCACTTTTGAATGGAAGTCTAATAGCTAGCTTTCTAACTCGAAGAAACAACAGTGTAGAGAAACCGTGCTTTAGCTACCGTCGACCTCTCTGTGGGCGAAGCAGTTTAGGCTGTACTGTGGCTGAGAGCCTGGGGACATTTTCCTTTTTGTAAAATCGGGGTAGAGACTGGCCGGTACAGAAGGCAGCTCTCAACTCACATCATGGTTATCCAGTGTCATACCGTGTGTGTTTTGATTGGTGTTTTAGCCCATATACATTCAGGGTAAGTATTGAAAGATATGAATTTAGTGCCATTGTATTGCCTCTAAGGGGATGTTATTGTATATTGTTTGTGTTCCTTTCTGGTCTATGTTACTTTTAGGCTCTCTCTTTCTTAGGGGACCCCTTTCAATATTTCTTGTAGGGTTGGTTTCATGTTTGCAAATTCCTTTAGTTTTTGTTTGTCCTGGAAGCTTTTTATCTCTCCTTCTATTTTCAATGACAGCCTAGCTGGATACAGTATTCTTGGCTGCATATTTTTCTCATTTAGTGCTCTGAATATATCATGCCAGTCCTTTGTGGCCTGCCAGGTCTCTGTGGATAGGTCTGTTGCCAATCTAATGTTTCTACCATTATAGGTTACAGATCTCTTCTCTTGAGCTGCTTTCAGGATTTTCTCTTTGTCTCTGTGACTCATAAGTTTTACTATTAGATGTTAGGGTGTTGACCTATTTTTATTGATTTTGAGGGGAGTTCTCTGAGCCTCCTGGATTTTGATGCCTGTTTCCTTCCCCAAATTAGGGAAGTTCTCTGCTATAATTTGCTCCAATATACCTTCTGCCCCTCTGTCTCTTTCTTCTTCTTCTGGGATCCCAATTATTCTAATATTGTTTTGTCTTATGGTATCACTTACCTCTTGAATTCTGCCCTTGTGATCCAGTAGTTGTTTATCTTTTTCTCGACTTCTTTATTTTCCATCATTTGGTCTTCTATATCACTAATTTTCTCTTCTGCCTCCTTTATCCTAGCAGTTAGAGCCTCCATTTTTTATTGCACCTCATTAATAGCCTTTTTGATTTCGACTTGGTTAGATTTTAGTTCTTTTATTTCTCCAGAAAGGGTTTTCTCTAATACCTTCCATGCTTTTTTCAAGCCCAGCTAGTATCTTTAAAATCATCATTCTGAACTCTAGTTCTGACATCTTACTAATGTCCGTATTGATTAGGTCCCTGGCAGTCAGTACTGCCTCTTGGTTTTTTTTTTTTTGAGGTGATTTTTTCTGTCTTGTCATTTTGTCCAGAGGAGAATAGATGAATGAGAGAACACTATGCTAACAGGGTAACAACGACCCCAGAAAAATACACGCTAAACAAATCGGAAGGGACCTGAAACCAGGGGGAAAAAAGGGAAAGAAAGAAAAAAGAAATAGATATAAACCAACCAACCAACAAAGAAACAAAAAAAAACAGAATATGATCAAATATGATCAGGCTGGTGCATAGATCAGTGCCACACACTAGATTTTGGGCGTAGTTTGGTCTGTTAGAAGAAAGTGCGTCCCAAAATTTTAATGAAAGAAAACCTTATATATGTTCAAAAATAAGGGTAAATACAATGAAGGGATGGAATATGACTGTAAAGATGAAAATTATCAAAAATTTTATAAAAGGAATTGATAAGATAAGAAGTTGGTTGAAAAAAGAAAGAAGAGGATCTTTTAAAAAAAAAAAGGAAAGAATGTCATCAGGCAGGAGACTAGCACAAAGCCATACACTAGAGATTTAGGGTATATTTTGGTCTGTTAGAAGAGACTGTATCCCAAAATTTTAAAAAGAGAACAACTTATATATATATATACACCAAAAATAAGGTTAACTACTATGAAGGGATAGAATATGACTTAAAAATGAAAAATAAAAAGGATTTTTTAAAAAGGCATTGATAAGATGTTGGTTGAAAAAGGGAAGAAGAAAAATTCAAAAAGAAAAAGAAAAAGTTAAGAAAAAAATTAACTTTGAAATTCAGACTGAAGAATCATGGGAAAAAAGCCATGCATTCTATGTGCAGTATTCCCCTAGCCCTGGAGTTCTGCCGTTTTCATTGATGGTAAACTTGGTCTTGGCTGGCTGTTCTTGCTAATCTTCTGGGGGAGGGGCTTGTTGCTGTGGTTCCCAAATGTCTTTGCCTGAGGCAGAATTGCCCCACCCTTGCTGGGTCCGGGCTAAGTAATCTGCTTGGGTTTACTCTCGGGAGCTTTTGTTCCCTGCAAGCTTTCTGTACAGCTTTGGAGGATGAGAGTGAAAATGGCGGCCTCCCAATCTCTGCCCCGGAGGAGCTGAGAACTCAGGGCCCACTCCTCAGTGAGCCCCCAGAGAAAAGCAGTCAATCACTCCCGTCTCCCCGGTCTCCCGCCGCACTCCATGCTCACCCGGCCTGTGACCGAGTGTTTCTATCTCTGCTGGCACATGACCCCATCTGGAGTCTCCAAACCCAGCAGATCCCTGCAACACGCTAGGGAGTCTCCCCAGATCTGCTGCTTGTTGGGTCCGTGCTGGAGGAGCAGTGGCCCGACTGTGCTGCGGATCACCGTTTATGGCAACCCCGAGCTGAGAGCCCGCTCCTCGGCTCCGTCTCTGCAGCCAGCTTCCCTGCTCTGACACCTGGGAGCTCTGCCACACTCAGGCACCCCCGGTCTTTCTGTGACCCCAAAGGTCCTGAGACCACATTGTCCCAGCGAGGGTTCCACCCCCCGCTTAGCCACTGGAGCGACATCTGTCAGCGGAGCCGACTTCTAGAAGTTCCGATTTTGTGCTCTGCTGCTCTATCATTTGCCGGTAGCGGCCAACGGAGGCCCCCTCCCCGCCATCTATCTTCCCCAATATCGCCTCGGATTCACTTCTCTGCATGTCCTACCTTCCAGAAAGTGGCTGCTTTTCTGTTCAGAGAGTTGCTGCTATTCTTTTCTTCGGTCTCCTGTTGAGTTCTAGGTGTTCAGAATGGTTTGATCCCTATCTAGCTGAATTCCTGGGTCCAGACGAAATTTAGGTCTCCTACTCCTCCGCCATCTTGCTCCTCCTCCTCAATTCATTGTTTTAAAGGTATGTTACACCCCAGAATTTTGTTCAATAATAAGCAGAATAAGGAGTGACACAAGTATGAAAAAGGACCATCCTTTATGAAGTTTATGATAGAAATCACACACTCTTCCTGAGTGGACACGTCCCTGGGTTGATAAAATATTTGTTTTATAAAGCACAATTACTAATGTTTAAATTACAACTCTGAAGTGAAGTTTTCCACAAGTACATGAAAGGTTTCCTGTATTGCATGCTCATGGCTCCTGGCTAGTACTGTCTTACAACAGGGAAGAAAAGAAAATCCTGTTTTCATATTTTAACTAGAATAATTTTTTTTTTTTTAAGATTTTTTTATTTATTTATTTGAGAGAGAGAGAATGAGAGAGAGCACATGAGAGGGGTTAGGGTCAGAGAGAGAAGCAGACTCCCTGCCGAGCAGGGAGCCCGATGCGGGACTCGATCCAGGGACTCCAGGATCATGACCTGAGCCGAAGGCAGTCGCTTAACCAACTGAGCCACCCAGGCGCCCCTTAACTAGAATAATTTAAAGATGGCATGTATTCTTTATTTCCCATTATTCTTTTTTTTTAATTCTTTAATTTTTGTTTGTTTGTTTTATTTATTTATTCATGAGAGTCAGAGAGAGAGATAGAGAGAGGCAGCAGCAGAGGGAGAAGCAGGCTCCCTGCCTAACAGGGAGCCCGATGCGGGACTCGATCCCAGGACTCTGGGATCGTGACCTGAGCCGAAGGCAGACGCTTAACCATCTGAGCCACCCAGGTGTCCCTCCCATTATTCTTTTTACAAAATAGTATCGTTTCTATTTAAAATGTGCCTTCCTCCCCCAACATATTAGATTTCTATTTATTTAGACTTAGTTTAATGCATCCAGTAATACTAGCATAATGAATGTTTGGATTCAAACTCAAGATGAATCTTAGCTTCCTCATTATTAAAAATGTGTAGCTTTTTTCTGCCTATGTTATCCCAATACAATAAAGATTTTTATAATTAAAAGATGGCTATGGTGTTTGTCACAAATTTTCAGTTATTAGAAAAACTAAGAGAATCGGAGGTGAAATTTTTTATCATTTAGATAATAAAATAAAAAGTATCATATTAATTATATAGGGTACTATATAATTACTGTTATAAAGTAGTGTTAGTATTCCACAGCTGCAGGTCTGAGTATTGGGTTATATAAGAGCTGAGTGAACATCTGAGTATATGTGTACCCGTCTGGAAAACAGCCAGTTGCAGCTCACACATTTCCTCATAATGTTCATTAACTTTTCATAGAGAAAGTGTTTCACACTTAGATCAGCTCTTTTAGAAGGAGGAAATTTAGAGCTAGAACAAATAGTATTTAATTCTCATTTTATAGACCAACTGTGAGAAACCCAGCCAGAAGCCAAGATTTTCAGTCCTACACATCTGGTCATGATGATTTTGGAATCTTTACACACTGATGATATGTCTTTGTTATGACTTTAGAATATATTCTGGCCAACTCATTAGGCAGGTATGGAAACAAATCCTGAATGAGTCAGACCGAGTTCCTATCATGCATGAAGAATACTGGACTCTTTTCATTGTGAAAGAGAAAAACAATTCTGTGGATGGTTTCATGGAGCCATTTTGCCATATTGTACATAAATGGAGTATGTTACTCCTCAGTGTTTTCCCCTCTTCTACTCTTTTTCAAAAAAAAAGAAAAAGGAAATGTACTTCCTTTCATTTATATGCTACTTTTCCTTATTTTTAGACCAAAGTTTGATAAGGATCTGAAGGCTTTCAAATAATTCATATGCATCATTTATAAAATACTTAAATATTCTCTTAAAGACACATTTAACCTAATCAGCTGTCATTTTGATATAAAATTTAAAGAAAATGAAAGACATGTTCGTTTAAAAATAGTCTTTAGGGGGCTTGTATGTTATGCCAAATAATATAGTAATAAGTTATCTCTGAGATAAAAACAGGAATACGGGGTATTTTGATGTTCATTTCACCCCCTGAATCATAGCTTATTATTAAACACTATGCAAAAAATATCAGTGATCATTAAATGCATGGGGAGGATTCATTTCTCATTAAGCATCTTCCCAGTTTACTGAGTGTTCTTGAGGTACTGAGAAAATCAGTTAAGATCTTTTCATATGCATTTAATGAAGAATAGTATCCTGAACTATCTATTGAATATATGGACTTATATCTAAAAGACTTTATTGAAAACCTTTCTTTTTTAAACAAAGATTGAATCTCTTCCATGACTCAGTAATGAAAAAGGAAATATTTATTTTGAGGATAAGCCAATTTATATATTATTGGAAATAACACAGACCACCCAGGCCTGAAGCCTACTGTTTATAGTTAAGGATCTTAAATCTACATATGCTCTTGATGAGCAAGAGCTATCTTTATTCCAGCTAGAAAGTTTTATGTCTACAAAGGGTAATAATTTCATGTTTCTCCCCACCACCCTTGGCTAGTAAAATTCTGTCAAGGAGATTATTTCATTTCCACAGGGGAAAAGATTTTTTTGGACCTCAGCAATGATAACATTTCCAAATTTCATCTGCCAAAGGGCTAATGTTTAATATTGTTGGAAAACACTAGAGTTATATTTGCCTTCAAAACCAGTTTCTTGTATAAATATGAGTGTGTGTATGTATGTATGACTGCATAAACAAAGACACAAAATGTAGCTGACTTGTTTTTAGTGCAAAATTTATACCTTGATTTGAAGCTTCATTCTCCTCTACTCAGCCATCAAATCTTAGAATTCTTCAAAGACTGGTTCTAAACTCTCTTCTTATCTCTCTCTGAATTCTCACTATAAATAGCTATCTCATGTTCATAGCTTTAACTGCTGTCTAACGGTAGGAGGGAAGGAAAAGAAAATGGTGCAAAGCAGAAACTGTCAGGCATGAATGTCTTCCACTTTTCATTGAAAAGTCATGTCTGTGAACCTCTGTGTTTCTCAGTAAAGTAGAAGGTAGGGTCAGAATTTGGAGGATTTGAAATACTTGTTTTGTATAGATCAGAGAAAAAATGATAGGATTGCTGGGCCATATTCAGGATCCGTTGAGCATGGTGATTATATTTTGCTTTGTGGTTTTCCCTAGCAGCACATACCAGCTTCATTATATTTACGGAGAAAGTAGTTAGTTTCACGATGGTTGCAGTTTTGCCAATGGAGGCGATGCAAAGACTGAATGGGAAAGGAGTTTAGAGTAATAGAATGTTTCCTAGGATCATGGAATTTAAACTAGATTAGGAGGATAGTGAAGAAGAAAGCATTGATAGGTGGGAAGCACTACGCAGCTAATGAATTGGAAGTCTCTTAAGAGACGGATCTTCATGGTGAGAGTAGTTCATCAAGACAATTGGAAGTAATAAGATGGACTGCTTGAATAAACGATTCAAGAACAGTTAGGATGGCAAGATTATGATAATTGTGGAAGTAAATGGCTGAGCTGACGTGGAGTTACTTAATGGAATCGAGAAGGCCAGAGGACTACATGGATCACACATGTGGATACGGAAGTCACTCAGAATAATGGAAAGATTTGGAATGCAGAGAAGACTGAGTTAAGTTCCAAAGCCTTTGATGAATATGGAAGAATGACAAGAGATTAGTAGATACAACAGTGATGCAGAGGCAGAGGGGGTGGTATGACTGAATGGCATGAGCCTCAAGTGATCAGGGTCTTTACTAAAGAATCAGAGATAAATGGTGTAAAGCTAGAAATAGAGAACAAGGAAGAATGTGATTAGTAAACAAATAGCCTTCATCTGAGATGGCTACAGGGCATATATGTCTCTAAGGAACAGCTACTTTTCACTGGAGGAGGCAAAAAAACAAAAATACACATACACACCGAACCTTTTCAAGATGGAGTTAATATTATAGGACAAAACACAGGTAGTCGGTACTCAGTGAAAGGTGATTTAGTAATAAAGTTGATTGAAACACCAATATTACGTGCTTACTCCTTTTGGTTTTCATGTGTATTGGTGTTTGGAATGGAGTATGCCTATACAGATGGACTTTAATAATCTCACCATTAAAGAGATGAGGTCAAGAGTACTAGGATGGGTAAGAGAAATTATCAGAACGATGGGTGATGTCAGTGCAAAATGTATAAATCAAATGAAACATCTACTGTTTAAGGACTGTAGTATTCTATTTGTAAATGTGGTAAACTGATTATGCACCTGTTGGAATTAAATTTTCCTCAGTGTCTCATGCTGTTTAAAGAAAATGCTTCTAGGTTTAATATTCTTTGAGTTAATGATCATATGATCATGCTTATAAATTACCAAGATACAATAAAAATTGCTTTTTCTTTAATGATTCATTTAACCTACTAAGTGGTAAAATTAAAAAATTGTTTTCTCATTGAATGATGTCATTATCCTTTCTTGGAAATACTTTTTAAAAATTTCCCAGTGAAATAAATCTTCTCTTACTAAGCAGATATATTTGGCTGCACCCATCTTCCAGTGTTGGACTTGGTATATGTTTGAGAAAATCTCCTTGTGTTGAGCAATTTCCTCAAATCCATTTAGTATTGAAATATAAATTTATAATCAAGGCTATTTGTTGTTATTAAAAGTATCTACAGAGGTAATCATGTAGCTAACATAGATATAACACTTATATTGTGCCAAGTGTTGTTAAAGTACTTTACATGTATTAATTGATACTCAAAACAATCCTATGGGGGTAGTCCCATTATTATCATCATCCCACTTTTACAGATGGGTAAACTGAGGTACAGAGAGGATAAACTAACCTGTTGGTAAGTGGCAGAGCCAGGACCTGGACCCAGCTGTTTGAATCCAGTCTGTGATATTAACCATTATGCTAAATCACTTTATGTGATATCGGGAAGAATATGGCCCATGAAAAAATAAAACTTTTACATTTTCTTTCTTATTTTTTAGTCCCTGTGGATTACTTAGGATTCAGTGTTTAAGACTGAAGAACCCAAAATACAGTGGCTTAAACTTTGTGAGAGAAATTTATTTCTTACATAAAAGAGGACACGAGGTGGGCAGTGCAGGGCTGATATGGCAACGCCATAGTCATTGTGTCTGGACCCACTGTTTCATCAGCCTTGTGAGTGTATTTCATTCCTGAGATCACTTCCTATACTAGGATGGCAGCTGGAACTCCAGCCACTGTGTCTGTCTTACAGGCCAGAAGGGAGATGAATAGTGAAAAAAGAAAAAAATGGACCACTTCTATCAGATTCAGCTTTCTTTAAACAAAGCCCCACTAATACTTTTGCTCTCATTTCATTATTTAGAATTCAGTCATATGGCCATACAGGCTGGGAATTGTGGTCTTTTGTTCTGGATAACAGCATAACTAGACAATGATTTCTGTTACTTAGAAAGGGAGAATGGATATTGGGTAAGTATCCAGCAGCCTGCGAGACACCATCCTTGGTATCCACATCCTTTCCTACTGGTCTTTTACACTGATTTTATCAGAACATTTTGGACTGAAAATTCATTTTTTTAAAAATATTTATCTATTTGGGAGGGCCAGAGATGGAGGGAAAGGGAGAGAGTGGGAGCATGAGTGGGGGAGGGGCGGAGGGAAAGGGAGAAGCGGACTCTCCACTGAGCTGGGAACCCAATGCTGGAGCTCCATCCCAGGACCCTGGGATCATGACCTGAGCCGAAGGCAGATGCTTAACTGACTGAGCCGCCCAGGTGCCCCGGACTGAAAATTTAAATAACAGACACAGGTGAGGAGAAGGATTGAAAAAGAGTAGAATGGGGATTTGGGGGGCACTCATAGCATATGGTGAGAGTAACACAAAAAGCAAATTGTGGCGGGCACAAGTCATAATTGCTGTAGTTTTCCTTTAGAGTAAAACTCTTCCATAAAGTGACTAGTGAAGTCTGATTATATATTCACATAAAATATGTTATTAACAGGTTAATAAAAAGCAGTACTTTTTTTTTGTACTGTTATGTTAATCACCATACATTACATCATTAGTTTTTGATGTAGTGTTCCATGATTCATTGTGTGTGGTTAATACCCAGTGCTCCATTCAACACATGCCCTCTTTAATACCCATCACCAGGCTAACCCATCCTCCTACCCCCCTCCCCTCTAGAACCCTCAGTTTGTTTCTCAGAGTCCATTGTCTCTCATGGTTCGTCCGCCCTCCGATTCCCCCCTCTTCATTTTTCCCTTCCTGCTATCTTCTTCTTTTTTTTTTTTTTTTAACATATATTGTGTTATTTGTTTCGGAGGTACAGATCTGTGATTCAACAGTCTTACACACTTCACAGCACTCACCATAGCACATACCCTCCCCAATGTCTATCACCCAGCCGCCCCATCCCTCCCACCCCCCACCACTCCAGCAACCCTCAGTTTGTTTCCTGAGATTAAGAATTCCTCATATCAGTGAGGTCATACGATACATGTCTTTCTCTGATTGACTTGTTTCACTCAGCATAATACCTTCCAGTTCCATCCACGTTGTTGCAAATGGCAAGATTTCATTCCTTTTGATGGCTGCATAATATTCCATTGTGTATATATATATATATATATATATATATATATATATATATACACACCACATCTTCTTTATCCATTCATCTGTTGATGGACATCTTGGCTCTTTCCATAGTTTGGCTATTGTGGACATTGCTAAGCAGTGTTTTTTAATTGGGCTTCTTGTCCCTACATGGGAAGGGAGTGGATGAAAAAATTATCACTTTGTGTCATTTATTTAGGTATGTAAGAGAAGATTGATTATTGAACTGAGAGAGTTCTAAATGATCAGAGGGAAGTTCCTTTCTAATTCTCCCTCTCTCTTGTCCACCCCCCTTTAAAGAGTGGAAGACATGCTATGTCTGATTTCACATGGAGTTATGGGAGTTTTATTATACAGAAAAAGAAAAACAAAGTATTTTGGAGGAAAAACATTTCATTGGAAAAGTTTTGTTTCCCCCCCCCCCCAACTGAAGGTAGTAGTAAGCTTCTGATCGTTACTTAAGTTTATTTCTTGTTTTATTTACAGCTTGGATCTCTTTATTGCTTTTGGTAATACATAAAAAGTTTTCATGAAAGTAGAGAATATTTTGCATGATATACATTTAAAAAAACAATATATGAAACTAAATGTCATGATCCATATTCTTATTTCCCTGTAAGTGTGCTTTGGAATACAGGGTAGCTATAGTAAAGTCTTATTTATTTTCAGGGGAGATTAAGTACACCTACTTTTTTCTAAAGATGGCCTAAGTATGAATATTTATATGACTTTGTCATTTATACACATTCTATCAACTATCACATTTTATTTTTTTTTTTTTTTTTTTTTTTTAAAGATTTTATTTATTTGACAGAGAGAGACACAGCGGAGAGAGGGAACACAAGCAGGGGGGAGTGGGAGAGGGAGAAGCAGGCCTCCCGCAGAGCAGGGAGCCCGATGCGGGGCTCGATCCCAGGACCCTGAGATCATGACCTGAGCCGAAGGCAGACGCTTAACGACTGAGCCACCCAGGCGCCCCTCAACTATCACATTTTAGATGACTTAAGTTTTCAATAAGTGACCTGAGGATTTGAATTAGAATGAGAAAACCTTCTACATCTTTATTTCAAGAGTGTATTAGGAACAAATTCTGACCTTAAGGGTCAAAGGTACTGGATGGATGATCATGGATTTAACAAGGAATTCTTTTCTGTCTCCTCTTTTCTATTGTGTTTTTTTTGTTGCTGCACAATTAGTAAACCCAGTTTACTAGTGTTATTGATGTTCTTTGTTTTGTTTTGTTGCTTGTGGAAACCTGATTAGAGCTTTTGAGAGTGAATTTTCAGTCAGAAATGATTTATTTTGTGTATCTAAGCTGGATTCCAGCTGTTTGAGGTTTTTCTCTTAGAAGTCTAGGTTTCATAGAGCATCTAGATTGAAAAGGCAGTTCTGGTTAGATGCCTCTCCTAGTCTTTCTTTTTTTTTTTTTTAAGATTTTATTTATTTGACAGAGAGAGAGACACAGCGAGAGAGGGAACACAAGGAAGGGGAGTGGGAGAGGGAGAAACAGGCTTCCCGCCGAGCAGGGAGCCCGATGTGGGGCTCGATCCCAGGACCCTGGGACCATGACCTGAGCCAAAGGCAGATGCTTAACAACAGAGCCACCCAGGCCCCCCTTTCCTAGTCTTTCTTAAGCAGTTTAAATTCTTTGTTTTTCTAAGTTTCGAAGAATTTTACTTAGATTTTCATGTTAAAGATCGGTATTTAAGCTTCAATTTGTTACACTGATAGAATTATAGATTCCAAAATTTGCTTGTAAAAATGGCTAGTTTTTTATTTTGTTATGTTATGTTAATCACCATTATGTCATTAGTTTTTGATGTAGTGTTCCATGATTCATTGTTTGCATATAACACCCAGTGCTCCATTCAGTACGTGCCCTCTTTAATACCCATCACCAGGCTAACCCATCCCTCCACCCCCCTCCCCTCTTGAACCCTCAGTTTGTTTCTCAGAGTCCATAGTCTCTCATGGTTCGTCTCCCCCTCTGATTTTCCCCCCTTCATTTTTCCCTTCCTACTATCTTCTTCTTTTTTTTAACATGTAATGTATTATTTGTTTCAGAGGTACAGGTCTGTGATTCAACAGTCTTACACAATTCACAGCACTCACCATAGCACATACCCTCCCCAATGTCTATCACCCAGCCAAAAAATGGCTAGTTTTAAGGAAGGAAGGGTTTTTTTTAATTACTTGTGCTTTTCTAATTTCAATTAATCAAATCAGAATTCACTCCAAGAAAAGTGCCACAGTATATATCAAAAGAACATTTCCTTAGTGCTTCTGATTCAGAAATTATAACCTCTAATAATGTGAAGAGACAAACTTCTATTCATATTTACCATATGATTTATCATACATAATTTTTTGCATGAATTCTTGCCTTCTTATTTTTTTCACCAAAATGTAAGCAGTTTCAAACATATAGTTTTGACTTACATGACTTGTCAGACTCTTCTGTTTATTATTAAAGCAGAGTTGCATATCTTCCTTCATAATGCTACAAATGTTAAAAGTTCTACACAATAACATTTTCTGGAAAGGTATTGGCCATCATTATTCTTAAGACTACAGATTTCTGTTGACTTTCAAAAGTTGTTGGTTTTTTTTAGATAAGCTTTCAGTTTTATCATATTCAGATCATACATACCTGAGAGAGCATCTGTAAAAATCTCAATTCTGTTTTTATGTGAAGTCCCAGTTATAATATACTTCTCATGACACTATATCAGGTTACTTATCAGCTTACTTTTTAGAAAGGCCATTTGTGATTGTTTCCTTGTTGACTATAATCCTTAGAAGAAAAGCCCCCCTTGAAAATTATATACCAGCACTAAAAATATATGTCTGTAATCATAATCTTACTGGGTTCAATTGATCAATAACCACCCCCTGAACTACCGTATGGTCACATTAACTTAGTATGGATTTCTATGAGGTTTTCATGGTTCTAATATCAATGAAGAGAAGAAAGTTGTATCTCACATTCAATTATCACAATATTAATTTTAATCTTTAGAAAGTCACTTAACATACGCAGGCTGTCGTTACTTTTGTGATTATGTAGAAGTTCATTGTTCTGTATGGTAGCCACCAGCCACATACAGCTCTCGAGCACTTGAAATGGGGCTAGTCCAAATTTAGTGTGCTATAAGTATAAAGCACACACTAGATTTTGAAGACTTAGTGCAGAAAAAGGTGTAAATATCTCACTAATAATTCTTTTATGTTGATTATTTGTTGATATGATATATCTTAGATATATTGGGTTATGTAAAATATATTATTGAAATTAATTTCTCATCTTTCACTTTTCTTTTTAATATATGGCCATTAGCAGATTTAAAATTATATACACATAGCTTGCATTATATTTCTGTTGGACAGTGATACTTTAGCAGATATAAGACTAGAGATGATCTCTATGGATCCTTCTGTTCCCAGCATTGTGGTGATTCTGATTGATGTCCTGATTGACTATGGAGCCGTCATTTTATTTTTGATTGTTATGATATTGCTGTCTCTATTGAGGACTTTTACAGTATGTTACTTTGGAATGTAGAGCTCTTGGAAAATCCTTTCTGTTTCTCAGGGCATAAACCAAACTTCTTCGCTTTGGAGAATTTCACCTTTAAACTTTTTATTATGCCTAAATTTTCTCATTTCTGAAGTTGGATCTTTCTACCTGGTAAGCTGTTATCATGCCTTTCTTCATCATTTTATTGTTAAAAACCTCACATTTATTGATTTTATCTAGTGATCGCATTTTTCCATCCAAAACTTTTGACTTCTCAGAGTTTGAGTTCTGTCTTCATTAGGTCTAGAATGGATAATAGAATGAATGAATATAGGATTTAGAGTGAAAAGTCTTAGATTCTAATTCTGGTTCCTCATCTAATAACTTACTAACTTAACAATCCTAGACAAGACAATTGTCTTCCTAAACCTCAATCTTTTTATCTGTAAAATGGATATTATGAGGCTCAAATAAAACATTATGTAAATATTGTTACCACTTACCCATGTTCTTATTCAGAAATATTTTCCTTTTAACCTTCTTGACAGCATTCGACTTCAAGGGTACTGTCCTTTCCTAGTGTCCTTTATTCCTTGCTATTTACTCCTATTATTATTTTAGGTCTTCTCTTTCTCTCATCCATTGATATTTGTGTTTCCACGATCTTTAGTCCTTCTAAGAAACTATGGTTATAAAGGAAAAATAGAGCAAATATCTTATTGCTCACAAAATGAAAGCATCACTTGGGATTTGCATGTAGATTTTTAATAGCCGAGATCATAGATTGAGAGAAAAGTTCCAAATACCAAGAGTGGGGGAAGGGAGAGCACCACATATTGAAGAATACAAGACCCTAGGTGAAGGGAGAACCCAACACATACTGAATACTTATCATGTGCCAGGCACTGCTCTTGATAGATGATTTTATGTTACCTCATTTTATTTCATGTTCACTACAATTTTTTAAGGGAGTTTTGTTTTTTCCTCCTATCTTATAGAGAAAGGAACTTCGGGCCAGGCCATTAAGTAACTTGCTTTCAAGTAATTCAAGTCTCTCCTTATTGTTTATCTGCATTCCCCCCCACCCCAGACCATTGTTTGGTAAACACTATTTACTTTGGGTGCTTGAGTTCTATGCTAACCATGTAGATAGAGTTGGTCTCCAGTGTACTAGTGAAACTAAATGAAATTTGAGTGTTTTTAAACAAGGATACCAGATACGATATTTATGAAATGAATTTTGTACTGTTTTGGGAAACATAGATCTCTAGACCGGTCTTTAGAGTGGGTGGAAGGAGGGTGGTGGTAATTCAGAAGGCCTTCCTTTCCCGAGCTAAAAATGCCAACAGAACTTTCAGGTCTGAAAGCTGCTCAACACTCAAAGTGAAACCCTCTCAGTGTCTGGTTTTCTTTCCCACATTCCCTTAGGACCTGGCTCTCACTCTTCAGCCAGCTACTTCCGTTACGGGTAGGCAAAGCTAAAATGGTAATTGTAAATTTGTGAATTATGCTGTGCCTTTCAGGGCTAACTCCAGACTCACTTGAAATGTCTTCACAAATGTGGCTTATAACAATCTGCGTGCTTCCCTCAAAGCTTTCCTCTCTGTCCATGCTTTTCTGCTTATTAGCTCCCTCGTGTTCTACCCCATACATGTCTCTTAGGTTCCACCAGTCCATTCTTCCCTCCTGACTTGCTGACTTCGTTTTTGGAATGGCCAAAAGATGCCGGATACTTTGTGCTTTCGAAGTCTTATGGCAAATGTGCTCTATGGACTCCAGTGTAGAATTTGTGGCAGGAATGAATGGACTCTTGAGAAAGAAATACCGTATTTTCAAGTCCATGTTCTCATACTAAAGAAGGCCGGACAAGACATTTATAAAATATGATTTCTAAGTGCACAGGTTTCTAAAGAAATCTTTTTTCCCTTAAGGAGAAAAGAGGCATCTGTTGTATTTCTAGAACAAATAACCCTTAACCTCTTTCTTCTTCATTTTCTCTTTCATTTACATGAATGAATATTTGAGAAGCTCTTATCTCCACGTTCAGACCTCTACAATTTTTCTACTTAAAAAAGAAAGTTATGTGAAGTGTTATTATTACATTGGGTAATTTTATTTCAAACTAAATACCAGAATATTATAATTCTTTTATCCTACTGTGTAGGTCAGCTTATAAAAAATGTAGATGGTACTTTCACTTAATTCTCCCTCCTCTTTAGCCTCTTGGAATTTTGCCTCTGAAGCTTGAATTTCCTTCCCTTTCTTCTACAAAAATGAGATGCAGAACAAGGCATGGCTTGAAGTCAAAGTAAATTCCCATCTTTAAGTTCTAGCAACCGATACAGGCTCCTTAAGGCCAAAGCCTGCCTATTAGCCACTTGGCTGTTGGGTGACTATATGTTCTAGGAAAGGGTACTGGACTAACTCTAAGAATGTGGAGTGTTGATATACTGTTACCAAAAATTAAAAAAAAAAAAAAACACTCTGTGTATTAAGTATTTGTCTGGCAGGATACTGAAAACCTAAAATATAGCCCACACATACAAACTTGTTGGAAGACAAAATACATTTTTCACCAAGTTAGAGTCTCATAGTGAGAAAAGCCAAGCTAGTTTGGATTTTAAAGTTTTCCTCCCATTTTCCCCTACTACCAAGCTCCACAGGGCCCCCTAATCATGTAGCACTGAAAAGAAAGTACTTTCTGCATTTTTAAATACTGTTACTGCTTTTGACTCCCCAGCCTCTCAGTTTACATATGCGAAGGAAAATAAAAAAACTATAAGGAACAGACATTAGCTAGGATGGTATTTAGGAGGGAATTAAGATGTAATTAGAATTACTTAGGTGTGCCCATACATCAGTTTTGCCATCTTTAAAGCAGAACATAGGTAATCCTAAAACTGTGTGTGTATATAAATCTTGTCAGCTTTTTAATATATTCTTAAACATTTCCCAGTGGAGGTTTGTTAAATGTTCTGAGATATTTTCTTGCTAAATATTAGATTATATACACATTAAATACTCTACAATATTTTCCTGTAAAATGTTGCACATGAATGTTTCACCTTTCAAAACTGGTAAAAGCAAGAGTATGTTGCAGAAAATCAGCTTATAAAAAATGTAGATGGTACTGTAAGCGGTATACCCTGGTTATTTGCTATAGTACTTAATTCAACAGAGCTCAGATAATTTCCACATACGGAAATATGATGGACTAATACAGAAATAGATAAGCCCTTGAAGGTAAAATATGATTTTGACCATTTGACTATTTAGTTGGTATTAGAAGTTTTTTTACTTTGGGTAGAGTGTTAATTTTACAATATTTTTTCTACTTAGAACAAAGAAGGTATCTTCAGTGGTCTCTAGAATATGTTCCAGTGCACCTCATACAAATTTGGTATTGATTTGGTTTTTTACTTTGGTTTTACTTCGAAACCTAGAATCAAACTGGGACTGTATCAGGTTTGAGCAAATCATAAAAATTTGTGGATAATTTGCATCAGAATTTTTAAGTTTTGCAGAATCTGAAGGACCGTTCAATTCAGTCCTTTCATTTTACACTTGGAGAAACTAAGGCTGAGAATCTCAGTATGTTTCTGTTTAAGGTTTTGTAACTGTTTAGTCAAAGAGCCAGAACTAAAAATGAGAATCTCAGACTCTGGCTTATCATAAATTAATTATGGAGTCTAAACTGGGAGAAGAATGTTCACTAGAAAGAAAAGAGTTAACCTCTCACTATAGCAGAACATATATATCTCTCGACCTATTTGTAGATGAACCAGTCATTTCTGTCGAAATTCATGATAACCTTAAGACCATTCTAAGTCATTAATGTTGTTGGCTCCAGTAAGTGAAACACTGCTCAAGTAAGAATAGCTGTCTTTCCTTTCTCTTGCATTTCTAAATTATCAATGCCACATGATTGATATCTCAGAAATACCTTCCAGATGGCTTTACTGTTTGTTTACTGAACTGTGTTGCAAAACTGCTTGTTCCTTATTCAGGCTGGTCAGATAGGGTTGGTTTTTGTTTTTGAGGTAAAGAAGACTGTTTGCATATAAATTCATTGTGTTTTGTGTGTGTGTTAAAAAAAAACTTTATTTTTCCAAGTAGTTTGATGAATTAAAACCTTTTTATTTTAGTTTTTTATCTGTGTAGAATTTTACTTTTAATAAAACTTGGGGGAAAGTAAAACATCCTTTTCTAAAGTTTCTCAAAAAATATCAGGGTATCCCTGCAAACAGTCCCTTTTTCTTCCCTCCATTACTCAACTCAATCCCCCCAAAATATTTGCAGAAGTGGAGTTCTAAGGCTGGTAAGAGCCATCAAACTTAGGATTTCCCATGAGATCCTCTTAGAAGGGATTAAGAAGACTTCAGGAGCCCCTTCTCCTCCACACCCTCCCCTAGTGCTCCATCTTTTCTGTCTTTTGTCACTCATTTCCCTCCCTGAGGTTGATTTGCTGGTTTTGTCATCTTAAAATTATAATGCCTAAAGGATGATAAATTCTGTGTTCAGTGAGTAGTTTTGAGATTTTTATAACTCTTTAATTGCAGGCATTTAATCCTGTGTTTAGAAAGCTATGTGTTACGATGCTCAAACCCTCTGGCGCTTTCCCCGTCTCCTCCCCAAAAGACCACCAACAAAACCCCAGGCAGTAACAATGTATTGAGCACCTTCTCTGTTTCAGACCTAACTCTATGTCCTACAGCAGTGCTCTTACGGGAAGTCATACTATGTGATTTTACATTTGAGGAAACGGAAGCCCTCTGAGGTCAAGTGATTTAATCATTAGTCTCTACAAGTTCTCTTGTGCATTCAGTTTTGCAGTCACTTCCTACCCTTACCCCATCCCTGGTACCAGGGAAATGCCGATCTGCTTCCTGTCACTATAAATGAGATTCTTTCCCTAGAATTTCATATAAGTAGAATCACACAGTATACAGTGTTGGGTCTGGCTTCTCCTCCACATTTTTTTGAGATTCATCTGTTCTGTTGAGTATATCACCAGTTCGTTTTTTTTCACTGCTGAGTAATGTTCCCTTATATGCCACAGTTTACGCATTCATATGTCTGTGGAATCCTTTCCAGGTCCAGTCAACTTTTCATTTGACAGTTTATGTCATAGGTATTGTCCCAGATTTGTAAATAATTAGGTTATAACGTGATTATATCTTTGTATCTTTGGAGGGAGGGCTGTAATGTTGGACCTTTTAGATAATGGTGTTAATGTCCTGGCAGATGCTGTCCAATTTCCTCTTGCTATTCGTGGCTCGATCTTTCAACTTAGGGTTTAAGCTGATGAGTTTGACATGGGTAGGGATTATTACATTTTCTTTATAGTCCTCCCACTACTGAGGACAGGAACTACCATACACTCACCTTTGTAGTTTGTAACGTCACAGTAATAACAGAAGGAGTAGTAATAGGTGATATTGAGCACTTAGTATAATAATTATATGAAGTTGGTGCTATTTTTTGCATTTTACCTGTAAACAGACACAGGATTTATACAACTTGCTTGTCTGATTCTGTAGCCCTCCCCTTTTAACTCTGCTGCCTCAGTGCTTAATAATTGTGGGACAAACAAATGAATGTGTAGAAGAATAAGGATTGCTTCATAGTTCTCCGGATATGGTGTTAGTTACACAAAAGTATATAACTTTGTCTGAAATGACTCATTGGTAGTCTTAGTTTTCATCATCCTTCCCTGTTCCCACAATAAATGATGTGACTTTATTAATCATATACACACAGAGCAATATCTAGAACTCCATTATGGTTGCCAGAAATGAGGTTACTCTCTGAGGCAGAGACAGTCTAGATGAATTCCTACTTGGATGGTGACAAGCAAGTAATCGGTCTTCATTATGTTAAAGCACTGAGATTTTTTGGCTTGTTTACTGCAACAGCTAGTGTTAATGACCTTGATTTTATTTATTTATTTTTTTTAAAGATTTTATTTATTTATTTGACAGAGAGAGAGAGAAAGAGATCACAAGCAGGCAGACAGGCAGGCAGAGGGAGAGGGAGAAGCAGGCTCCCTGCTGAGCACAGAGCCCGATGCGAGGCTCGATCCCAGGACTCTGGGATCATGACCTGAGCCGAAGGCAGACGCCCAACTGACTGAGCCACCCAGGCGCCCCATGACCTTGATTTTATAGTGTCATTAAGTTTCATACTTTATGTCTGTATTTAGTTGTGGTTTTGAAAGGAGTTATTATTTTTAAACTAATTTGTTAATCTATCAAAAGATATTAAAAATCTGTCTTAAAGTTGATGTGTGGTTTAATCTATTATCTTAAAGAACAATATAAGTTTTTAGATGGCTTTAATATCTGTTGCTTTCAACAGAATTCAGTTTGTAAGTTGACATGTTACAAAGTTTAAACAAATATTACTAAATTAGATTAATTTAGAAGTAAACAATGAGATGAGATTCAGTAGTAGGTCCTGAAAACTCCACTTGGAATATCATTGTTAAACACAAATCTGGTCATGTCATTCTTGTGGAGCATAGGGCCTTTTGCCTTATAGGTAAATTTCAAACTCAATTTGGGGTGGTCTGGCCTGTGCCAGTCTCCCTCCACTCTGCTTCCTTGTCTCCAGGCTCCAGTTACATTAAACTTCCTCAGTGCCCAAAATACTCAATGTTCTCTTTTCTCTAAATCTTATAGATACTGTCTCTCCCTGCTTTCTTCTTCCCCTTCTTCCTTTACATACCACCTTAAATATGGCATTTTTCTGGCTAGCCTTCCATGACAAAGCCAAGGTCAGGCACCCTTCCTTTGTGCTCCTATAAACACTGTGTCCCTTATATTGATACACTTTCTGTAATATTGTAGCACTTTTCACTTATAGGTATACCCCACTGGATGGTGAACTTCTGGAAAACAGGGAAAATAGCTATTCCCAGCACTTGGCAACCTGCCTGGTACATAGTCAACTCAGAGTAAATATTTGTGAAATATTGAATGTGTGAATAAGTGAATGAATGATGAATGAATGTGAATAATGCCCCAATCTACAAACTTTACGGTCTTACTTTTTTTACTCAGGTACAGATCCTAGTCAATTAACAAGCTAACTATATCAGCGTCCCAGTCCTGCCTTTTAGACTTGATAGTTTTACATTACAGTCACTTACATTGCATTTGAGGTATTTAAAATAGCTCTAGGGGCACCTGGCTGGTTCAATCTATAGAGCATGCAACTCTTGATCTCAGGGTCATGATTTCAAACCCCATGTTGGGTATTGAGCCTACTTAAAAAAAAAAAAAAACATTAAAGAAAGATGAGCGACTCATATTTTAGACTTACTTATGCATATTTATGTCTATATAAATTCATGCCAAATTATCAGTATAAAAAATTAATACAAATTGATATTAAGGACAATCATTGGAAGTTGTTAATAAGTGTCAGGGTAGCTAATTTAAACATATACAAATTTCTGGGCACCTGGGTGGCTCAGTCAGCTATGCATCTGCCTTTGGCTCAGGTGTTGATCCCGGAGTCGTGGAATCGAGCCCCAGGTCAGGCTCCCTCCTCAGCGGGGAGTCTGCTTCTCCCTCCCCCTCTGCCCCTCTCCATTGCTCGTGCTCTCTCTCTCTCTTTCTCTCAAAATAAATAAAATCTTTTTTAAAAAGTTTCTCAAAAAATATACACAAATTTCTTTAGAAACTGAATGTGAAAAACCCCCAAACTCTAGAATTGCTGTTAAAAAAAAGAATCCAAAAAAGTTGGTACCCAATTAGAAATATATGAAGTATGATGTTATCAGTTACTACACAGATAAAAATTTCTCTCTTTCAACATATATCTTTTGAGTGACTAATATGTTATGCATTGCTGTAGGCACTTGGGATACATAATTGAACAATGTTAACTTCCTGAATGCTTTAATAAATAGGAAAAAATGGAGCCTAGAACACATACACACACGTTTATGCATATATGTAAAATACTAATTAGTATGTTTTAGATAAGCCTATTTCTGAAACCAATACCAAAAGATTTTAGGATTATTTAAAGTGAGATATTAAAGTTACTGTGAAAAAAACTAAATGATGGTAGGATTTGGGAGGAAAGGGGGAATTGTGCTTTGAATTTCCTTAAATGTAATAAACAAATACAATTGATCTTCAAGAATAATATACCTGGCCCGTATGGTAGACTGTGTTATTGTTCAGAAACCTTTGCTGCTCCTCCCTATCCTATTGGCCTCATGCCAGGCCTTAGCTTTGCCTTAACTAATAAAATAAGAGTGGAAATGATTTATGTTTACTTATGAGCAGAAGTTTTGAGTCAGAACATAGTGTCCTATATTCTCTTTTCTTCTCTGCTCTGACAACCAGCAGATCTGATAGATGCTTCTTCCTCACCCTAACGTCTGAAATAAAAATGACCTATAAGACGAGCCATTGCCAACCCTTGTTTGACATGTAACATGAGCAAGAAAAAAAAATGTTGAAAGCCATTGAAATTTTATTACGGCAACATAACCTCACCCAGTGGTTGTCCAACTTGAGCATGCATTAGAATCACGTGAAGATTCTGTTAAAAGGCGATTGTACAGGTTTTACACTGTTGGGCCCCTTAGAGTTTCTGAATTCAGTAGGTCTGGGGTGGGGACCAAGAATTTGCATTTCTAACAAGTTACCATCAGATGCTGAGGTGCTTCAGAGCCCGCACTTTGAGAACTCACCTTTCCTGATACAGCCCGTGAATTCATATTCCTGGATACTCTAATTACTTAATAAATATTACAGCAACAAAATGCGGAATATTTCCCAACTTCATTAATAAAGAAGTAAACTCTGTAAAATGCTCCTTTGATTTGTGGAATATGGACACACAAAATGTCGTAAGAAACCCTAAATTTGGTAGAGTGGATTAGATAACCATGGAAATTACTATCATATTAGTCAGATTCAAATAAAAGGTGCTAAAAATATACAAAGAGCAAAGGGAATTTGAGAAAGAAACAGTCACATCTGATTGTGGGAGAAAATGCCATCCTGATGGACTTAGTAGGAATTCTCTCAAAAAAGGAGGGTAGTTAAAGAGGTCATTGCATATGGAAGGACCACGGATGACCAAAATGAGAGAGGTGAGAAAGTGTGAAATGCATCTGAACATAACACTAATAGAGTTCGCTACTGAGAGACAGATAAAGGAGAGTCTCTTTCAGAAGTCCAGTTTCTAACTTGGTCTGTAATGAAACACAGTGAAGCTTCAGTTCAGTACTGTTTTTTGTATTCATGTTTACATTGAGGTGCTTTGGGAGTTTTTGTTGCTAAAGGTGGCAAATTAATACCAAGGGTAGGCCTTATGATTGTCCAGGAAGTCCTGGAGAGACTGCTGTGAATAATAGCTATTGTCGAAGAGGAAGTGGGTGAGAGAGGCCAGCATGGAGTCTTGACCAAAGGACACTCCCCAGTACGTCAGGTTTAGCTAGGAGACATGTGGAAGTGAGGAAATGGAAATTGGTTCCATGCGCTTCAGTCCTGTGTAAAGTCTTTGCATAGAACTAGTTGGAAGAGCATTGCTCTCTGTGTTCACATGTTTTGTGGTTTCTTTTCTATGGCCCAAGGTCCCACTGCTTCTCTGTGGTATTTCTCCTCCACAGGGAGACCTCAGCAGGCAGAAAGGGAGTTGACTGGGATGTAGAATGATTTTAGTGTTGTGTGAGGGTGTCTAGGAACAAACTGTTTTCAGGGACATCACTTAACCTCTTTGGGCCTTGGTTTCTTAATTTGTAAAATATAATTCTCTCAGGTTCCAGTATTCCATTTTTCTAATACTTTCGGCCAACAAAATTCCGGTATGTGTTAACTTGCCCAATTTCTATTATACATACCACAAATTAAGTTCATAATCTTTGAGATGCATGAAGTACGCTGCAGTATTTGAAATAAATGTATTTCTTTTAGAGTTAGGATACTCTGTAGTGCTCAATCAGAAAATAGTTTTCTAAAAGCTTCCAAAATTTTGTTTTTACTCCATTACCTATAGATGGCGTATTTTATTTTTAGATTTGAACTTTGATACTGAATAAGCATAAACTTAGGAAAAAGCATGGCCTAATGTTATAGTTTCAAATAGCTGCTTATTTTGTTCAGTATGAAAACCAATTGCCATTATTATTTTAATGACATAGATACCAACATGCATTTGAAAACAAATTAATGTTGATTCAAAGATTCTGTATAATTGAAAACATTTGTTTTAATCTTTTACAACCATTATGGGAGGGAGAAAAAATGAAAATACTTGCCAGTCTTGAAGTCTTTAAAAAATGGATTGGTTCAGAATTGTGGTTATAATTCTGTTTAATGTAAATAATTTGTGGCTATTGCAATGCCATGATCTTAAGGAACTTGCAAAGTTTTTCCTTGGATTTACATAAAACACCATTTTGATCTTAAATTTGGCTTTTGCCTCTAGTTAATTTGTCAGGTCTAAACACATGCCATTTCCTCAGCAACTGCAAACAGGCCTTTCATGTTAGGTCCAATACAACTCAAATCTACTCCTTTTACAAGTATTTTAAAGCTTGACTAGTATTGCTATTACTGTTTCATTTTGGGAGGGAAATTCATCCTAATTAGCATTTCTTTTAGAAACATTCTGTAGGTGATTCTTGGTTCATATTTAGGACACACCAGAAAAAGTGCACAATAATCATCTGGGGACTTACAAACACACTTGATTACCCGTAACTGCTGCCTGCTTCAGTAACGTCCCTTAGGTTCTTGAGAAGAAAGCTAAACACCAATGTTCCATTCCATATGAAATAAAGTACTGTAAAATATTTGCCAGAATCAAAAATAACATTTTTGATGCTCTTGGAGAATTCACTTATATTTAAAGAAATCCAATTGAAAATTAGTTTGAAGATATATAATGTGTTCATGAAGCAAAGAAAATAATCGTCCTCAAATTTCTTGATTTGTTGCTATTCCGACTTCAGATTTTTGTATGAGGTTCTTAAGATAGGAACATAACATTAGTTATTTTGCTTTCTCATATACAGTGCCATATGCAGACTGAAACTGAGCTCTCTCAGTCTATTAGTCAAATAATATTAGATCTAAGAGAAAAAGTCTCTTGTGTGTATGTAAGCAATGAATGTATTTTAATTGAGCACCCCAAGTTCTGAGTAGTAAATTGAAATTGTTGATTTAAGCTATTGGAGCATGCTATGTGATTAAGACAGTGAAGTGTTTTTTTTGTTTGTTTGTTTTTTTAAACAAAACGAAAACAAAAGGCTGGAATTAATTCCATGTCGATCTTTTTTTGTTATTCTTATGATAAACAGGTGTCAACCAAAATTCTATAGTTGTTGATCAAGTTTCAGTTACTAATTTATAACTGAGTACTTAGATGAGTTTCTACACTTGAAAATGGATTAGGAAAATTAATTAGAAAAAGTGGTTTATTCTTTTATGTGAGTTTTCAAAACAAAATAAGAAAAATTTAACTTTAAGTTGAGTTCAACAAAGATGATGCAGATGGCCTCAAGAGCAGCCTAATCCCAGAACTTGCACATCCCTTGTGGAAACATTGACATTTTCATTAACATTAGGAAACCACCAAATACATTAATCCTGTCCAACTCTGCTGAATGGGCTAGACTTGGCATATATCTAGCCAGAAAAGGGAGCCAGAGAAATAAGAATATACCAGGGCTGCTCAGTCTCTAACATAAATATATTAATCAACTTATGGATATACTATAACCTTCCTTTTTTAGAAGTCAACTAGATTCAGGAATATGTCATTTTCAATGCTGTATTGGTTTAGGATATATGATTTTAAGATCTTCCAATGCTGTACTAAAACTTTTTTTTTTTTGAGAGAGAGAGAGAGAACGCATGCGAGTGTGCATGAGCGGGGGCGGGGGTGGGGTGGCTGGGAGGGGCAGAGGGCCAGAGAGAATTTTAAGCAGGCTCCATGCCCAGCGAGGAGCCTGCCCGCAGGCCTCGATCTCACAACCCTGATGACCCAAGCTGAAATCAAGAGTTGGATGCTTAACCCACTGAGCCACCCAGGGTGCCCAAGTGTATTAAAACATTTCAGTAAAATCATGGACTTTTTCTTTCATTTAAAAAAAAAAACTATATAAAATTGCATGAGTTTTCTTTATAATAAATACAACAATGAGTCACAAATTTGAAGCATTTAAATAGGCATTCTGGTTCCTTTTTTAACTTTCACATTAAACTTTTCAGTCATATGCACTCCAAATATATTTATGTTTTTAATACCAGTGATAATTAGACAAATCAAAACTTTGATTTTGATTCAGCTATTATCTGTAACTATTATTTATAATTAACTTTATATGTCATTCTTTTTATACCTTCTATATGCCTGAACTTTAAGCATTTTCTGTTTTAAATAATTTTGTTCACATATAATAATGTAACTTGTTTTTGATACTGAGTGACTTAGGTGATTACAATATAATCAACAGAATAGAATATTTTAAGGCTTATCAATGTACTCAACTATTTTAAATCTAATTCATCTCTATTTATTGCCAGTCTTTTAGCATCGTTAATTATGGTTTTGCATGTACTGCTTTTCTCAAATCAAATAATTTAAGAAGATAAATGAAGAAAAAGACTGGACAAAGAAATTTGAAGCTGAATTATAAATATAAAGCACGGTAGAGTAATTAAACTCTTGAGAAGCACTACTGATACAAGAAATTTTGTGTCATAACTTGTAGTCAAGGTTATAACTTTTAGTCAAGGTTATTTTTATTCTTATGAGAAACAAACACAGAGCTTTGCATATACCTTTTTTTTAATGGTCAGAGATGGCATATAATTTATCTTTCCCTTCCTCAAGAAATAAGCAATACAGTGTTTTCTGTGTATTAGCTGCCCAATAAAGAAATGACTGTTGAGCGAATAAAGATAGATGATGTAATATTTAATCAATATTTGAGTTTCCTTTTAATCAATTCAGTGATTAAAAATGGACAGAACTCTGAAATTGATACTTAATGCATGTTTCTTTCTTTCTTTCTTTTTTTAATCCTTGTAGTCACCTAATTATCCATGTTGATTGGGGATATAGTTTCTGAAAATTTTAATCTAAACTATCTACTTTAGTTAGTAATTTTACAAAACTTTTACAACAGTGAAGTTGACTACTTTGAGTTTACATTCTCTGCCATTGTGGGGGTGAAATAGAGATGAATAATTTGCACTGTTTAATCTGTTCCTAAGTACTCAAGTATTGATGTTTTAAATGAAACTACACAATATATAAATATATACTTGTAAAAATTTTTTTAGTAATATATAAATAGAGAGTAAAAGTTCTTTTCATGCATCTTAACCCATTCGACTTCATTAGGTAGCCTACTATCAAGGGTTTCAGATATTTCTTTTTGACCACTTTTTCATATGTATATAAACAACATTTTTACGTTTTCTCATTAATTATATTTCAGCATTGATATTTAATATAGATAATAATGTAACATTTAATCATTTTTGAGATTATATCTATAGAATTCCTTCTTTTATTTGATGGTGTTTCTTATCAGGTCTTTCTATAGCAGACTAATCCAATAGTTGGTCTTGTAATCTTAAAGTTAAAAAAGAAAAGGTTCCCTTTGAACCTTTGCAGGAATAAGTTCCACATCAGTAAGTATTACAAAACAATAAGCAAATATAATAATATTAGTAGCAGGCCAGTAATCTCAAGGCAAATTCAGGGGGTTTTTTTGTATGGTTTTTAAAAAAATTTTTTATTCTCGATGGTGAGATCAATTTTTTGTTTATGTTACTAGTGACAGAATAATTCATTCTATTTTTCTATTGTGATTTCTAATAACACTAGCAGTAAATAAAATGATAAAATAATTGGTAGAATTTCAGAATTAGAAGACATTCAGTCAGTCAATTATGAAGGTAATTTACTTCCAGGCTCTTGTTTAACAGACAACAAAATTGAACCCTAAAGTTAAATGATTTACTCCAGGTTGGTAGTGAAGTTATGACTGTGAATCATTCAAATCAAGAGTCTTTTCCACTGTAGCATGCACTGCCTTCAAGAAATATTTTAAAGATTTATTGAGTACTACATCTTTTATATTCCATTATGTTTACCAAATAAAAAAAGTGGGAAACAAAATAGTTTTCATTGTTTTCAGCTTAATAGAGACCATAATGATATAGCACATGTACATATCAGATTTTATGTTGGTGTCAAATGGTGGGGTGTTCTTAAAGATTTCATAACTGTATAGAATGATAGGAATGAACATCAGCTGTAATTAAAAGTCTAATATGACGATATTTACTTGTGGGAATTTAATGCAATGTAGCTAAGATTAACAACATTTCAAATGTCAGTAAATGTGTTTTTAAGGGAAAACATGCAAAAAATGATAAATCACCTCACAGAGCTACAAACTCTTCAAAAAATGGTTTACTAGTGACATCTGCTGGTGTAATTTGGTAATAAAAATAAAAGTATCTCCTGGAAATAATTTCATGGAAATTAAGCGTGAGACAAAGAATCTTTGTGGGCAAATTGTTTTGTTTTTTTTTTAACTATCATTTACACTTACAATTTAAAAAAAAAATTGTGTTTGTGGGTTCCCCCTCTCATTGGCATTTGACCAAGTATATTATTCTAATAACAGTATTAAACTTTATACTTTCTTCTCCACAGTGTATAATTCCAGCCTGAACCTCTCTAATAAGTTGTGTATCACCTAAGTTGTTTGATATGGTGCTGCACTATTTCCTCCTCCTCTTTCCTGAACCTTGCACATAACCTTGCAAATGTAGAGATTCAGTAACTACGATTGACTCTTACTAGATATTTATGCCATTTATAGGCTAACTAATAGAAAAGTCTGTGTGTACATGAGTTATAGGCATTATATTTATGCACGCTCAAAAATAAAAATGAGACTTTGTATTAGAGAACAATTTCTTTAGGAAGAGAAATGACTTTGTTTTTTGTTTTTTTCCTATGGAACAGATTTTCTGCACTATAAAATAATAGAGAAATAAAATACACTCAGTCCCTGGGTATTTTCTCTATTGGCACTTATTTCCTAGATGATTGTACTGTGGATTTAAGTTCTACTTATAGATGAATCACCCCTCTTCCTTGACCCCCAAACCTGTACAGCAGCCACTTGTTTCATTAACATTTCCATTTGTAGGTAACAGTCATCTCAAACTTACCATGTCCGAAATAAAACTGATTTTCTCCTCAAACCTCTTCTTCCCGTAGTCTTCCTCACTTCAGTAAACGGACGTTTTATCCTTTTGCTTGCTCAAATCAAAAATATTTTAATAATTTGTAAATTTTCTCTTTCTCTTGTACCATCAAGGAATTCCACCAACTCTATTTTTGAAATACCTTTGGAGTCTTACCACTTTTCTCTACCTCTACCACTTAATGACCTAGTCAAACCACAATCGTCTTTCCCCTCCTAATTCACCTCTTTGCTGGTTTTTTTTTTTTTTTAAAGATTTTATTCATTTGAGAGACAGAGAGAGACAGAGCACAAACAGAGGGAGAGGCAGAGGGAGAGGGAGAAGCAGACTCCCCGCTGAGCTGGGAGCTGGGGCTCCATCCCAGGACCTGAGATCATGACCTGAGCTGAAGGCAGACGCTTAACCGCCTGAGCCACCCAGGCACCCCTCGCCTCTTTGCTGTTAACCTTGCCTTCCTGTGGTTTGTTTTCCAATGAGCAACCAAAGATTTCTTAAAATTTAAGACAGGTCTTTGTCACTCTTCTGCTGAAGTTTTGTTTTGGTTTTTTTTTTACCATGCTTAAAGGGCCCTACCAAGAACTTTGGACCACTCCTTCCCTCCTCCACTGTGACTGTGACCTCCTTTCCTACCACGGCTTCCCTCCCCTCTTTTGTTCCAGCTACAGTAATCTACTTTGCTCTTCTCCTTCAGTGCCACGAAAACTCCTAGTCAGGAGCTTTGTGCTTGCTCTTCCTTCAATCAGATACTCTTCCCTCCATCCTGTAAGGCTTCTGATCACATCATCAAATTTCACCTTCTTGGAGAGGCCCTTCTGGATTACACTACCTAAGATAAGAAGGCCCGACCACATCTGTTTCTCCTCTTCCCCTGCGTCGTGTTTTGCCATAGCACTTATCACCACCAGATATATTTACTTGTTTTCCTCGTACCTTTCCCTGGCCCAGAATGTCACCTGTATGGAAACAGAGATTCTGTATTGTCCGCTGTTACCTCCTTAGATCTGAAACTAGTGCTTACACATAGTAGGCATTCAGTCAGTATTTGTTGAGGAAATCAGTGAGCCTTAAGACGTGAATGTAGAAAGTAATTTGATTTGCATTATAATAACTGGATCTGTTAAATAGTGAGGCCCCTTCTAATGGGGTCTGTTCTGTATAAATCTTTCTGTGCATACCATACTTTTTACATTTAACTCAGATTACGATAGTGTTTCATAGTTAGGCTAAGGCTCAGACAATACTCTTGGTATCAAAATGCAGGGCGATATTATTATTTTAAAGATTCTTTTTAGGGGAGGGACGCCTGGGTGGCTCAGTTGGTTAAGCGACTGCCTTCGGCTCAGGTCATGATCCTGGAGTCCCGGGATCGAGTCCCGCATCAGGCTCCCTGCTCGGCAGGGAGTCTGCTTCTCCCTCTGACCCTCCTCCCTCTCATGCTCTCTGTCTCTCATTCTCTCTCTCTCAAATAAATAAATAAAATCTTTAAAAAAAAAAAAAAAAGATTCTTTTTAGGGGAATAATTACTTTTTTGTTCTTTTGACATAGACATCTGACCCTCAATTACATTAACAGACCTTATACACATGAATGGAAAGAAGAATAGCCCCTTTTGAATTCAGGCTAAGACTTTATCAATATGAAGTGCTTCCCACAGGGTTCTGCTGAAAGAACCAAACTTCCATCATAATGAAATTGCAAATTCATTTGTACATGCCCTTTTTTATTTGAAAGCTACTTTTTGATGTTTGGTCTGCAATTAGATTTATTGTTTAAGGTCACAAATATGCAATCCTGACTAGACCAAGTTGTCAGAATCCTTTATCTATTCAGCATTGCACAAAGATAAATGGCTATCTCTTAACAATAGCATACCAAAGCCAAAATTTGTTCCCACTTGTATATAATCTTAATCAATCTGCTGCTTTCTGTTTTCCAGTCAGTAGACGCCTGGCCTAACCCGCTCACCACCCCACCTATCTAGAAATTGCCCAATTATGGGTTTTAAATTACTGAGAAACACTTCAGATGGAAAAAAGATAAGTTTAAGAATGTTAATGCTATAATTTTCTCATGCATATTTTTAGCTTAACATATGAATTCTTTTGCCTTTACCCTCATTCTGTGTGGGGTGAGTAATTATGTAGTATGTTAGCTAAATTCTGTGATTACATTTCTCACTGTTAACAATATCGCAAAGTAGATCATGTTTCTTAATTAAAATGAATTCTTAAGTGTTTTAAAAGATCTATGCACACGAATTAAATTCTTTTCTGAGATTCTGTGTGTCCCCCAGTAAAAATATCTACATTTAGACTTGTTCAGAAGGACTTCTTATATTTTTATGCATTTCCTTTGTGACCTTTCATATAAAAGGTATACTGAGAGAGTTGCCCAATTAGATTTGAGGCTGTACTTTTTATCCAAGAATATCCAGTGTCTAAAATTAACATACATTTGAGCATCATTGTATCACCAATCTCTATAGTTTCTCCAAAGGATTCTGATACTAGATATACAACAATTCTTTAGTAACTTGATCATACTTATAAAGCAGGCCATTAAGACTAGTATAGTAATGTCCCCATTTTAAAATCTTGTTTAAATATTTTTTGCAGATCTGAGAATCTTTTTTTAATTGTCATGCAGTTTGAACCTTCCCCCAGTTAAAAGGAATACACTATTTCAGAAGGAGGTATAAGAGAAAACCACAGTTTTTAAGTCAGAGGAACTTTTTTTTCCTGAATTCCGACTATTATTTATTTTGTGACCTCTTGGAAGTTGCCCGTTTTGGGGGAGGGGGCCTCTGCCCAGCTATAGAATAGAGAAATACTTATTCATAGAGGTGTGATATAATTAAATGAGACAACACATATAAAGTGCCCAAAACAATGCCCAGCAATAGTAAATACTCAATAAATATTATTTGAACTCCTGCCTCTGTGCCCTCCCCTTACCCCCACTCTGTTCCCGTTGCTATGTTATCCATTCTGATTGGGCTTACTCAAAAGTTAAAACTGTTGAACTAAACTTGAAGCCTTTTTGTGCCTGCCAGCTCTACATTGCTCTGCATTCACTGAATTAATAAGTAGGGAGAAGTCAGGACCTTGAATTGATCTATTCATAATACCCAGCAGGTGTATGTGGCCTTTTCTTCTCAACAATTTGCTCCCCCAGGGATTGGGTAAAATGAATATTCCACTCTGAGCCTTCATTTTAAGTCCACATGGAGCCCTTAGAAGATATACTTAAATCTCTCTTCCACCTGCAAATAGGAGAGTTGAGCCTTAAATTATGTTAATTTGACATAGGAAATTTTAATCATCCTGTGTAAGATGGCTTGCTTGTTTGTTGCATTTGTACTGCTCAGATCACTGTCCTAAAAGTTTCACCTTTTAAAAGTAATCTGTTTCAGGGGCGCCTGGGTGGCTCAGTCGTTAAGCATCTGCCTTTGGCTCAGGTCGATCCCAGGGTCCTGGGATTGAGCCCCACATCGGGCTCCCTGCTCGGCGGGAAGCCTGCTTCTCCCTCTCCCTCTCCCCCTGCTTGTGTTCCCTCTCTCGCTGTCTCTCTCTCTCTCTGTCAAATAAATAAATAAAATCTTTAAAAAAATAAAAAAATTTTAAAAATAAAAGTCATCTGTTTCAGAATAAATTTTAATAGCTACTTAATATACTACTTTATATCTCAAAAATTGTTACTTTATCATAATTTTTATTGTTTTAGGTGCAAAGATGGTTTGAAAGGATTTACATTCTCTGCTCTTAGGTAAGTAGTTTATTTACCTTATGTTAAGAGAGAATTTGCAAGTTAACTTTTTCAAAAAGTAATATTATTGCGCATAATTACAATAGATGTTTATCGACTCAGTTTTCTAGCCCAAAATAATTGCAGGAGTCACAGTCACTTTTACGATATTTTATTAAAAGAGTCTAATTTATTGGATTTCTTTCCCCCTAAAAATCAGTCAATCAACAACTGTTTTTGGAGGTGCCTGGGTGGCTCAGTCGTTAAGCGTCTGCCTTCGGCTCAGGTCGTGATCCCAGGGTTCTGGGATCAAGCCCCACATCGGGCTCCCTGCTCAGCGGGAAGCCTGCTTCTCCCTCTCCCACTCCCCCTGCTTGTGTTCCCTCTCTCACTGTGTCTCTCTCTGTCAAATGAATAAGTGAAATCTTTGAAAAAAAAAAAATCAACAACTGCTTTTGGGACCTATTGTGTGCCTCATATCACTGGGTGTTAGGAAAGAATTAGAAGAACTCTCTCTTCAAGGAGCATTGGAAAAACAAAGCTACATGTGAATAATTACTGCAAAATTAAATACTGAATTGTGTGGTACCACATTATGGGCTTCATTAGGACAGGGCTCATGTCAGACACATTTTGAATCATAAGCTTCACTAGAGTCACTAGAATCTGCTTTTCACCCTGTATGCCATCTCTTGCCATAGTTATTGGCCGATAGTAGTAGATAGTGTAGAAAAGTTGGTTGGCAGCACTTCCATTGTATTTTACAGTTCACCAAGCATTTTCACATAGATTAGAAAATTTTCACAGCAGTTCTGTGAGATGGGTATTTTTATGCCCATGTGACGTGAGGCTTAGAATACTTAACTAATTTAATGTCACACAGTGACTGCATATACTTACTTGAAACCTAATGCTCTTCCAGTTTGTATTATAAATGTTGCCTCTTTTATTCTCCTAAGTACATATAGTAGATGCTTAGTGAAGATTAGGTGTGGAGTATTTATTATAAATATAGGAGGGAAAAATTAGGGTAGCCTTCGGTATGCTAGAAGATTTCATATGACTGTCTTTTTTAGGTTATTTTGAGGATCAAATGAGTTAATGCATGAAAAGTGTTTAGAACTGTGCATGGCACATAGTGCTCAAGAAATGTTGGCTATTACTGTTATTATTATTCTTATGGGGATAAGCCTTAACCTGCACTTGAAGGATAGCTTTAGAGAACTAGAAGGGAAGAGGAGGAACCTTCTGGGTAGAAGTGAATAATGTTAGCAAAAGTATGAAAATTATAAACATGAAATATGAGGTAAGAGTGGGAAAATCAACTTAATTGGTATGAAAAGCTTATTTTAGGGATCATAAGGTTTTGTGGGGTTTTTTGATTTTTTAAATGATGGTCAGAGCAGGGCCAGATTTTGGAAGACCTAAACAGAAAAAAAGGAAGACAAATTTGAATTTGATAAGATGGGCAGTAGAGAGCCACTAAAGGGTTTTGAGCAGGGTAGTTGACATTGTTTCAGAAAGATTAGTCTGGCCACAGTATTTGGGACAGACATTGTGAAAGAGAGAATCAGAAGGAAGAAAGATGAAGTGATAAGGACTGGGATTTGGCGACAGTGGAGGATTAAAGAGAAAGAGGCAAAGTTGAGACTGGTGTCGAAGGAAATGAAGACCTACTGATTGATATTTTCCTTCTTCCTCTTTCCCTCCAATCCTTGCTACGAGCCAAGTTTTGAAAACCTAAGTACATGAAAAAAGGTGCTATTAACAGAAAATCAGATGGTGTGCAAGGAAGCTAGTTTGGGAGGGGACAAATTGAGTCCCCTGTGTGAATAAGAGTATCTTTGGTTGTGGAAACTCTGTGGTAACAGTAACTAAGTCATAATACACAGCGGTAATTTTTTCATATTATATTTTTCATTGAAAGATCATGAAACATTTCAGAAAATAACTTTTTGTTGTTGTTGCATTGAATGTGAAGATTCTATGTTATGTCAAAAGTTTATAACAAAACCAAAAGTTGGTTTTCCTAAAGAGAAAACTTTGCCTTTTCCCGTGTCTCTCCATAGGCTCCCAGAATCCTTACAGAAACTCAAAATGTATCCGATATTTTTGTGTCTCTTCGTCAAATCCACTCAAAATAAGGGGCTGGATAACTATTTGCACTTAGAATTTACTCTGTATTATAGGAAAATATTCTGGGAAAAAATGGTTATTAATTCTCGCTAAGTTAGTAGAAGTTATGAGAACAGATAGAGTCAAGGATAGAGTCAAAGGCTGGGAACCAGTTCAGGAGCCTTATGGTATACCAAACCTGCATCAACATAGTTTAATACTTAGAAGTGTATAGGCAGCTTAGTGATTAAGAGCCCAGGCTTTAGAGTCAGACAGTTTTTTGGGTCCAAGTAATTGTTTTTGGATGTGGTCAAATGCTTTTTCATGCTAACTCTCACGGAAATGATGGCACCTACTTACTTCGTAGTGTTGCTATGAGGATTAAATGATTTAATCCTCTGTACTGTCCTGTCATATAGTAAATGTTCAGAAAATGCTCATTATTACTATATTTGATCATTCAGTATGTATTAATTAAATTTTTACTATGTGCCAGTCCCTGGGGTGTAATAGCAAAAGATGTATAGAGTCTCACAGACCCACAGTTTAATGGGGGATGCAAACTACTAATAAGGTGCTTCTGCTACTGGGGACTCATTGGGCTTTGATAGCACAGGGAAGGATTGCTAACTCACTGCAGCTTGGGCGGGGACAGTTTCTCCAAGGAAGTGACCTCTAATCTGAGATGGTCAGTCCTGGCCAAAAGAGAAACAGTATTATGAACAGTGTGAGAGAGATGATTTTATCTGTTCTAACATAGTTTTTGTCTTGTTTATAAAGAACAGTAGTACAGACCTTGAACTCTCCATGCACACCCATGATTAAGAACCAAATTCTTTTGGAATAACAGCTACTGAGACTGCACGGCTGCCACCTTGTGACAATCTCATTACATGCCCTTTATGATTTAATAAGCTAGATATTTTACCAAGTTTGTCCGAATGAGATGGGATACAGTTGTTGATAGTAATAGCTTGTTTCACCTCTCTTTTCTGAGTGTTTACATTTTCTTATTCTATTTGTCATAGGTCCCATGTTCCAGAACCTTAGTGTAGTATTACTGATCCCTTGTTTTTGTCTGCATTTTATGGTATTTTCTGAAAGTTCAGCAGGTAGAGTTCTCTTAAGAAAGCTTAGTTATTCTTTAGAAGAGCAATGACTCATAGTGAAGGTACAAACAGCAAAAATGGAAAACTAGTAAAGGATACTGATTGAATGATATCTAATGGTAGCAATTCTTTTTTTCTTTTCTTTTTTCTTTTCTTTCTTTTCTTTCGCATTGTCTGGGAAAAAAATACTCCAGTTTTGATGAGATAAGAATAGTGTCTTCTCCCAGATATTAGGTTTTTCAGAAGAGAAATAACTAGATTAGAATAATATTGAGTTTAAGGTTTTCTAATGAAATTATGTGAGAATGCATGGAATCTTGACCATTTTATGATTCTCAGTCTTTAGTTTCCTCCATTTCCCTGAATATCTTTATATGACCTAATAGTGCATTGCAGCTATTTTATGACTCAAAGTGACATGAGATATAACTTTATACTGAAAAATGAGAACCTCATTCAATTGTAACTATTAGTAGAATTTAGACAAAAAAATAGAATTTTTTGATCAACTAGTAGACCCAAGTAAATATTTCACCTGCTTTTTTGTTTGAAAAAACTTCAAGGTGTGTAATATCTTTAAAAAGTGGTAACTTAAGTTAAAAGGGTGCATCATAAAAGTGTTATGCTGTATTTTACTTGGTTAATTTGATTTTAAAATACGTGCATTGTTGGGAAGCTTGGGAAGATGGTGGAGTAGCAGGACCCTAAGTTCACCCCATCCCATGTTGACAACTAGATATCACTCACATCGATGTAAATACGCTAGAGGGCAATCCAAAGATGGGCAGAACAAACTCCACAACTAAATGTAAAGAAGCTGCATCTGAGGGGGTGCCTGGGTGGCTCAGTCAGTTAAGTGTCTGCCTTCAGCTCAGGTCATGATCTCAGGGTCCTGGGATCAAGTGCCATGTCGGGCTCTCTGCTCAGTGGGGAGTTTGCTTCTCCCTCTCATTCTCCCTCTGTGCTTTCCCTCTCTCTTTTTCTCTCTCAAATAAATAAATGAACTCTTTAAAGAAAAAAAAAAGCTGCATCTGAGAGGTTCCCAAGGGTAGAAACAGTGGTTGGGAGCTGCCCACAGGAGGGAGGGAGCTACGGGTGTAGAGAGGGGAAAGAAAACAGTCTCTCACACTAGGGATCCCAAACCATAACATCTGGCTTTGAAAACCAGAGGGGCTGAATTCCATGAGTTTGTATAAATCACAGGATTTGGAGTCTGGAGCTTAAAAAGTCAGCTGACTCAGCACCGGGCAAGATGGGAGAGTGAGTGATAGCTGGATCCTGCCTTTAAAGATACAGCAGCCCATAGAGAGGCAACATAGAAATGACAGTTTGCATAGTGCCTGGGACAAACAAGAGGAAGATATGTTTATACTGATTTTGAGTGTGTTAGGGGACTTCTCTGGGAACAAAGGAGGTGGCAGGCACCATTTTCCTCCCCTGCTGCCCAGCATAAACACAGGGCCACCTGTGGGCAGCACTGCGCAGACACTTGCTACCTAACCTGCTAGCAGTGTGCCTTGCCCATGTGTTCTCCTGAGGACTGGCACACTCCAAGCATGCTGACCTCAGCCCTTAGCTCACCTGATGTCTTCTCAGAGCTCGCAGCCTGTGTCTCACTAACACCACAGAAAGCAAGCAAAGCCCACAACAGATACAGAGTCAATGAAGATGTCTGGACTGAAAGAAAAAGTGACTCAGACACAACACAAGCAACACAAACAGGAGGTTCCCCTGAAGTGCCAGGTTCTGGTGAACAGGGGACACTATACTGCAGAGCAGTACAGGACCTCTTCTTCATGAAGCCATTACTTTCAAGAGCAGAAGGTGTAGCTGACTTTCCTAACAAAGAGAAACTGACACAGATAGACAAAATGAGGAAACAGAGGAATATGTCCCAAATGAAAAAACAGGACAAAATCACAGCAGGAGATTAAGTGAAACAGAAAAAAGTAAGATGTTTGATAAAGAATTTAAAGTAATGCTCATAAAGATAGTGGACTTCAGAAAAGGGTGGAGGACATCAGTGAAACTCTTGACAAAGAGATAAAAAATGGGTGCCTGGATGGCTCAGTCATTAAGTGCCTGCCTTCAGCTCAGGTCATGATCCCAGGGTCCTGGGATCGAGCCCTGCATCGGGCTCCCTGCTTGGCAGGAAGCCTGCTTCTCCCTCTCCCACTCCCCCTGCTTGTGTTCCCTCTCTTGCTGTGTCTCTCTCTGTCAAACAAATAAATAAATAAACTCTTTAAAAAAAAGAGAGAGATAGGGGCGCCTGGGTGGCTCAGTCGTTAAGCGTCTGCCTTCGGCTCAGGTCATGATCCCAGGGTCCTGGGATCGAGCCCCGCATCGGGCTCCCTGCTCCGCGGGAAGCCTGCTTCTCCCTCTCCCACTCCCCCTGCTTGTGTTCCCTCTCTCGCTGTCTCTCTCTGTCGAATAAATAAATAAAATCTTAAAAAAAAAAAAGAGAGAGATAAAAAATAACGTATCAGAGGTGAAGAACTTGATAAATGAAATTAAAAATACAATAGATGGAATAAATAAACAGTAGGCTACAGGAAGCAGAGGAGCCTGTAAGTGACCTGGAGGATAGAGTAATGGAAAGCAATCAAGCTGAACAGGTGAGAGACACATAAATACTACATAATGAGAATAGACTTAGAAAATTCAGTGACTCCATCAAGCATAAGAGAGAAAGGGGGACAGAAAATGTATTTGAAGAAGTAATAGCTGAAAACTTCCCACATCATGGGAGGGAAACAGAGATCCTGATTCAGGGGCACAGAAATCCCCCTGTTAGGATTCAACCTAAGGAGGTACACACCAAGACACACAGTAATTAAAATGGTAAAAAATAGTGATAAACGAAGAATTTTATTTTATTTTATTTAAAGATTTTATTTATTTGACACAGAGAGAGAGATAGCGAGAGCAGGAACACAAGCAGGGGGAGTAGGAGAGGGAGAAGCAGGCTTCCCGCCAGGCAGGGAGCCCGATGCAGGGCTCAATCCCAGGATCCTGGGATCATGACCTGAGCCAAAGGCTGACACTTAACGACCGAGCCACCCAGGTGCGCCAGGAAAGAATTTTAAAGATTGTAAAAAAAAAAAAGATGGTTACATATACAGGAAACCCCATAGGCTATCAGCTGATTTTTCAGCAGAAACGTTGCAGACCAGAAGGGACTGGTATGATATATTGAAAGTGCTCAAAGGGAAAAATTGGAAGCCAAGAATATTCTATCCAGCAAGGCTGTCATTCAGATTAGAAGGAATTTCCCAGACAAACAAAAGTTAAAAGAATTCATGACCACTAAACCAGCCCTACAAGAAATGCTAAGGGGGGCTTTGTAAGAGGAAAACAAAAATCATAAGTAAGAGTAAGAAAAAACAGGAAGTACAAAAACAACAAAAAAATAAGTATATCTATAAAAATCAGTCAAGAGAAGCACAAAATAAAAGGATGTAAAATATGATACCAAATATCTGAAATGTGGAGAGGAGAGGAGTAAAATTAAGCAACCATTAGCTGAACATAGACTGCTATATGCGGAAGATGTTATATATAAACCTAACGGTAACTACAAGTCAAAAACAGTAATAAATTGAATGAGATCTTGCCATTTGCAACGACGTGGATGGAACTGGAGGGTATTATGCTGAGCGAAATAAGTCAAACAGAGAAAGACATGTATCATATGACCTCACTGATATGAGGAATTCTTAATCTCAGGAAACAAACTGAGGGTTGCTGGAGTGGGGGGTGGGGTGGGAGGGATGGGGTGACTGGGTGATGGACACTGGGGAGGGTATGTGCTCTGGTAAGCACTGTGAATTGTGCAAGACTGTTGAATCTCAGATCTGTACCTCTGAAACAAATAATGCAATATATGTTAAGAAAGAAAAAAAGAAGAAGAAGAATGTAGCAGGAGGGGAAGAATGAAGGGGGAGAAATCAGAGGGGGAGAAGAACCATGAGAGACGATGGACTCTGAAAAACAAACGGAGGGTTCTAGAGGGGAGGGGGGTGGGAGGATGGGTTAGCCTGGTGATGGGTATTGAGGAGGGCACGTTCCGCATGGAGCACTGGGTGTTATGCACAAACAATGAATCATGGAACACTATATCTAAAACTAATGATGTAATGTATGGGGATTAACATAACAATAAAAAAATTAAAAAAAAACAGTAATAAATTAAAAAAAACAATAAGGAATCCAAATATTTTGCTAAAGAAAGCCAACAAATCATGAAAGAAGAGAGCAAGAGAAGAAAGGAACAGAGAGGAACTATCAAAATAACCATAAGTCAAGTAACAAAATGGCAATAAATACATACATATCAATAATTACTTTGAATGTACATGGACTAAATGCTCCAATCATGGCACATGATGACAGAATGGATAAAAAAGCAAGACCCATCTACATGCTGCCTGCCAGAGACTCATTTCAGACCTAAGGACATATGCAGACTGAAAGTGAAGGGATAGAGAAATATCTATCATGCAAATGGAAGTGAAAAGGTAGCCTGAGTAGCAAGTTATATCGACAAAATAGACTTTCATACAAGGACTGTAAAAAGGGACAAAGGACACTGTATGAACATAAACAATACAATCCAACAAGAAGATATAAAAATTGTAAATATTTATGAATCCAACTTGGGAGCACCCAAATAAATACATAAAGCAGTTAATAACAAACATAAAGAAAATGATCAATAGTAATACAGTAATAGTAGGGTACTTCAACACTTCACTTACATCAATAGACAGATCATTCAAACAAAATCAACAAAGAAACAGTGGTTTTGAATGACATATTGGCCCAGATGGATCTAACAGATATAGTCAGAACATTCCATCCTAAGACAGCAGAATACACATTCTTTTCAAATGTACATGGAGCATTCTCCAGATTAGATCACATATTAGGCCACAAAACAAGTCTCAACAAATTCAGAAAAATTGAAGTTATAAAAATACATCTTTTCTGACCACAATGGTATGAAACTAGAAATCAAGCACAAGAAAAAACATGAAAAGCACATAAATACATGGAGGTTAAATAACATACTACTAAACAATGAATGAGTAAATCAAGAAATCAAAGAGGAAATAAAAAATACATGGAGAGAAATGAAAATGCAAACACAATAGTCCAAAATCTGAGATATAGCAAAAGCTGTTCTAAGAGGGAAGTTTATAGCAATATAGGCCTACCTCAAGAAGCAAGAAAAATCCTAAATAAACAACCAATCTAACCTTACATCTAAAGGAACTAGAGAAAGAACAACAAACAAAGCCACAAGCCAGTAGAAGGTAGGAAATAATAAAGATTAGAGCAGAAATAAAGTAGAAACTAAAAAAACAATAGAACAAATCAGTGAAACCAGGAGCCAGTTCTTTGAAAAATCAACAAAATCATAAGCCTTTAGCCAGATTCATAAAAAGAGAAAGAGGACTCAAGTAAATAAAATTAGAAATGAAAGGGGAGAAGTAACAACCAAAGCACAGAAATCAAAAAGATTGTAGGAGAATGTTAACCTATGTCCCAGCAAACAAAAGTCCAGGACCAGATGGTTTCACAAGGGGATTCTACCAAACATTTAAAGAAGAGTTAACACCTGTTCTCAAACTATTCCAAAAAATAGAAAAGGAAAACTTCTTAATTTATTCTATGAAGCCAACATTACCCTGATACCAAAGCTAGATAAAGACACTACAAAAAAAGAGAAATACAGGCCAATATCTCTTTCTGAACATAGATGCAAAAATTTTCAACAAAATACTAGCAAACTGAACCCAACAATACATTAAAAATTCATTCACCAGAATCAAGTGGAATTTATTCCTGGGGTGCAAGGGTGGTTCAGTATTCACAAGTCAATCAATGTGATTCATCACATCAATAAAAGAAGGAATAAAAACCAAATGATCTTCTAGAGGGGAGGGGGTTGGGAGGATGGGTTAGCCTGGTGATGGGTATTGAGGAGGGCACGTTCTGCATGGAGCACTGGGTGTTATGCACAAACAATGAATCATGGAACACTAAATCTAAAACTAATGATGTAATGTATGGGGATTAACATAACAATAAAAAAATTAAAAAAAAAATTATATGGAAAAAAAAAAAAAACCAAATGATCATTTTAATGGATGCAGAAAAAGCATTTTAGAATATAAAACATCCATTCATGATAAAAACCCTCAGCAAAGTGGGATTAGAGGGAACACCTCAACATAATAAAAGCCATAAATGAAAAACCCACAGCTAACATAATATTCAATGGTGAAAAACCGAGAGCATTTCCCCTAAGGTCAGGAACAAGACAAGGATGTCCACTCTCACCACTCATATTTAACGTAGTACTGGAAGTCCTAGCCACAGTGATCAGAAAAGAGGAAGGAAGAAGTAAAACTTTTTCTATGTGCAGATGACATGATACTATATATGGAAAACCTTAAAGACTCCACCAAAAAGCTATTAGAACTGATAAATGAATTCAGTAAGATTGCATGATACCAAATCAACATATAGAAATTCATGGTATTTTTATATACTAATAAGCAACAGAAAGAGAAATTAAGAAAGCAATTCCATTTACAATTGCACCAAAGGTAATAAAATATCTAGGAATAAACTTAACCAAGGAGGTGAAAGACTTGTGTAAAAATATATAAATTATCTTTTATCAATGTTTTACAGTTTATATTTTATATATATATATTATATATAGTTTATATATTTATAAACAATATTTATAAACATTGATAAAAGATGTTGCTGTTTCTACACAAACAAGTGGAAAGATAATCTGTGCTCATGGATTGGAAGAACAAATATTGTAAAAGTGTCCATACTACACAAATGTATACAATCTACAGATTTAATGTTATCCCTATCAAAATACCAACAACATTTTTCACAGAACTGGAACAAAGAATCCTAAAATTTGTATGGAACCACAAAGACCCCGAATAGCCAGAGCAATTTTGAAAAAGAAAAGCACAGTTGGAGATGTCACAATTCCAGACTTCAACTTATACTACAAAGCTTTAGTAATCAAAACAAGCGTGGTACTAGCACAAAAATAGGCACATAGATCAATGGAACAGAATAGAAAACCAGAGGTAAACTCACAATTATATGGTCAGTTAATCTTCGACAAAGCAGGAAAGAATATCCAGTGGGAAAAAGACAGCCTCTTCAACAAATGGTGTTGAGAAAAGTGGACAGCAACATGCAAAAGAATGAAACTGGCCCACTGGCTTACACCATACACAAAGCTAAATTCCAAATGGATTAAGGACCTAAATGTGAGACATAAAACCGTAAAAATCCTAGAAGAGAGCACAGGCAGTAACTTCTCTGATGTCGGACATAGCAACTTTTTTCTAGATATGTCTCCTGAGGCAAGGGAAGCAAAAGCAAAAATAAAACTATTGGGACTACATCAAATAAAAAGCTTCTGCACAGCAAAGGTAATAATCAACAAAACTAAAAGACGGCCTATGGGATGGGAAAAGATATTTGCAAATGACATATCTGATAAAGGGTTAGTATCCAGAATTATAAAGAACTTCTATAACTCGATGCCTGAAAAACAACTAATTCAATTTAAAAATGAGCAGACAAGATGAACGAACATTTCTCCAAAGAAGACATCCAGAGTCCAACGGACACATGAAAAGATACTCACCATCAGTGATCATCAGGGAACTGCAAAGCAAAACTGCAATGAGCTATCACCTCACACCTGGCAGAATGGCTAAAATCAACAACACAGGAAACAACAGGTGTTGGCAAGGATGTGGAGAAATAGGAACCCTCTTGCACTATTTGTGGGAATGCAAACTGATGCAGCCATGCTGGAAAACAGTATGGGGATTCCCCAGAAAGTTGAAAATGGAACTACCCTACAACCTAGTACTCACAGTACTGGGTATTTACCCAAAAAATACAGAAACACTAATTCACAGAGACACTACGTGTATCCTCTGTTTATTGCAGCATTATTTACAATAGCTAAATTATGGAAGCAGCCCAAGTGTCCATCAATAGGATAAAGAAGAGGTTTTATACACACACACACATACACATATACACACAATGGAATATTGAGCCACAAAAAAGAATAAAATCTTCCCATTTGCAACAACATGGATGAGCTAAAGAGTATAATGCTAAGCAAAATAAGCCAGCTAGAGAAGGACAAATACCATATTATTTTACTCATATGTGGAGTTTAGGAAACAAAACAAATGAGCAAAGGAAAAAAAATGAGAGAGAGAGACAAACGAAGAAATAGACTCTTAACTACAGAGAACACACTGATGGTTACCAGAGGGTAGGTGGGTGGGGGTGGGTGAAATAGGTGAAGGAGATTAATAGTACACTTATCTTGATAAACACTGAATAATGTTGAGTCAGTGTATTATGCACCTGAAACTAATATAACACTGTATGTTAACTATGCTGGAACTAAAATAGAAAACTTAATAGAAGAATTTATTGCATTATTAAAGAAATGGCTGTCAGCATTTTCTTATAAAGGATAAGATTTTATTTAAATTTTGAAAAACATTTCAAATGATAAGGTACTCTCCAAAATGTATTTGTATATTAACAGAATCAGGATGGGTTTTTTTTCCTTATTGTCTTTTTCCTTTTATTTTTTAAAGGTGAAAATGCCTCACATTGTGCTCTTTTCTTTAGGTTTATTGTAGGGAAGGAAGAAATTCCCACACATTCTTATTCACCAGAAGCAGCATATGCAAAAGTGGAACAAAAGACAGAGAAACATGAAGAAAAGCCAAGAAGATTGAATATAATTGCTCTAATCAGGAAACTTGTGGATTCAGTGTAAGTTTTTTATCTTGATATTTAGCACACTGTGTTATTGTTTTATATGATATTTGTACTTTGCCAAGGTGTTTTATTTTCTTTTCAGTAATGATATACATATATATCATATCTATCTATCTTTTTTTTTTTTTTTTTTTTTTTACCAGAAAGAGTGCATAGAGTTTTATAAAAGGCACATAATGGCAAGTCAGTGTTATTTATTATTTTTGTCTGGACTATAGACCAACATATGCCTTTAGAATAGATTTATATGAACTTGTAATAGTTTTCTATGTCAAACTAGACACAGTTGTAGGAGGCTAGAATGGGGAACTTTAGGAAACAGGTTAATATGTGCTAATCAAATATTCCAAATGTGGAAAGGAGAAAGAAAAGTTCTGGGGCACATTCAAGAAGATAGAGGAATAATAAGGAGCAAACCTTACATAAATGTTTTTTGTAAGAGTAGAAATTTTCAGGGCTTTGGAAATGGAATAAAACATCTTTATTTGTATATTATACAAAGAAGTCTGAATTTCATACAAATAGTACTTGTTTTTTTTTGGTTTGTTTTTTTTTAACTTTGTCCTTTTGTTGTTGTTGTTATGTTAGTCACCATACAATACATCATTAGTTTTTGATGTAGTGATCCACGATCCATTGTTTTCGTATAACATGCAGAGCTCCATGCATTATGTGCCCTCCTTAATACCCATCACTGGGCTATTTCAAGTATAGGAATTATACTTCTATATAATATTAAAATACATCTATAATTAATAGAAAATTTAGTGATTTAAAATTAGAACATCAGTCAATAAAAATAATCTTTGTAGTGATATTTTAGAGAGTGTTGAATGAATAGCCAATATAGAAAGTTAGGGATCAGTTATGGGAAGCTGAAGCCAATAAATCAGACCTTAGACTCTCATTTCACCCCTGCTGGCTTTGTGACTTTGGGCAAGTGATTTAACCACTCTGGACCCTAAAGTCCTCATCTGTTAACTTGGGTTAATGATCTCTGTTATGGAGTGTTGCGTCCATTAAATGAAATAACATGAGTTGCCTCACGTACATGAGCACAGAGTAGGTGCTCAAAATTTTTACTGTATTTAAAGACTTTGTCTTCATTTTAGTATACAGCACATACAGAAGGTAAGAGGGAGGGAAGGAATAACAGATGGCAGGAATAATTGTGGTAGTAAACTTTTTTTAAAAATTTATGTATATCCTTTTTTTATCATGATAAGTGCACTCCTTAATCCCCATCACCTGTTTCACCCATATCCCTAACTACCTCCCCTCTGATAATCAGCAGTTTGTTCTCTGTAGTTAAGAGTCTGTTTCTTGATTAGTTTCTCTCTTTTTTTTTCCCTTTGCTCATTTGTTTCCTAAATTCCACATATGAGTAATACGGTTGAATATTACTCTGTGTTTGTGTGTGTGTGTGTGTGTGTGTGTGTGTGTGTGTGTGTGTGTATACCACCTCTTCTTTATCCATTCATTGATTGAAATGGGCTGTTTCCATAATTTGGCTATTGTAAATAATGTTGCAATAAACATAGAGATGCATATGTCCGTTTGAATTAGTGTTTTGTAATTTTTGGGTAAATAGCCACTAGTGAGATTGGTAATGAACTTCTTAATTCTTAAGCAAGTTCAAAATAGTTACTGATCACCTGAGTGAAGAAAAGAGACAAGGAATCCCTATTCATGGAAATCATGTCACCATGAATCAGAGGGGAATGCGGAGACGGGAATGCAGAGAATGTATTATGTGGGTGAATGATGCCTTGGGTATCAGAACTAATCAGGTCATGGCAGAACTTGTCAGACTTGCCTCCGTGAGTCCACTGCTGTGGAAGCAGATGCAGGGTAATACATAAGCAGAGCAGATAAGACAGGAGATGGGGAGTCCAGGTTTTGAGAAGTTTTAATAACAGACTGAGGGAAGATTAAATGACAGTATAGCTGATACCAGAATTGAACTTCACTAGCAAAGAGAGTTTAACGATTTCTGTGTAGTTCCAGTAGCACTGGCTGAGGAATGCCTTTGAAGAGGACACTTAGAAGTATGAAGAGTGATGGTTTACACATGGCCACCCCTCTCTGATTTACCTCTTTTAGGTCCCAGCTTTAATCCCTCAACTTCACATGGCCAGATATGTCCCATCATCCTGATGACATAAGGGCTACGGGCAGCAGGAATCCCTGCCGTCCCCCTTGTCTGGGAAGGGCTACACGTATATGCCAGCTGTGGTGCAGAATTGGATTTCCGAAAGGGTTTTGCTAATCAGTTTGCAAATGGAATTAAAGAGGTGTGGAGCCAGAATATCACTCTACACATTATTGTTACAAACAAGAAGCTTAATGTGTTCCAACCATGAGATAATTAATTAACTGCAGTCTGCAAGAATTACAAAGACTACTCATTTTGGAACATGAACACTTCATAGAGAAAGGGGGAGAGCCAGACCCCTGTTAGATATTTTACTTACTTTTTTACGCCTCAATACAGTCCTGGAGTCAGCATACCAAATAATTAAAAATCTATGTGTCTTGAACAGTAGCCCCCCCAGCAGAAACATTTACTAAACACCAGAGGACCAAGTGGTTTGCATTTAAATCACAAATAACCTACTTTTGAATTCCCACATGATCTATTACTCTATTTATTTTAAAAACTGAATTTTGAATTCTAATACCGTATCATGTTTCTTTTCCAGATGTTTTCTCTCAAATATAATTAAGTATAAATTCCTGTAACCTGAGCACTTTCTCATTATGATTGTTGCTCAAGTACTGACTTCATGGGGGACTTATGACCGTTATACTCTACAGTAAGCAACTTAAAGCTTCCAAAAGATTTGGCAGAGTATAGAGATAATATATTACATATTTTTCATATTTAGTCACAAATATTTACCAATGTTTTTTCTGTTCTGCATTTAAGTATTTTGATTGCAGTCACATATTTTATGCACCGTGTCAAATGGTGAACTGAAAAGAAAAAAAAATCTGTTATCTTTGCTTTTTTATGTCCTAAGAAACCAAAAGATGCATGCATTTAGAAACAAGTAGGTAATGTTTTCTGCTTTTTTGGTTAGAGAGTGTTAAGCACATCTACACACATACACATCATTTATTATATTTGTCTTATTTCAGATGTAAGCATGGACCAAGGCATAGGTGTTGCAAACACTATGAAGATAATTGCATCTCTTATTGCATTAAAGTAAGTATATAAAAGTATCACTGTTAGCCATGGGGAATATATATAGAAATAACTTTTTAAAGATTGTATTTATTTGAGAGAGAGAAAAAACATGAGTGGGGAGAGGGGCAGAGGGAGAGGGACAAGTAGACTCCCCACTGAGCACAGAGCCAGATGCTTGGCTTAATCCAGGACCTGAGATCATGATCTGAGCCAAAGTCAGACACTCAACTGGCTGAGCCACCCAGGCGTGCCCCATATAGAAATAACTTTTGAATTAAAGCATGATTTCAAAGTAAATGGAAAAATAGACAGTAATTGCTATCATTCTTTGCATTTGACTTGAAGAATGAGAAATTTGTGAAAAATAGATAACAATTTAGCTTTTAGTATTCATTTACCAGATCTTTGGTTAATTAATTTTAAAATTCGCTTATTTAAAAGTTAGTGAAGGGGTGCCTGTGTGACTCAGTCGGTTAAGTGTCTGCCTTCAGCTCAGGTCATGATCCCAGGGTCCTGGGATCAAGCCCCGTTTCAGGCTCCCTGCTCAGGGCGAGTCTGCTTCTTGCCCTTCCTCTCCCTCTGCCCCCTCCCCTGCTCATGTTCTCTCTTTCTGTCTCAAATAAATAAAATTGTATAAAAAAATCAGTGTAAAACTTTTAAAGTAGAAGAGAAGGTGAAGCAACAACAGCAAAAAAGACAGAAAAATAAAGTTATTAAAATTTATATGTTGTAATGTGTTCTCATTAGAATGCGTGCTAGAACAAGGTCCCTGGGGTATGCTGTCTACTAGTGGATCAGCAGTCATACACATACCCTGTGCGCAATCTGATACAGTGGCATTTGGTGTTGGACTTGTAAAGCTGTTACATTTTTGAAGGCATGGAGGTTACTGGAGCATGTTCAACAGTTACTCTACATGAAGGAAGTTAGCTGTGCCCACTGGCAGAAATTCCTCCCTCCCTAGTATATTTGTGTACTAGAATGTCTCTGCTCACACCCGTCCCCCGTTCTGTGCCTGCCGTCCTTCCATCCTCCATCACCACCACCTCTGGGGAGGAAGTCATTTTCATTGCAGTTAGTCTGGTGCAGGTGGCACCACCTGCCACAAATTCTCTAGTTTTGTCTGTCACAATCCTGATGCTTTAAAAAGTTTATGTTCTTCCTTTATAATATCTGATCCCCACTCAGTTGGTGATGGGAAGTTGTACAGCACCCCCAAAAGACAGCCTCCCAGCAGTCACTCTGAGGAAGAGGGACTGTATCACATTTTGCTTCTGAATGTGAATGCCTGTGGTCTAATATTGATGGTGGCATATACCCAAGCTAACACTTACCTTAGAGTCCCTGAAGATATGAGCAGAGGTTAAAGCAGTATTTTTTCATTTGTGCAGTGGTTTCTGAAACACTCCTTCCAAATCTGATTTCCTGCCCCACTTGTACAATGGCGGGGGGGCGGGCAGCAATGTTGCTGGCAGCCCTCAAGATCTGCCAGCTCCCAGGCAGGAGTTATGCCCTCCAAATGGACGTAATTCTGATTTAAGGGGAGACTTCAGGAGGGGAACTAAGAGAACTATTCTGATTAAATCGGAGGTATTTGAGAAAGTTTGGAAAGAGGGCAAGTGATATTTAAAAAAAAATTATATGAGGAAAGGAGAATTACTGAGGAAGGAAAACATCTAGTCATTGTATCAAAATGTGTACCAGTCCTATAAACTTGGCAATTTATGTATAAATTGGAATATTGTCCATGAATGTAAAATTATTTGGAGACCTGTAGGTGAGGAATTTATGCTACAAATATAGTAAAATACTTTGACAGTGCACCTCATTATCCTAACAGCTCAGTTATACCACATGTTAAATCACATCCCTGAGTAAATATTCGTATGAATTAGCCTTCCCTGCAGCTCACTATGCTCCATTCATACTTTTTGTTGGTTCCTCGTAAGTGCCAATCTCTGTTTTGTCTTTGTGCTTTCTGCCCAAGCTATCTGAAATGTTTTTCTCATGCTAGCTCCTTCTCTTTTCTGTTTAAATGTCACATCCTCTTTCACTTTCCCTTACCACCTAATTTAATATCGGCTGCCTCTTATTTGCCTCCTAGAGTCTTATTTCCTGCACAACACTTAACTGTAATCTGTAATTATTTTATGTACTTACTTATTTGCTCTTTCTCTAATGAGCATGAAGCTCCATGAAGGCAAAAACTTTGTGTCCTCTTCACCACTCTGCCCCCAGCATCTAGTGTAGTGGTTGGCACATGAGAGGCCTTCAGTGAATGTTTTCTGAATACGTGAAAGGGTGAATGGATGGAAGGATGAATGGATCTCTTGAAAATAGCATGGAAAGATTGAACAGGAGTGTGATCCTTGAATCTTTAGATTAATATTGTTAAGATTATTAATGGCAAGATAAAGTGTGAACACTTCATGCATTAAACATATACTGGGCAGTTTCAGTTAAGCAAATGCATGGTAATTTATGCTGATTGGTCAGACAATTTAATTTTCATGTTTTAGCCAGGTGTTAAATAGTTTCAGGTAAATTAATGAATGTTTCTTCATAGTAATTCAGTTTTTTTCTAAAAAAGAAGGCTGCTCTCTGGAAGATACAAACCTGACCTTTGGAAATTAGCAGGAATGTAGACATTTTTCCATCCCACTGGTGGTGAGAGAGGAGGAGGATGGGAGACTGGTATTACAATGTATTGGTTGAATCATGTGAACTACTGTTCTTTTATATAACATTAGCTTTTGTGCTAATTGGAATTTTTCAGCCTCTCAGTATGAAGTGACATTTAAACTTCATTACCCTAAATACTGAAATGAAATTGACCAACAGTAGTCATCCTCTCTGTTCCCTTTTGCCCTATAGATAGTTGCAGGTAATATGGAAAAATGTTGGCAGCAAGTATGCCTTTGTAGTGGATTTGCTTTTTCGAGTTTTGTTTAGTATACTTTAAAGCTACCATTTCTTAGAGATGTTTTAGCCTGACACTGTTGAGCATAGAAATAAAAACCTAGGTATAATTATATTTTTTTCCTGGAGAATTCTTTTAACCTGATCATTTAAAAAATTGATATTAAAGGTCTAAAAATAAAATTATTTTTCTGGCAAAAGAATTCCTATTTATAGTAATGATTAAGAAGAGTTCTCTGTGGGGCGCCTGGGTGGCTCAGTTGTTGGGCGTCTGCCTTCGGCTCAGGTCGTGATCCCAGGGTCCTGGGATCGAGCCCCGCATCGGGCTTCCTGCTCGCCGGGAAGTCTGCTTCTCCCTCTCCCACTCCCTCTGCTTGTGTTCCTGCTCTCGCTATCTCTCTCTGTCAAATAAATAAATAAAAAAAAAAAAAAAAAAAAAAAAAAGAGTTCTCTGTTAAAATTTCTGAAAAGCATTTTTTTTTTTTTGGAATTTCTGTGCTTTTGTTCCTAAAATTCAGTTATGGTTTAGGAATTTTAAATCCTATGTTAACAATGTTAACAAAATGTCAAGAAATGGAAGTTTGGTGCATAGACAAGCTTGGCCAGTGCTTGTGAGCCTTTCAAGTTTTTGAAAATCAAAGATGAAGTATAGTCACTGAAAAATTTTACTCTTATTTTAAGGTAATTGTTTTAAAATTGAGGTCTTTAAGGCTTAATTTTCAAAATACTTTGATATAAACTGGGGTTATTTATCTGGAATTATGTTTTGATTCTGTGACGGTAAAATTTATATCTGACGGACCTCTCCACAGGGTGGCAGCATTTTCAACTCTGCTTGAGTGCAAACCTGGGGAATGAGTCCCAGCAGAATTCCGAGGGAGAAAGAAGAATGGGCAGGAGGCAGCTATCGACTCAACTCTTGTTTCGGGAAACTAGAAGGGCTCTCCCGTGTGTGCGTGTAGTCCTAAGTGCCATCCACCCGACGCAAGGGAACAAAAGTGCAGAGGACACGTGCCTCAGCAAAGATCGCCCTTCCTGAGCGTGAACTTCAGCTATTGTGTGTTTTTGTGAAAGCATGAGAAATGGAACCTAAACGAAACTCGGAGTGAGAAGCAGGCCTGTAAGGAAGGCTGCTGTGGACTCACCTCTTGTTTGAGGAGATTAGCACTGCTGTAGCCTGTGTGCCTGGATGCCTAGTTACCAGGCTACTAACACCAAGAATCAATGCTATAGAGTTACTGCGGTTTAGTTAACATTGCCGTTCCTGAGGCCAAAGGAGTTGTATAGTGCTCGTCTATGAGAGACCGCGGAAATGGAGTGAGAAACAGGCCGGAGCGGAAGGCAGCTCTCAACTCACCTCTTGTTGATGAGGCTGGTACCCTTGCCCCAGGTGTGCCTGCAGGCCCTAAGCCAACCACCTAACTCAAAGGAACAATTCTGTAGGGAATTCCTGCTTCGGCTGAAATAGCCATGCCTCAGGGTGGACGCATTGTGTGGTGTGCATGCGTGAGTACAGAGCAAGTGAGTCCAAAACCATTTTCCTTGTGAAACCCAGGCCCCAGAAGAAGCCAGAACACGACTCCCCACTTGCTCCATGAAACTAGTACTGCAGCCCCACTTTTGAATGGAAGTCTAATAGCTAGCTTTCTAACTGGAAGAAACAACACTGTAGAGAAACCGTGCTTTAGCTACCGTCGACCTCTCTGTGGGCGAAGCAGTTTAGGGTGTACTGTGGCTGAGAGCCTGGGGACGGTTTCCATATCGTAATATTGGGGGAGAGACAGGCCGGTACAGAAGGCAGCTCTCAACCCACATCATGGTTATGGGGCTAGTAGCATTGCCCAGGGTGTGTGTGCAGGCTTAAACACAGCCACCTAACACGAAGGAAAAACTCGGTTGAGAGCCTGTGCTGCAGGTAAAACAGCTGCTCCTGAGGGTGGCAGCATTTTGTTGTGTGCGTGCGTGAGAGCACTGCAAGGGAGTCCAAAGCTTTTTGCGAGTGAGACTCAGGCCCCAGCGAAAGGCAGAACACGACTCCCCATGTGTTTCATCACGCTAGCACGGCAGGCCCACTTTTGCATGGAAGTCTAACAGCTAGTGTTCTAACTCGAAGAAACAACACTGTAGAGAAACCGTGCTTTAGCTACCGTCGACCTCTAGACGGAGGAAGCATTCCACGGAGTACCGTGGCTGAGAGCCTGGGGAACGGGTTCCATACGTGAAACCAAGGGAGAAATAGGTCCGGGCAGAAGGCACCTCTGGACTCAGCTCTTGCTACCTGAAGCTAACACTACTGCTCCATGTGTGCTTGGAATGCTATGTGCTCGACACTGACTGGGAAGAAACAACCCTGTAAAGAATCCCAGCTGCAGCTCATTCGCCTACCAGGCTAGTAACACCAAGAATCAATGCTGTAGCGTTACTGCGCTTTAGCTAACATTGCCGTTCCTGAAGCCGCAGGAGTTGTATAGTGCTAGTGTATGAGAGACCGGGGAAAGGGTCCCATACGTGAAATGGAGTGAGAAACAGGCCGGTGCGGAAGGCAGCTCTCAACTCACCTCTTGTTTATGAGGCTAGTACCCTTGTCCCAGGGGTGCCTGCAGGCCTAAAGCCAACCACCTAACTCAAAGGAACAACTCTGTAGGGAATTCCTGCTTCGGCTAAAAGAGCCATGCCTCAGGGTGGACGCATTTTGCTGTGTGCATGCGTGAGCGCACTGCAAGTGAGTCCAAAACCATTTTCCTTGTGAGACCCAGGCCCCGGAAGAAGCCAGAACACGACTCCCCACTTGCTCCATGAAGCTAGTACTGCGGCCCCACTTTTGCATGGAAGTCTAATAGCTAGCTTTCTAACTCGGAGAAAAAACACTGTAGAGAAACCGTGCTTTAGCTACCGTCGACCTCTCTGTGGGCGAAGCAGTTTAGGGTGTACTGTGGCTGAGAGCCTGGGGACGGTTTCCATTTTGTAATATCGGGGGAGAGAGAGGCCGGTACATAGGGCAGCTCTCAACTCACTACATGGTTATGGGGCTAGTTCCGTTGCCCCATGGGTGTGTGCTGGCTTAAACACAACCACCTAACTCGAAAGAAAAACTCAGTACAGAATCTGTGCTTCAGCTAAAACAGCTGCTCCTGAGGGTGGAAGCTTCTTTTGTGTGTGTGCGTGAGAGCACTGCAAGGGAGTGGCAAACCTAATTTGGAGGGAGCCTCAGGCAGCTACAGAAGGCAGCACACGACTCCTCACTTATTTCGTGAAGCCAGCACTGCGGCCCCAATTTTGAATGGAGGTCTAATAGCTAGCGTTCTAACTCGAAGAAACAACACTGTAGAGAAACCGTGCTTTAGCTACCGTCGACCTCTAGACGGAGGAAGCATTACACGGAGTACCGTGGCTGAGAGCCTGGGGAACGGGTTCCATACGTGAAACCAAGGGAGAAAGAGGTCCGGGCAGAAGGCACCTCTGGACTCAGCTCTTGCTACCTGAAGCTAACACTACTGCTCCATGTGTGCTTGGAATGCTATGTGCTCGACACTGACTGGGAAGAAACAAGCCTGTAAGGAATCCGAGCTGCAGCTCATTCGCCTACCAGGCTACTAACACCAACAATCAATGCTGTAAATGTCCACAATAGCCAAACTGTGGAAAGAGCCAAGTTGTCCATTAACAGATGAATGGATAAAGAAGATGTGGTATATATATATATACAATGGAATATTATGCAGCCATCAAAAGGAATATGATCTTGCCATTTGCAACGATGTGGATAGAATTGGACGGTATTATGCTGAGCGAAATAAGTCAAACAGAGAAAGATATGTATCATATGACCTCACTGATATGAGGAATTCTTAATCTCAGTAAACAAAATGAGGGTTGCTGGAGTGGGGCGTGGGGTGGGACGGATGGGGTGACTGGGTGATGGACACTGGGGAGGGTATGTGTTCTGGTAAGTGCTGTGAATTGTGCAAGACTGTTGAATCTCAGATCTGTACCTCTGAAACAAATAATGCAATATATGTTAAGAAAGAAAAAAAGAAGAAGAAGAATGTAGCGGGAGGGGAAGAATGAAGGGGGGGAAATCGGAGGGGGAGAAGAACCAGGAGAGACAATGCACTCTGAAAAACAAACTGACGGTTCTAGAGGGGAGGGGGTTGGGAGGATGGGTTAGCCTGGTGATGGGTATTGAGGAGGGCACGTTCCGCATGGAGCACTGGGTGTTATGCACAAACAATGAATCATGGAACACTATATCTAAAACTAATGATGTAATGTATGGGGATTAACATAACAATAAAAAAATTAAAAAAAAAACTGCATGGGGTGGGGGAGTCCCAATTTCATGATTAGGCCGGGGTGTTCACATAATTAAACCTTGTTTTTTCTCTCCTGTTAAAAAAAAAAAAGAATCAATGCTATAGCGTTACTGCGCTTTAGCTAACATTGCCGTTCCTGAAGCCAAAGGAGTTGTATAGTGCTCGTGTATGAGAGACCGGGGAAAGGGTCCCATACGTGTAATGGAGTGAGAAACAGGCCGGTGCGGAAGGCAGCTCTCAACTCACCTCTTGTTTATGAGGCTCGTACACTTGCCCCGGGTGTGCCTGCAGGCCCTAAGCCAACCATCTAACTCAAAGGAACAACTCTGTAGGGAATTCCTGCTTCGGCTAAAATAGCCATGCCTCAGGGTAGACGCATTGTGTGGTGTGCATGCGTGAGTGCACAGCAAGTGAGTCCAAAACCATTTTCCTTGTGAGACCCAGGCCCCGGAAGAAGCCAGAACACGACTCCCCACTTGCTCCATGAAACTAGTACTGCAGCACCACTTTTGAATGGAAGTCTAATAGCTAGCTTTGTAACTCGAAGAAACAACACTGTAGAGAAACCGTGCTTTAGCTACCGTCTACCTCTCTGTGGGCAAAGCAGTTTAGGGTGTACTGTGGCTGAGAGCCTGGCGACGGTTTCAATATCGTAATATCGGTGGAGAGACAGGCCGGTACAGAAGGCAGCTCTCAACCCACATCATGGTTATGGGGCTAGTACCGTTGCCCAGGGTGTGTGTGCAGGCTTAAACACAGCCACCTAACTCGAAGGAAAAACTCGGTTGAGAGCCTGTGCTTCAGGTAAAACAGCTGCTCCTGAGGGTGGCAGCATTTTGTTGTGTGCGTGCCTGAGAGCACTGCAAGGGAGTCCAAAGCTTTTTGCGAGTGAGACTCAGGCCCCAGTGAAAGGCAGAACACGACTCCCTATGTGTTTGACCAAGCTAGCACAGCAGCCCCACATTTGCATGGAAGTCTAATAGCTAGCGTTCTAACTCGAAGAAACTACACAGTAGAGAAACAGTGCTTTAGCTACCGTCGACCTCTAGACGGAGGAAGCATTACACGGAGTACCGTGGCTGAGAGCCTGGGAAACGGGTTCCATACGTGAAACCAAGGGAGAAAGAGGTCCGGGGAGAAGGCACCTCTGGACTCAGCTCTTGCTACCTGAAGCTAACACTACTGCTCCATGTGTGCTTGGAATGCTATGTGCTCGACACTGACTGGGAAGAAACAAGCCTGTAAGGAATCCGAGCTGCAGCTCATTCGTCTACCAGGCTACTAACACCAACGATCAATGCTGTAAATGTCCACAATAGCCAAACTGTGGAAAGAGCCAAGATGTCCATCAACAGATGAATGGATAAAGAAGATGAGGTATATATATATACAATGGAATATTATGCAGCCATCAAAAGGAATATGATCTTGCCATTTGCAACGATGTGGATAGAATTGGAGGGTATTATGCTGAGCGAAATAAGTCAAACAGAGAAACATATGTATCATATGACCTCACTGATATGAGGAATTCTTAATCTCAGTAAACAAAATGAGGGTTGCTGGAGTGGGGCGTGGGGTGGGAGGGATGGGGTGACTGGGTGATGGACACTGGGGAGGGTAAGTGTTCTGGTAAGTGCTGTGAATTGTGCAAGACTGTTGAATCTCAGATCTGTACCTCTGAAACAAATAATGCAATATATGTTAAGAAAGAAAAAAAGAAGAAGAAGAATGTAGCAGGAGGGGAAGAATGAGGGGGGGAAATCGGAGGGGGAGAAGAAACATGAGAGACAATGGACTCTGAAAAAAAAACTGCATGGGGTGGGGGGGATCCCAATTTCATGTTTAGGCCTCTGTGTTCACATAATTAAACCTTGTTTTTTCTCTCCTGTTAAAAAAAAGTAAAGAATCAATGCTATAGCGTTACTGCGCTTTAGCTAACATTGCCGTTCCTGAAGCCGCAGGAGTTGTATAGTCCTCGTGTATGAGAGACCGGGGAAAGGGTCCCATACGTGTAATGGAGTGAGAAACAGGCCGGTGCGGAAGGCAGCTCTCAACTCACCTCTTGTTTATGAGGCTAGTACCCTTGCCCCGGGTGTGCCTGCAGGCCCTAAGCCAACCACCTAACTCAAAGGAACAACTCTGTAGGGAATTCCTGCTTCGGCTAAAATAGCCATGCCTCAGGGTGGACGCCTTGTGTGGTGTGCATGCGTGAGTGCACAGGAAGTGAGTCCAAAACCATTTTCCTTGTGAGACCCAGGCCACGGAAGAAGCCAGAACACGACTCCCCACTTGCTCCATGAAACTAGTACTGCGGCCCCACTTTTGAATGGAAGTCTAATAGCTAGCTTTGTAACTCGAAGAAACAACACTGTAGAGAAACCGTGCTTTAGCTACCGTCGACCTCTCTGTGGGCGAAGCAGTTTAGGGTGTACTGTGGCTGAGAGCCTGGCGACGGTTTCAATATCGTAATATCGGTGGAGAGACAGGCCGGTACAGAAGGCAGCTCTCAACCCACATCATGGTTATGGGGCTAGTACCGTTGCCCAGGGTGTGTGTGCAGGCTTAAACACAGCCACCTAACTCGAAGGAAAAACTCGGTTGAGAGCCTGTGCTTCAGGTAAAACAGCTGCTCCTGAGGGTGGCAGCATTTTGTTGTGTGCGTGCCTGAGAGCACTGCAAGGGAGTCCAAAGCTTTTTGCGAGTGAGACTCAGGCCCCAGTGAAAGGCAGAACACGACTCCCTATGTGTTTGACCAAGCTAGCACGGCAGCCCCACATTTGCGTGGAAGTCTAATAGCTAGCGTTCTAACTCGAAGAAACTACACAGTAGAGAAACAGTGCTTTAGCTACCGTCGACCTCTAGACGGAGGAAGCATTACACGGAGTACCGTGGCTGAGAGCCTGGGAAACGGGTTCCATACGTGAAACCAAGGGAGAAATAGGTCCGGGCAGAAGGCACCTCTGGACTCAGCTCTTGCTACCTGAAGCTAACACTACTGCTCCATGTGTGCTTGGAATGCTATGTGCTCGACACTGACTGGGAAGAAACAAGCCTGTAAAGAATCCGAGCTGCAGCTCATTCGCCTACCAGGCTACTAACACCAAGAATCAATGCTGTAGAGTTACTGCGCTTTAGCTAACATTGCTGTTCCTGAAGCCGCAGGAGTTGTATAGTGCTCGTGTCTGAGAGACCGGGGAAAGGGTCCCATACGTGAAATGGAGTGAGAAACAGGCCAGTGCGGAGGGCAGCTCTGAAATCACCTCTTGTTTATGAGGCTCGTACCCTTGCCCCGGGTGTGCCTGCAGGCCATAAGCCAACCACCTAACTCAAAGGAACAACTCTGTAGGGAATTCCTGCTTCGGCTAAAAGAGCCATGCCTCAGGGTGGACGCATTGTGTGGTGTGCATGCGTGAGTGCACAGCAAGTGAGTCCAAAACCATTTTCCTTGTGAGACCCAGGCCCCGGAAGAAGCCAGAACACGACTCCCCACTTGCACCATGAAACTAGTACTGCGGCCCCACTTTTGAATGGAAGTCTAATAGCTAGCTTTCTAGCTCGAAGAAACAACACTGTAGAGAAACCGTGCTTTAGCTACCGTCGACCTCTCTGTGGGCGAAGCAGTTTAGGGTGTACTGTGGCTGAGAGCCTGGGGACGGTTTCCATATCGTAATATCGGGGGAGAGACAGGCCGGTACAGAAGGCAGCACTCAACCCACATCATGGTTATGGCGCTAGTACCGTTGCCCAGGGTGTGTGTGCAGGCTTAAACACAGCCACCTAACTCGAAGGAAAAACTCGGTTGAGAGCCTGTGCTTCAGGTAAAACAGCTGCTCCTGAGGGTGGCAGCATTTTGTTGTGTGCGTGCGTGAGAGCACTGCAAGGGAGTCCAAAGCTTTTTGCGAGTGAGACTCAGTCCCCAGCGAAAGGCAAAACACGACTCCCCATGTGTTTCATCACGCTAGCACGGGAGCTCCACTTTTGCATGGAAGTCTAATAGCTAGCGTTCTAACTCGAAGAAACAACACTGTAGAGAAACCGTGCTTTGGCTACCGTCGACCTCTCTGTGGGTGAAGCAGTTTATGGTGTACTGTCGCTGAGAGCCTGGGGACGGTTTCAATATCGTAATATCGGGGAGACAGGCCGGTACAGAAGGCAGCTCTCAACTCACATCATGGTTATGGGGCTAGTACCGTTGCCCTGGGTGTGTGTGCAGCCTTAAATACATCCACCTAACTCGAAGGAAAAACACGGTAGAGGATCCCTGCTTCAGCTAAAACAGCCGCTCCTGAGGGTGGAAGCATTTGGTTGTGTGCGTGCGTGAGAGGACTGCAAGGGAGTCCAAAGTTTCTGCGAGTGAGACTCAGGCCCCAGCAAAAGGTAGAACACGACTCCCCGTGTGTTCATTTAGCTAGCACTGCGGCCCTACTTTTGCATGGAAGTCTAAGAGCTAGCGTTCTAACTCGAAGAAACAACACTGTAGAGAAACCGTGCTTTGGCTACCGTCGACCTCTCTGTGGGTGAAGCAGTTTAGGGTGTACTGTGGCTGAGAGCCTGGGGACGGTTTCAATATCGTACTATCGGGGGAGAGACAGGCCGGTACAGAAGGCAGCTCTCCACCCACATCATGGTTATGGGGCTAGTACCGTTGCCCAGGGTGTGTGTGCAGGCTGAAATGAAGCCACCTAACTCGAAGGAAAAACTCGGCTGAGAGCCTGTGGTGCAGGTAAAACAGCTGCTCCTGAGGGTGGCAGCATTTTGTTGTGTGCGTGCGTGAGAGCACTGCAAGGGAGTCCATAGCTTTTTGCGAGTGAGACTCAGGCCCCAGCGAAAGGCAGAACACGACTCCCCATGTGTTTCATCACGCTAGCACGGCAGCCCCACTTTTGCATGGAAGTCTAACAGCTAGTGTTCTAACTCGAAGAAACTACACTGTAGAGAAACCGTGCTTTAGCTACCATCGACCTCTAGATGGAGGAAGCATTCCATGGAGTACCGTGGCTGAGAGCCTGGGGAACGGGTTCCATACGTGAAACCAAGGGAGAAAGAGGTCCGGGCAGAAGGCACCTCTGGACTCAGCTCTTGCTACCTGAAGCTAACACTACTGCTCCATGTGTGCTTGGAATGCTATGTGCTCGACACTGACTGGGAAGAAACAAGCCTGTCAAGAATCCGAGCTGCAGCTCATTCGCCTACCAGGCTACTAACACCAACAATCAATGCTGTAAATGTCCACAATAGCCAAACTGTGGAAAGAGCCAAGATGTCCATCAACAGATGAATGGATAAAGAAGATGTGGTATATATATACAAAGGAATATTAGGCAGCCATCAAAAGGAATAAGATCTTGCCATTTGCAACGACGTGGATGGAAGTGGAGGGTATTATGCTGAGCGAAATAAGTCAAACAGAGAAAGACATGTATCATATGACCTCACTGATACGAGGAATTCTTAATCTCAGGAAACAAACTGAGGGTTGATGGAGTGGGGGGTGGGGTGGGAGGGATGGGGTGACTGGGTGATGGACACTGGGGAGGGTATGTGTTCTGGTAAGTGCTGTGAATTGTGCAAGACTGTTGAATCTCAGATCTGTACCTCCGAAACAAATAATGCAATATAGGTTAAGAGAGAAAAAAAGAAGAAGAAGAATGTAGCAGGAGGGGAAGAATGAAGGGGAGGAAATCGAAGGGGGAGAAGAACCATGAAAGACAATGGACTCTGCAAAACAAACTGACGGTTCTAGAGGGGAGGGGGTTGGGAGGATGGGTTAGCCTGGTGATGGGTATTGAGGAGGGCACGTTCCGCATGGAGCACTGGGTGTTATGCACAAACAATGAATCATGGAACACTATATCTAAAACTAATGATGTAATGTATGGGGAGTAACATAACAATAAAAAAATTAAAAAAAAACTGCATGGGGTGGGGGGGGGTCCCAATTTCATGATTAGGCCTGTGTGTTCACATAATTAAACCTTGTTTTTTCTCTCCTGTTAAAAAAAAAAAAAAAAGAATCAATGTTGTAGCGTTACTGCGCTTTAGCTAACATTGCCATTCCTGAAGCCGCAGGAGTTGTATAGTGCTAGTGTATGAGAGACCGGGAAAAGGGTCCCATACGTGAAATGGAGTGAGAAACAGGCCGGTGCACAGGGCAGCTCTCAACTCACCTCTTGTTTATGAGGCTAGTACCCTTGCCCCGGGTGTGCCTGCAGGCCATAAGCCAACCACCTAACTCAAAGGAACAACTCTGTAGGGAATTCCTGCTTCGGCTAAAATAGCCATGCCTCAGGGTAGACGCATTGTGTGGTGTGCATGCGTGAGTGCAGAGGAAGTGAGTCCACAACCATTTTCCTTGTGAGACCCAGGCCACGGAAGAAGCCAGAACACGACTCCCCACTTGCTCCATGAAACTAGTACTGCGGCCCCACTTTTGAATGGAAGTCTAATAGCTAGCTTTCTAGCTCGAAGAAACAACACTGTAGAGAAACCGTGCTTTAGCTACCGTCGACCTCTCTGTGGGCGAAGCAGTTTAGGGTGTACTGTGGCTGAGAGCCTGGGGACGGTTTCCATATCGTAATATCGGTGGAGAGACAGGCCGGTACAGAAGGCAGCTCTCAACCCACATCATGGTTATGGGGCTAGTACCGTTGCCCAGGGTGTGTGTGCAGGCTTAAACACAGCCACCTAACTCGAAGGAAAAACTCGGTTGAGAGCCTGTGCTTCAGGTAAAACAGCTGCTCCTGAGGGTGGCAGCATTTTGTTGTGTGCGTGCCTGAGTGCACTGCAAGGGAGTCCAAAGCTTTTTGCGAGTGAGACTCAGGCCCCAGTGAAAGGCAGAACACGACTCCCTATGTGTTTGACCAAGCTAGCACGGCAGCCCCACATTTGCGTGGAAGTCTAATAGCTAGCGTTCTAACTCGAAGAAACTACACAGTAGAGAAACAGTGCTTTAGCTACCGTCGACCTCTAGACGGAGGAAGCATTCCACGGAGTACCGTGGCTGAGAGCCTGGGAAACGGGTTCCATACGTGAAACCAAGGGAGAAATAGGTCCGGGCAGAAGGCACCTCTGGACTCAGCTCTTGCTACCTGAAGCTAACACTACTGCTCCATGTGTGCTTGGAATGCTATGTGCTCGACACTGACTGGGAAGAAACAAGCCTGTCAAGAATCCGAGCTGCAGCTCATTCGCCTACCAGGCTACTAACACCAACAATCAATGCTGTAAATGTCCACAATAGCCAAACTGTGGAAAGAGCCAAGATGTCCATCAACAGATGAATGGATAAAGAAGATGTGGTATATATATACAAAGGAATATTAGGCAGCCATCAAAAGGAATAAGATCTTGCCATTTGCAACGACGTGGATGGAAGTGGAGGGTATTATGCTGAGCGAAATAAGTCAAACAGAGAAAGACATGTATCATATGACCTCACTGATACGAGGAATGCTTAATCTCAGGAAACAAACTGAGGGTTGATGGAGTGGGGGGTGGGGTGGGAGGGATGGGGTGACTGGGTGATGGACACTGGGGAGGGTATGTGTTCTGGTAAGTGCTGTGAATTGTGCAAGACTTTTGAATCTCAGATCTGTACCTCTGAAACAAATAATGCAATATAGGTTAAGAGAGAAAAAAAGAAGAAGAAGAATGTAGCAGGAGGGGAAGAATGAAGGGGAGGAAATCGAAGGGGGAGAAGAACCATGAAAGACAATGGACTCTGCAAAACAAACTGACGGTTCTAGAGGGGAGGGGGTTGGGAGGATGGGTTAGCCTGGTGATGGGTATTGAGGAGGGCACGTTCCGCATGGAGCACTGGGTGTTATGCACAAACAATGAATCATGGAACACTATATCTAAAACTAATGATGTAATGTATGGGGAGTAACATAACAATAAAAAAATTAAAAAAAAAACTGCATGGGGTGGGGGGGGGGTCCCAATTTCATGATTAGGCCTGTGTGTTCACATAATTAAACCTTGTTTTTTCTCTCCTGTTAAAAAAAAAAAAAAAAAAGAATCAATGTTGTAGCGTTACTGCGCTTTAGCTAACATTGCCATTCCTGAAGCCGCAGGAGTTGTATAGTGCTAGTGTATGAGAGACCGGGAAAAGGGTCCCATACGTGAAATGGAGTGAGAAACAGGCCGGTGCACAAGGCAGCTCTCAACTCACCTCTTGTTTATGAGGCTAGTACCCTTGCCCCGGGTGTGCCTGCAGGCCATAAGCCAACCACCTAACTCAAAGGAACAACTCTGTAGGGAATTCCTGCTTCGGCTAAAATAGCCATGCCTCAGGGTGGACGCATTGTGTGGTGTGCATGCGTGAGTGCACAGGAAGTGAGTCCAAAACCATTTTCCTTGTGAGACCCAGGCCACGGAAGAAGCCAGAACACGACTCCCGACTTGCTCCATGAAACTAGTACTGCGGCCCCACTTTTGAATGGAAGTCGAATAGATAGCTTTCTAGCTCGAAGAAACAACACTGTAGAGAAACCGTGCTTTAGCTACCGTCGACCTCTCTGTGGGCGAAGCAGTTTAGGGTGTACTGTGGCTGAGAGCCTGGGGACGGTTTCCATATCGTAATATCGGTGGAGAGACAGGCCGGTACAGAAGGCAGCACTCAACCCACATCATGGTTATGGGGCTAGTACCGTTGCCCAGGGTGTGTGTGCAGGCTTAAACACAGCCACCTAACTCGAAGGAAAAACTCGGTTGAGAGCCTGTGCTTCAGGTAAAACAGCTGCTCCTGAGGGTGGCAGCATTTTGTTGTCTGCGTGCCTGAGAGCACTGCAAGGGAGTCCAAAGCTTTTTGCGAGTGAGACTCCGGCCCCAGTGAAAGGCAGAACACGACTCCCTATGTGTTTGACCAAGCTAGCACGGCAGCCCCACTTTTGCATGGAAGTCTAAGAGCTAGCGTTCTAACTCGAAGAAACTACACAGTAGAGAAACAGTGCTTTAGCTACCGTCGACCTCTAGACGGAGGAAGCATTACACGGAGTACCGTGGCTGAGAGCCTGGGAAACGGGTTCCATACGTGAAACCAAGGGAGAAATAGGTCCGGGCAGAAGGCACCTCTGGACTCAGCTCTTGCTACCTGAAGCTAACACTACTGCTCCATGTGTGCTTGGAATGCTATGTGCTCGACACTGACTGGGAAGAAACAAGCCTGTAAAGAATCCGAGCTGCAGCTCATTCGCCTACCAGGCTACTAACACCAACAATCAATGCTGTAAATGTCCACAATACCAAACTGTGGAAAGAGCCAAGATGTCCATCAACAGATGAATGGATAAAGAAGATGTGGTATATATATACAAAGGAATATTAGGCAGCCATCAAAAGGAATAAGATCTTGCCATTTGCAACGACGTGGATGGAAGTGGAGGGTATTATGCTGAGCGAAATAAGTCAAACAGAGAAAGACATGTATCATATGACCTCACTGATACGAGGAATTCTTAATCTCAGGAAACAAACTGAGGGTTGATGGAGTGGGGGGTGGGGTGGGAGGGATGGGGTGACTGGGTGATGGACACTGGGGAGGGTATGTGTTCTGGTAAGTGCAGTGAATTGTGCAAGACTGTTGAATCTCAGATCTGTACCTCCGAAACAAATAATGCAATATAGGTTAAGAGAGAAAAAAAGAAGAAGAAGAATGTAGCAGGAGGGGAAGAATGAAGGGGAGGAAATCGAAGGGGGAGAAGAACCATGAAAGACAATGGACTCTGCAAAACAAACTGACGGTTCTAGAGGGGAGGGGGTTGGAAGGATGGGTTAGCCTGGTGATGGGTATTGAGGAGGGCACGTTCCGCATGGAGCACTGGGTGTTATGCACAAACAATAAATCATGGAACACTATATCTAAAACTAATGATGTAATGTATGGGGAGTAACATAACAATAAAAAAATTAAAAGAAAACTGCATGGGGTGTGGGGTCCCAATTTCATGATTAGGCCTGTGTGTTCACATAATTAAACCTTGTTTTTTCTCTCCTGTTAAAAAAAAAAAAAAAGAATCAATGTTGTAGCGTTACTGCGCTTTAGCTAACATTGCCATTCCTGAAGCCGCAGGAGTTGTATAGTGCTCGTGTATGAGAGACCGGGAAAAGGGTCCCATACGTGAAATTGAGTGAGAAACAGGCCGGTGCAGAAGGAAGCTCTCAACTCACCTCTTGTTTATGAAGCTAGTACCCTTGCCCCGGGTGTGCCTGCAGGCCATAAGCCAACCACCTAACTCAAAGGAACAACTCTGTAGGGAATTCCTGCTTCGGCTAAAATAGCCATGCCTCAGGGTGGACGCATTGTGTGGTGTGCATGCGTGAGTGCACAGGAAGTGAGTCCAAAACCATTTTCCTTGTGATTCCCAGGCCACGGAAGAAGCCAGAACACGACTCCCGACTTGCTCCATGAAACTAGTACTGCGGCCCCACTTTTGAATGGAAGTCTAATAGCTAGCTTTCTAGCTCGAAGAAACAACACTGTAGAGAAACCGTGCTTTAGCTATCGTCGACCTCTCTGTGGGCGAAGCAATTTAAGGTGTACTGTGGCTGAGAGCCTGGGGACGGTTTCAATATCGTAATATCGGTGGAGAGACAGGCCGGTACAGAAGGCAGCTATCAACCCACATCATGGTTATGGGGCTAGTACCGTTGCCCAGGGTGTGTGTGTAGACTTAAACACAGCCACCTAACTCGAAGGAAAAACTCGGTTGAGAGCCTGTGCTGCAGGTAAAACAGCTCCTCCTGAGGGTGGCAGCATTTTGTTGTGTGCGTGCGTGAGAGCTCTGCAAGGGAGTCCAAAGCTTTTTGCGAGTGAGACTCAGGCCCCAGCGAAAGGCAGAACACGACTCCCCATGTGTTTCATCACGCTAGCACGGCAGCCCCACTTTTGCATGGAAGTCTAACAGCTAGTGTTCTAACTCGAAGAAACAACACTGTAGAGAAACCGTGCTTTAGCTACCATCGACCTCTAGATGGAGGAAGCATTCCACGGAGTACCGTGGCTGAGAGCCTGGGGAACGGGTTCCATACGTGAAACCAAGGGAGAAATAGGTCCGGGCAGAAGGCACCTCTGGACTCAGCTCTTGCTACCTGAAGCTAACACTACTGCTCCATGTGTGCTTGGAATGCTATGTGCTCGACACTGACTGGGAAGAAACAAGCCTGTCAAGAATCCCAGCTGCAGCTCATTCGCCTACCAGGCTACTAACACCAAGAATCAATGCTGTAGCGTTACTGCGCTTTAGCTAACATTGCCGTTCCTGAAGTCGCAGGAGTTGTATAGTGCTCGTGTCTGAGAGACCGGGGAAAGGGTCCCATACGTGAAATGGAGTGAGAAACAGGCCAGTGCGGAGGGCAGCTCTGAAATCACCTCTTGTTTATGAGGCTCGTACCCTTGCCCCGGGTGTGCCTGCAGGCCATAAGACAACCACCTAACTCAAAGGAACAACTCTGTAGGGAATTCCTGCTTCAGCTAAAAGAGCCATGCCTCAGGGTGGACGCATTGTGTGGTGTGCATGCGTGAGTGCACAGCAAGTGAGTCCAAAACCATTTTCCTTGTGAGACCCAGGCCCCGGAAGAAGCCAGAACACGACTCCCCACTTGCTCCATGAAACTAGTACTGCGGCCCCACTTTTGAATGGAAGTCTAATAGCTAGCTTTCTAACTCGAAGAAACAACACTGTAGAGAAACCGTGCTTTAGCTACCGTCGACCTCTCTGTGGGCGAAGCAGTTTAGGGTGTACTGTGGCTGAGAGCCTGGGGACGGTTTCCACATCGTAATATTGGGGGAGAGACAGGCCGGTACAGAAGGCAGCACTCAACCCACATCATGGTTATGGGGCTAGTACCGTTGCCCAGGGTGTGTGTGCAGGCTTAAACACAGCCACCTAACTCGAAGGAAAAACTCGGTTGAGAGCCTGTGCTTCAGGTAAAACAGCTGCTCCTGAGGGTGGCAGCATTTTGTTGTGTGCGTGCGTGAGAGCACTGCAAGGGAGTCCAAAGCTTTTTGCGAGTGAGACTCAGTCCCCAGCGAAAGGCAAAACACGACTCCCCATGTGTTTCATCACGCTAGCACGGCAGCTCCACTTTTGCATGGAAGTCTAATAGCTAGCGTTCTAACTCGAAGAAACAACACTGTAGAGAAACCGTGCTTTGGCTACTGTCGACCTCTCTGTGGGTGAAGCAGTTTAGGGTGTACTGTCGCTGAGAGCCTGGGGACGGTTTCAATATCGTAATATCGGGGAGACAGGCCGGTACAGAAGGCAGCTCTCAACTCACATCATGGTTATGGGGCTAGTACCGTTGCCCTGGGTGTGTGTGCAGGCTTAAATACAGCCACCTAACTCGAAGGAAAAACACGGTAGAGGATCCCTGCTTCAGCTAAAACAGCCGCTCCTGAGGGTGGAAGCATTTGGTTGTGTGCGTGCGTGAGAGGACTGCAAGGGAGTCCAAAGTTTCTGCGAGTGAGACTCAGGCCCCAGCAAAAGGTAGAACCCGACTCCCCGTGTGTTCATTTAGCTAGCACTGCGGCCCTACTTTTGCATGGAAGTCTAAGAGCTAGCGTTCTAACTGGAAGAAACAACACTGTAGAGAAACCGTGCTTTGGCTACCGTCGACCTCTCTGTGGGTGAAGCAGTTTAGGGTGTACTGTGGCTGAGAGCCTGGGGACGGTTTCAATATCGTACTATCGGGGGAGAGACAGGCCGGTACATAAGGCAGCTCTCCACCCACATCATGGTTATGGGGCTAGTACCGTTGCCCAGGGTGTGTGTGCAGGCTTAAACACAGCCACCTAACTCGAAGGAAAAACTCGGTTGAGAGCCTGTGCTGCAGGTAAAACAGCTGCTCCTGAGGGTGGCAGCATTTTGTTGTGTGCGTGCGTGAGAGCACTGCAAGGGAGTCCAAAGCTTTTTGCGAGTGAGACTCAGGCCCCAGCGAAAGGCAGAACACGACTCCCCATGTGTTTCATCACGCTAGCACGGCAGCCCCACTTTTGCATGGAAGTCTAACAGCTAGTGTTCTAACTCGAAGAAACAACACTGTAGAGAAACCGTGCTTTAGCTACCATCGACCTCTAGATGGAGGAAGCATTCCACGGAGTACCGTGGCTGAGAGCCTGGGGAACGGGTTCCATACGTGAAACCAAGGGAGAAATAGGTCCGGGCAGAAGGCACCTCTGGACTCAGCTCTTGCTACCTGAAGCTAACACTACTGCTCCATGTGTGCTTGGAATGCTATGTGCTCGACACTGACTGGGAAGAAACAAGCCTGTCAAGAATCCGAGCTGCAGCTCATTCACCTACCAGGCTACTAACACCAACAATCAATGCTGTAAATGTCCACAATAGCCAAACTGTGGAAAGAGCCAAGATGTCCATCAACAGATGAATGGATAAAGAAGATGTGGTATATGTATACAAAGGAATATTAGGCAGCCATCAAAAGGAATAAGATCTTGCCATTTGCAACGACGTGGATGGAAGTGGAGGGTATTATGCTGAGCGAAATAAGTCAAACAGAGAAAGACATGTATCATATGACCTCACTGATACGAGGAATTCTTAATCTCAGGAAACAAACTGAGGGTTGATGGAGTGGGGGGTGGGGTGGGAGGGATGGGGTGACTGGGTGATGGACACTGGGGAGGGTATGTGTTCTGGTAAGTGCTGTGAATTGTGCAAGACTGTTGAATCTCAGATCTGTACCTCTGAAACAAATAATGCAATATAGGTTAAGAGAGAAAAAAAGAAGAAGAAGAATGTAGCAGGAGGGGAAGAATGAAGGGGAGGAAATCGAAGGGGGAGAAGAACCATGAAAGACAATGGACTCTGCAAAACAAACTGACGGTTCTAGAGGGGAGGGGGTTGGGAGGATGGGTTAGCCTGGTGATGGGTATTGAGGAGGGCACGTTCCGCATGGAGCACTGGGTGTTATGCACAAACAATGAATCATGGAACACTATATCTAAAACTAATGATGTAATGTATGGGGAGTAACATAACAATAAAAAAATTAAAAAAAAACTGCATGGGGTGGGGGGTCCCAATTTCATGATTAGGCCTGTGTGTTCACATAATTAAACCTTGTTTTTTCTCTCCTGTTAAAAAAAAAAAAAAAGAATCAATGTTGTAGCGTTACTGCGCTTTAGCTAACATTGCCATTCCTGAAGCCGCAGGAGTTGTATAGTGCTAGTGTATGAGAGACCGGGAAAAGGGTCCCATACGTGAAATGGAGTGAGAAACAGGCCGGTGCACAAGGCAGCTCTCAACTCACCTCTTGTTTATGAGGCTAGTACCCTTGCCCCGGGTGTGCCTGCAGGCCATAAGCCAACCACCTAACTCAAAGGAACAACTCTGTAGGGAATTCCTGCTTCGGCTAAAATAGCAATGCCCCAGGGTGGACGCATTGTGTGGTGTGCATGCGTGAGTGCACAGGAAGTGAGTCCAAAACCATTTTCCCTGTGAGACCCAGGCCACGGAAGAAGCCAGAACACGACTCCCGACTTGCTCCATGAAACTAGTACTGCGGCCCCACTTTTGAATGGAAGTTGAATAGCTAGCTTTCTAGCTCGAAGAAACAACACTGTAGAGAAACCGTGCTTTAGCTACCGTCGACCTCTCTGTGGGCGAAGCAGTTTAGGGTGTACTGTGGCTGAGAGCCTGGGGACGGTTTCCATATCGTAATATCGGTGGAGAGACAGGCCAGTACAGAAGGCAGCTCTCAACCCACATCATGGTTATGGGGCTAGTACCGTTGCCCAGGGTGTGTGTGCAGGCTTAAACACAGCCACCTAACTCGAAGGAAAAACTCGGTTGAGAGCCTGTGCTTCAGGTAAAACAGCTGCTCCTGAGGGTGGCAGCATTTTGTTGTGTGCGTGCCTGAGAGCACTGCAAGGGAGTCCAAAGCTTTTTGCGAGTGAGACTCAGGCCCCAGTGAAAGGCAAACACGACTCCCTATGTGTTTGACCAAGCTAGCACGGCAGCCCCACATTTGCATGGAAGTCTAATAGCTAGCGTTCTAACTCGAAGAAACTACACAGTAGAGAAACAGTGCTTTAGCTACCGTCGACCTCTAGACGGAGGAAGCATTCCACGGAGTACCGTGGCTGAGAGCCTGGGAAACGGGTTCCATACGTGAAACCAAGGGAGAAATAGGTCCGGGCAGAAGGCACCTCTGGACTCAGCTCTTGCTACCTGAAGCTAACACTACTGCTCCATGTGTGCTTGGAATGCTATGTGCTCGACACTGACTGGGAAGAAACAAGCCTGTCAAGAATCCGAGCTGCAGCTCATTCGCCTACCAGGCTACTAACACCAAGAATCAATGCTGTAGCGTTACTGCGCTTTAGCTAACATTGCCGTTCCTGAAGCCGCAGGAGTTGTATAGTGCTCGTGTCTGAGAGACCGGGGAAAGGGTCTCATACGTGAAATGGAGTGAGAAACAGGCCAGTGCGGAGGGCAGCTCTGAAATCACCTCTTGTTTATGAGGCTCGTACCCTTGCCCCGGGTGTGCCTGCAGGCCATAAGCCAACCACCTAACTCAAAGGAACAACTCTGTAGGGAATTCCTGCTTCGGCTAAAAGAGCCATGCCTCAGGGTGGACGCATTGTGTGGTGTGCATGCGTGAGTGCACAGCAAGTGAGTCCAAAACCAATTTCCTTGTGAGACCCAGGCCCCGGAAGAAGCCAGAACACGACTCCCCACTTGCTCCATGAAACTAGTACTGCGGCCCCACTTTTGAATGGAAGTCTAATAGCTAGCTTTCTAACTCGAAGAAACAACACTGTAGAGAAACCGTGCTTTAGCTACCGTCGACCTCTCTGTGGGCGAAGCAGTTTAGGGTGTACTGTGGCTGAGAGCCTGGGGACAGTTTCGATATCGTAATATCGGTGGAGAGACAGGCCCGTACAGAAGGCAGCTCTCAACCCACATCATGGTTATGGGGCTAGTACCGTTGCCCAGGGTGTGTTTGCAGGCTTAAACACAGCCACCTAACTCGAAGGAAAAACTCGGTTGAGAGCCTGTGCTTCAGGTAAAACAGCTGCTCCTGAGTGTGGCAGCCTTTTGTTGTGTGCGTGCGTGAGAGCACTGCAAGGGAGTCCAAAGCTTTTTGGGAGTGAGACTCAGTCCCCAGCGAAAGGCAAAACACGACTCCCCATGTGTTTCATCACGCTAGCACGGCAGCTCCACTTTTGCATGGAAGTCTAATAGCTAGCGTTCTAACTCGAAGAAACAACACTGTAGAGAAACCGTGCTTTGGCTACCGTCGACCTCTCTGTGGGTGAAGCAGTTTAGGGTGTACTGTGGCTGAGAGCCTGGGGACGGTTTCAATATCGTACTATCGGGGGAGAGACAGGCCGGTACATAAGGCAGCTCTCCACCCACATCATGGTTATGGGGCTAGTACCGTTGCCCAGGGTGTGTGTGCAGGCTTAAACACAGCCACCTAACTCGAAGGAAAAACTCGGTTGAGAGCCTGTGCTGCAGGTAAAACAGCTCCTCCTGAGGGTGGCAGCATTTTGTTGTGTGCGTGCGTGAGAGCACTGCAAGGGAGTCCATAGCTTTTTGCGAGTGAGACTCAGGCCCCAGCGAAAGGCAGAACACGACTCCCCATGTGTTTCATCACGCTAGCACGGCAGCCCCACTTTTGCATGGAAGTCTAACAGCTAGTGTTCTAACTCGAAGAAACAACACTGTAGAGAAACCGTGCTTTAGCTACCATCGACCTCTAGATGGAGGAAGCATTCCACGGAGTACCGTGGCTGAGAGCCTGGGGAACGGGTTCCATACGTGAAACCAAGGGAGAAAGAGGTCCGGGCAGAAGGCACCTCTGGACTCAGCTCTTGCTACCTGAAGCTAACACTACTGCTCCATGTGTGCTTGGAATGCTATGTGCTCGACACTGACTGGGAAGAAACAAGCCTGTCAAGAATCCGAGCTGCAGCTCATTCGCCTACCAGGCTACTAACACCAACAATCAATGCTGTAAATGTCCACAACAGCCAAACTGTGGAAAGAGCCAAGATGTCCATCAACAGATGAATGGATAAAGAAGATGTGGTATATATATACGAAGGAATATTAGGCAGCCATCAAAAGGAATAAGATCTTGCCATTTGCAACGACGTGGATGGAAGTGCAGGGTATTATGCTGAGCGAAATAAGTCAAACAGAGAAAGACATGTATCATATGACCTCACTGATACGAGGAATTCTTAATCTCAGGAAACAAACTGAGGGTTGATGGAGTGGGGGGTGGGGTGGGAGGGATGGGGTGACTGGGTGATGGACACTGGGGAGGGTATGTGTTCTGGTAAGTGCTGTGAATTGTGCAAGACTGTTGAATCTCAGATCTGTACCTCTGAAACAAATAATGCAATATAGGTTAAGAGAGAAAAAAAGAAGAAGAAGAATGTAGCAGGAGGGGAAGAATGAAGGGGAGGAAATCGCAGGGGGAGAAGAACCATGAAAGACAATGGACTCTGCAAAACAAACTGACGGTTCTAGAGGGGAGGGGGTTGGGAGGATGGGTTAGCCTGGTGATTGGTATTGAGGAGGGCACGTTCCGCATGGAGCATTGGGTGTTATGCACAAACAATGAATCATGGAACACTATATCTAAAACTAATGATGTAATGTATGGGGAGTAACAGAACAATAAAAAAAAATTAAAAAAAACTGCTTGGGTTGGGGGGGGTCCCAATTTCATGATTAGGCCTGTGTGTTCACATAATTAAACCTTGTTTTTTCTCTCCTGTTAAAAAAAAAAAAAAAAAAGAATCAATGTTGTAGCGTTACTGCGCTTTAGCTAACATTGCCATTCCTGAAGCCGCAGGAGTTGTATAGTGCTAGTGTGTGAGAGACCGGGAAAAGGGTCCCATACGTGAAATGGAGTGAGAATCAGGCCGGCGCACAAGGCAGCTCTCAACTCACCTCTTGTTTATGAGGCTAGTACCCTTGCCCCGGGTGTGCCTGCAGGCCATAAGCCAACCACCTAACTCAAAGGAACAACTCTGTAGGGAATTCCTGCTTCGGCTAAAATAGCCATGCCTCAGGGTGGACGCATTGTGTGGTGTGCATGCGTGAGTGCACAGGAAGTGAGTCCAAAACCATTTTCCTTGTGAGACCCAGGCCCCGGAAGAAGCCAGAACACGACTCCCGACTTGCTCCATGAAACTAGTACTGCGGCCCCACTTTTGAATGGAAGTCTAATAGCTAGCTTTCTAGCTCGAAGAAACAACACTGTAGAGAAACCGTGCTTCAGCTTCCGTCGACCTCTCTGTGGGCGAAGCAGTTTAGGGTGTACTGTGGCTGAGAGCCTGGGGACGGTTTCCATATCGTAATATTGGGGGAGAGACAGGCCGGTACAGAAGGCAGCACTCAACCCACATCATGGTTATGGGGCTAGTACCGTTGCCCAGGGTGTGTGTGCAGGCTTAAACACAGCCACCTAACTCGAAGGAAAAACTCGGTTGAGAGCCTGTGCTTCAGGTAAAACAGCTGCTCCTGAGTGTGGCAGCATTTTGTTGTGTGCGTGCCTGAGAGCACTGCAAGGGAGTCCAAAGCTTTTTGCGAGTGAGACTCAGGCCCCAGTGAAAGGCAGAACACGACTCCCTATGTGTTTGACCAAGCTAGCACGGCAGCCCCACATTTGCGTGGAAGTCTAATAGCTAGCGTTCTAACTCGAAGAAACTACACAGTAGAGAAACAGTGCTTTAGCTACCGTCGACCTCTAGACGGAGGAAGCATTCCACGGAGTACCGTGGCTGAGAGCCTGGGAAACGGGTTCCATACGTGAAACCAAGGGAGAAATAGGTCCGGGCAGAAGGCACCTCTGGACTCAGCTCTTGCTACCTGAAGCTAACACTACTGCTCCATGTGTGCTTGGAATGCTATGTGCTCAACACTGACTGGGAAGAAACAAGCCTGTAAAGAATCCCAGCTGCAGCTCATTCGCCTACCAGGCTACTAACACCAAGAATCAATGCTGTAGCGTTACTGCGCTTTAGCTAACATTGCCGTTCCTGAAGCCGCAGGAGTTGTATAGTGCTCGTGTCTGAGAGACCGGGGAAAGGGTCCCATACGTGAAATGGAGTGAGAAACAGGCCAGTGCGGAGGGCAGCTCTGAAATCACCTCTTGTTTATGAGGCTCGTACCCTTGCCCCGGGTGTGCCTGCAGGCCATAAGCCAACCACCTAACTCAAAGGAACAACTCTGTAGGGAATTCCTGCTTCGGCTAAAAGAGCCATGCCTCAGGGTGGACGCATTGTGTGGTGTGCATGCGTGAGTGCACAGCAAGTGAGTCCAAAACCATTTTCCTTGTGAGACCCAGGCCCCGGAAGAAGCCAGAACACGACTCCCCACTTGCTCCATGAAACTAGTACTGCGGCCCCACTTTTGAATGGAAGTCTAATAGCTAGCTTTCTAACTCGAAGAAACAACACTGTAGAGAAACCGTGCTTTAGCTACCGTCGACCTCTCTGTGGGCGATGCAGTTTAGGGTGTACTGTGGCTGAGAGCCTGGGGACGGTTTCCATATCGTAATATTGGTTATCGTAATATTGGGGGAGAGACAGGCCGGTACAGAAGGCAGCACTCAACCCACATCATGGTTATGGGGCTAGTACCGTTGCCCAGGGTGTGTGTGCAGGCTTAAACACAGCCACCTAACTCGAAGGAAAAACTCGGTTGAGAGCCTGTGCTTCAGGTAAAACAGCTGCTCCTGAGGGTGGCAGAATTTTGTTGTGTGCGTGCGTGAGAGCACTGCAAGGGAGTCCAAAGCTTTTTGCGAGTGAGACTCAGTCCCCAGCGAAAGGCAAAACACGACTCCCCATGTGTTTCATCACGCTAGCACGGCAGCTCCACTTTTGCATGGAAGTCTAATAGCTAGCGTTCTAACTCGAAGAAACAACACTGTAGAGAAACCGTGCTTTGGCTACCGTCGACCTCTCTGTGGGTGAAGCAGTTTAGGGTGTACTGTGGCTGAGAGCCTGGGGACGGTTTCAATATCGTACTATCGGGGGAGAGACAGGTCGGTACATAAGGCAGCTCTACACCCACATCATGGTTATGGGGCTAGTACCGTTGCCCAGGGTGTGTGTGCAGGCTTAAACACAGCCACCTAACTCGAAGGAAAAACTCGGTTGAGAGCCTGTGCTGCAGGTAAAACAGCTGCTCCTGAGGGTGGCAGCATTTTGTTGTGTGCGTGCGTGAGAGCACTGCAAGGGAGTCCATAGCTTTTTGCGAGTGAGACTCAGGCCCCAGCGAAAGGCAGTACACGACTCCCCATGTGTTTCATCACGCTAGCACGGCAGCCCCACTTTTGCATGGAAGTCTAACAGCTAGTGTTCTAACTCGAAGAAACAACACTGTAGAGAAACCGTGCTTTAGCTACCATCGACCTCTAGATGGAGGAAGCATTCCACGGAGTACCGTGGCTGAGAGCCTGGGGAACGGGTTCCATACGTGAAACCAAGGGAGAAAGAGGTCCGGGCAGAAGGCACCTCTGGACTCAGCTCTTGCTACCTGAAGCTAACACTACTGCTCCATGTGTGCTTGGAATGCTATGTGCTCGACACTGACTGGGAAGAAACAAGCCTGTCAAGAATCCGAGCTGCAGCTCATTCGCCTACCAGGCTACTAACACCAACAATCAATGCTGTAAATGTCCACAATAGCCAAACTGTGGAAAGAGCCAAGATGTCCATCAACAGATGAATGGATAAAGAAGATGTGGTATATATATACAAAGGAATATTAGGCAGCCATCAAAAGGAATAAGATCTTGCCATTTGCAACGACGTGGATGGAAGTGGAGGGTATTATGCTGAGCGAAATAAGTCAAACAGAGAAAGACATGTATCATATGACCTCACTGATACGAGGAATTCTTAATCTCAGGAAACAAACTGAGGGTTGATGGAGTGCGGGGTGGGGTGGGAGGGATGGGGTGACTGGGTGATGGACACTGGGGAGGGTATGTGTTCTGGTAAGTGCTGTGAATTGTGCAAGACTGTTGAATCTCAGATCTGTACCTCTGAAACAAATAATGCAATATAGGTTAAGAGAGAAAAAAAGAAGAAGAAGAATGTAGCAGGAGGGGAAGAATGAAGGGGAGGAAATCGCAGGGGGAGAAGAACCATGAAAGACAATGGACTCTGAAAAACAAACTGACGGTTCTAGAGGGGAGGGGGTTGGGAGGATGGGTTAGCCTGGTGATGGGTATTGAGGAGGGTACGTTCCGCATGGAGCACTGGGTGTTATGCACAAACAATGAATCATGGAACACTATATCTAAAACTAATGATGTAATGTATGGGGAGTAACATAACAATAAAAAAATTAAAAAAAAACTGCATGGGGTGGGGCGTCCCAATTTCATGATTAGGCCTGTGTGTTCACATAATTAAACCTTGTTTTTTCTCTCCTGTTAAAAAAAAAAAAAAAGAATCAATGTTGTAGCGTTACTGCGCTTTAGCTAACATTACCATTCCTGAAGCCGCAGGAGTTGTATAGTGCTAGTGTATGAGAGACCGGGAAAAGGGTCCCATACGTGAAATGGAGTGAGAAACAGGCCGGTGCAGAAGGCAGCTCTCAACTCACCTCTTGTTTATGAGGCTAGTACCCTTGCCCCGGGTGTGCCTGCAGGCCATAAGCCAACCATCTAACTCAAAGGAACAACTCTGTAGGGAATTCCTGCTTCGGCTAAAATAGCCATGCCTCAGGGTGGACGCATTGTGTGGTGTGCATGCGTGAGTGCACAGGAAGTGAGTCCAAAACCATTTTCCTTGTGAGACCCAGGCCCCGGAAGAAGCCAGAACACGACTCCCGACTTGATCCATGAAACTAGTACTGCGGCCCCACTTTTGAATGGAAGTCTAATAGCTAGCTTTCTAGCTCGAAGAAACAACACTGTAGAGAAACCGTGCTTTAGCTACCGTCGACCTCTCTGTGGGCGAAGCAGTTTAGGGTGTACTGTGGCTGAGAGCCTGGGGACGGTTTCCATATCGTAATATCGGTGGAGAGACAGGCCGGTACAGAAGGCAGCTCTCAACCCACATCATGGTTATGGGGCTAGTACCGTTGCCCAGGGTGTGTGTGCAGGCGTAAACACAGCCACCTAACTCGAAGTAAAAACTCGGTTGAGAGCCTGTGCTTCAGGTAAAACAGCTGCTCCTGGGGGTGGCAGCATTTTGTTGTGTGCGTGCCTGAGAGCACTGCAAGGGAGTCCAAAGCTTTTTGTGAGTGAGACTCAGGCCCCAGTGAAAGACAGAACACGACTCCCTATGTGTTTGACCAAGCTAGCACGGCAGCCCCACATTTGCGTGGAAGTCTAATAGCTAGCGTTCTAACTCGAAGAAACTACACAGTAGAGAAACAGTGCTTTAGCTACCGTCGACCTCTAGACGGAGTAAGCATTACACGGAGTACCGTGGCTGAGAGCCTGGGAAACGGGTTCCATACGTGAAACCAAGGGAGAAATAGGTCCGGGCAGAAGGCACCTCTGGACTCAGCTCTTGCTACCTGAAGCTAACACTACTGCTCCATGTGTGCTTGGAATGCTATGTGCTCGACACTGACTGGGAAGAAACAAGCCTGTAAAGAATCCCAGCTGCAGCTCATTCGCCTACCAGGCTACTAACACCAAGAATCAATGCTGTAGCGTTACTGCGCTTTAGGTAACATTGCCGTTCCTGAAGCCGCAGGAGTTGTATAGTGCTCGTGTATGAGAGACCGGGGAAAGGGTCCCATACGTGAAATGGAGTGAGAAACAGGCCAGTGCGGAGGGCAGCTCTGAAATCACCTCTTGTTTATGAGGCTCGTACCCTTGCCCCGGGTGTGTGTGCAGGCTTAAACACAGCCACCTAACTCGAAGGAAAAACTCGGTTGAGAGCCTGTGCTTCAGGTAAAACAGCTGCTCCTGAGGGTGGCAGCCTTTTGTTGTGTGCGTGCGTGAGAGCACTGCAAGGGAGTCCAAAGCTTTTTGCGAGTGAGACTCAGTCCCCAGCGAAAGGCAAAACACGACTCCCCATGTGTTTCATCACGCTAGCACGGCAGCTCCACTTTTGCATGGAAGTCTAATAGCTAGCGTTCTAACTCGAAGAAACAACACTGTAGAGAAACCGTGCTTTGGCTACCGTCAACCTCTCTGTGCGTGAAGCAGTTTATGGTGTACTGTCGCTGAGAGCCTGGGGACGGTTTCAATATCGTAATATCGGGGAGACAGGCCGGTACAGAAGGCAGCTCTCAACTCACATCATGGTTATGGGGCTAGTACCGTTGCCCTGGGTGTGTGTGCAGGCTTAAATACAGCCACCTAACTCGAAGGAAAAACACGGTAGAGGATCCCTGCTTCAGCTAAAACAGCCGCTCCTGAGGGTGGAAGCATTTGGTTGTGTGCGTGCGTGAGAGGACTGCAAGGGAGTCCAAAGTTTCGGCGAGTGAGACTCAGGCCCCAGCAAAAGGTAGAACACGACTCCCCGTGTGTTCATTTAGCTAGCACTGCGGCCCTACTTTTGCATGGAAGTCTAAGAGCAAGCGTTCTAACTCGAAGAAACAACACTGTAGAGAAACCGTGCTTTGGCTACCGTCGACCTCTCTGTGGGTGAAGCAGTTTAGGGTGTACTGTGGCTGAGAGCCTGGGGACGGTTTCAATATCGTACTATCGGGGGAGAGACAGGCCGGTACATAAGGCAGCTCTCCACCCACATCATGGTTATGGGGCTAGTACCGTTGCCCAGGGTGTGTGTGCAGGCTTAAACACAGCCACCTAACTCGAAGGAAAAACTCGGTTGAGAGCCTGTGCTGCAGGTAAAACAGCTGCTCCTGAGGGTGGCAGCATTTTGTTGTGTGCGTGCGTGAGAGCACTGCAAGGGAGTCCAAAGCTTTTTGCGAGTGAGACTCAGGCCCCAGCGAAAGGCAGAACACGACTCACCATGTGTTTCATCACGCTAGCACGGCAGCCCCACTTTTGCATGGAAGTCTAACAGCTAGTGTTCTAACTCGAAGAAACAACACTGTAGAGAAACCGTGCTTTAGCTACCATCGACCTCTAGATGGAGGAAGCATTCCACGGAGTACCGTGGCTGAGAGCCTGGGGAACGGATTCCATACGTGAAACCAAGGGAGAAAGAGGTCCGGGCAGAAGGCACCTCTGGACTCAGCTCTTGCTACCTGAAGCTAACACTACTGCTCCATGTGTGCTTGGAATGCTATGTGCTCGACACTGACTGGGAAGAAACAAGCCTGTCAAGAATCCGAGCTGCAGCTCATTCGCCTACCAGGCTACTAACACCAACAATCAATGCTGTAAATGTCCACAATAGCCAAACTGTGGAAAGAGCCAAGATGTCCATCAACAGATGAATGGAAAAAGAAGATGTGGTATATATATACAAAGGAATATTAGGCAGCCATCAAAAGGAATAAGATCTTGCCATTTGCAACGACGTGGATGGAAGTGGAGGGTATTATGCTGAGCGAAATAAGTCAAACAGAGAAAGACATGTATCATATGACCTCACTGATACGAGGAATTCTTAATCTCAGGAAACAAACTGAGGGTTGATGGAGTGCGGGGTGGGGTGGGAGGGATGGGGTGACTGGGTGATGGACACTGGGGAGGGTATGTGTTCTGGTAAGTGCTGTGAATTGTGCAAGACTGTTGAATCTCAGATCTGTACCTCCGAAACAAATAATGCAATATAAGTTAAGAGAGAAAAAAAGAAGAAGAAGAATGTAGCAGGAGGGGAAGAATGAAGGGGAGGAAATCGAAGGGGGAGAAGAACCATGAAAGACAATGGACTCTGAAAAACAAACTGACGGTTCTATAGGGGAGGGGGTTGGGAGGATGGGTTAGCCTGGTGATGGGTATTGAGGAGGGCACGTTCCGCATGGAGCACTGGGTGTTATGCACAAACAATGAATCATGGAACACTATATCTAAAACTAATGATGTAATGTATGGGGAGTAACATAACAATAAAAAAATTAAAAAAAAACTGCATGGGGTGGGGGGTCCCAATTTCATGATTAGGCAGGTGTGTTCACATAATTAAACCTTGTTTTTTCTCTCCTGTTAAAAAAAAAAAAAAGAATCAATGTTGTAGCGTTACTGCGCTTTAGCTAACATTGCCATTCCTGAAGCCGCAGGAGTTGTATAGTGCTAGTGTGTGAGAGACCGGGAAAAGGGTCCCATACGTGAAATGGAGTGAGAAACAGGCCGGTGCAGAAGGCAGCTCTCAACTCACCTCTTGTTTATGAGGCTAGTACCCTTGCCCCGGGTGTGCCTGCAGTCCATAAGCCAACCACCTAACTCAAAGGAACAACTCTGTAGGGAATTCCTGCTTCGGCTAAAATAGCCATGCCTCAGGGTGGACGCATTGTGTGGTGTGCATGCGTGAGTGCACAGGAAGTGAGTCCAAAACCATTTTCCTTGTGAGACCCAGGCCAACGAAGAAGCCAGAACACGACTCCCGACTTGCTCCATGAAACTAGTACTGCGGCCCCACTTTTGAATGGAAGTCTAATAGCTAGCTTTCTAGCTCGAAGAAACAACACTGTAGAGAAACCGTGCTTTAGCTACCGTCGACCTCTCTGTGGGCGAAGCAGTTTAGGGTGTACTGTGGCTGAGAGCCTGGGGACGGTTTCCATATCGTAATATCGGTGGAGAGACAGGCCGGTACAGAAGGCAGCTCTCAACCCACATCATGGTTATGGGGCTAGTACCGTTGCCCAGGGTGTGTGTGCAGGCTTAAACACAGCCACCTAACTCGAAGGAAAAACTCGGTTGAGAGCCTGTGCTTCAGGTAAAACAGCTGCTCCTGAGGGTGGCAGCATTTTGTTGTGTGCGTGCGTGAGAGCACTGCAAGGGAGTCCAAAGCTTTTTGCGAGTGAGACTCAGGCCCCAGTGAAAGGCAGAACACGACTCCCTATGTGTTTGACCAAGCTAGCACGGCAGCCCCACATTTGCATGGAAGTCTAATAGCTAGCGTTCTAACTCGAAGAAACTACACAGTAGAGAAACAGTGCTTTAGCTACCGTCGACCTCTAGACGGAGGAAGCATTACACGGAGTACCGTGGCTGAGAGCCTGGGGAACGGGTTCCATACGTGAAACCAAGGGAGAAAGAGGTCCGGGCAGAAGGCACCTCTGGACTCAGCTCTTGCTACCTGAAGCTAACACTACTGCTCCATGTGTGCTTGGAATGCTATGTGCTCGACACTGACTGGGAAGAAACAAGCCTGTCAAGAATCCGAGCTGCAGCTCATTCGCCTACCAGGCTACTAACACCAACAATCAATGCTGTAAATGTCCACAATAGCCAAACTGTGGAAAGAGCCAAGATGTCCATCAACAGATGAATGGATAAAGAAGATGTGGTATATATATACAAAGGAATATTAGGCAGCCATCAAAAGGAATAAGGTCTTGCCATTTGCAACGACGTGGATGGAAGTGGAGGGTATTATGCTGAGCGAAATAAGTCAAACAGAGAAAGACATGTATCATATGACCTCACTGATACGAGGAATTCTTAATCTCAGGAAACAAACTGAGGGTTGATGGAGTGGGGGGTGGGGTGGGAGGGATGGGGTGACTGGGTGATGGACACTGGGGAGGGTATGTGTTCTGGTAAGTGCTGTGAATTGTGCAAGACTGTTGAATCTCAGATTTGTACCTCCGAAACAAATAATGCAATATAGGTTAAGAGAGAAAAAAAGAAGAAGAAGAATGTAGCAGTAGGGGAAGAATGAAGGGGAGGAAATCGAAGGGGGAGAAGAACCATGAAAGACAATGGACTCTGAAAAACAAACTGACGGTTCTAGAGGGGAGGGGGTTGGGAGGATGGGTTTGCCTGGTGATGGGTATTGAGGAGGGCACGTTCCGCATGGAGCACTGGGTGTTATGCACAAACAATGAATCATGGAACACTATATCTAAAACTAATGATGTAATGTATGGGGAGTAACATAACAATAAAAAAATTAAAAAAAAACTGCATGGGGTGGGGGGGTCCCAATTTCATGATTAGGCCTGTGTGTTCACATAATTAAACCTTGTTTTTTCTCTCCTGTTAAAAAAAAAAAAAAAAAGAATCAATGTTGTAGCGTTACTGCGCTTTAGCTAACATTGCCATTCCTGAAGCCGCAGGAGTTGTATAGTGCTAGTGTATGAGAGACCGGGAAAAGGGTCCCATACGTGAAATGGAGTGAGAAACAGGCCGGTGCACAAGGCAGCTCTCAACTCACCTCTTGTTTATGAGGCTAGTACCCTTGCCCCGGGTGTGCCTGCAGGCCATAAGCCAACCACCTAACTCAAAGGAACAACTCTGTAGGGAATTCCTGCTTCGGCTAAAATAGCCATGCCCCAGGGTGGACGCATTGTGTGGTGTGCATGCGTGAGTGCACAGGAAGTGAGTCCAAAACCATTTTCCTTGTGAGACCCAGGCCACGGAAGAAGCCAGAACACGACTCCCGACTTGTTCCATGAAACTAGTACTGCGGCCCCACTTTTGAATGGAAGTCTAATAGCTAGGTTTCTAGCTCGAAGAAACAACACTGTAGAGAAACCGTGCTTTAGCTACCGTCGACCTCTCTGTGGGCGAAGCAGTTTAGGGTGTACTGTGGCTGAGAGCCTGGGGACGGTTTCCATATCGTAATATCGGGGGAGAGACAGGCCGGTACAGAAGGCAGCTCTCAACCCACATCATGGTTATGGGGCTAGTACCGTTGCCCAGGGTGTGTGTGCAGGCTTAAACACAGCCACCTAACTCGAAGGAAAAACTCGGTTGAGAGCCTGTGCTTCAGGTAAAACAGCTGCTCCTGAGGGTGGCAGCCTTTTGTTGTGTGCGTGCGTGAGAGCACTGCAAGGGAGTCCAAAGCTTTTTGCGAGTGAGACTCAGTCCCCAGCGAAAGGCAAAACACGACTCCCCATGTGTTTCATCACGCTAGCACGGCAGCTCCACTTTTGCATGGAAGTCTAATAGCTAGCGTTCTAACTCGAAGAAACAACACTGTAGAGAAACCGTGCTTTGGCTACCGTCGACCTCTCTGTGGGTGAAGCAGTTTATGGTGTACTGTCGCTGAGAGCCTGGGGACGGTTTCAATATCGTAATATCGGGGAGACAGGCCGGTACAGAAGGCAGCTCTCAACTCACATCATGGTTATGGGGCTAGTACCGTTGCCCTGGGTCTGTGTGCAGGCTTAAATACAGCCACCTAACTCGAAGGAAAAACACGGTAGAGGATCCCTGCTTCAGCTAAAACAGCCGCTCCTGAGGGTGGAAGCATTTGGTTGTGTGCGTGCGTGAGAGGACTGCAAGGGAGTCCAAAGTTTCTGCGAGTGAGACTCAGGCCCCAGCAAAAGGTAGAACACGACTCCCCGTGTGTTCATTTAGCTAGCACTGGGGCCCTACTTTTGCATGGAAGTCTAAGAGCTAGCGTTCTAACTCGAAGAAACAACACTGTAGAGAAACCGTGCTTTGGCTACCGTCGACCTCTCTGTGGGTGAAGCAGTTTAGGGTGTACTGTGGCTGAGAGCCTGGGGATGGTTTCAATATCGTACTATCGGGGGAGAGACAGGCCGGTACAGAAGGCAGCTCTCCACCCACATCATGGTTATGGGGCTAGTAACGTTGCCCAGGGTGTGTGTGCAGGCTTAAACACAGCCACCTAACTCGAAGGAAAAACTCGGTTGAGAGCCTGTGCTGCAGGTAAAACAGCTGCTCCTGAGGGTGGCAGCATTTTGTTGTGTGCGTGCGTGAGAGCACTGCAAGGGAGTCCATAGCTTTTTGCGAGTGAGACTCAGGCCCCAGCGAAAGGCAGAACACGACTCCCCATGTGTTTCATCACGCTAGCACGGCAGCCCCACTTTTGCATGGAAGTCTAACAGCTAGTGTTCTAACTCGAAGAAACAACACTGTAGAGAAACCGTGCTTTAGCTACCATCGACCTCTAGATGGAGGAAGCATTCCACGGAGTACCGTGGCTGAGAGCCTGGGGAACGGGTTCCATACGTGAAACCAAGGGAGAAAGAGGTCCGGGCAGAAGGCACCTCTGGACTCAGCTCTTGCTACCTGAAGCTAACACTACTGCTCCATGTGTGCTTGGAATGCTATGTGCTCGACACTGACTGGGAAGAAACAAGCCTGTCAAGAATCCGAGCTGCAGCTCATTCACCTACCAGGCTACTAACACCAACAATCAATGCTGTAAATGTCCACAATAGCCAAACTGTGGAAAGAGCCAAGATGTCCATCAACAGATGAATGGATAAAGAAGATGTGGTATATATATTCAAAGGAATATTAGGCAGCCATCAAAAGGAATAAGATCTTGCCATTTGCAACGACGTGGATGGAAGTGGAGGGTATTATGCTGAGCGAAATAAGTCAAACAGAGAAAGACATGTATCATATGACCTCACTGATACGAGGAATTCTTAATCTCAGGAAACAAACTGAGGGTTGATGGAGTGGGGGGTGGGGTGGGAGGGATGGGGTGACTGGGTGATGGACACTGGGGAGGGTATGTGTTCTGGTAAGTGCTGTGAATTGTGCAAGACTGTTGAATCTCAGATCTGTACCTCCGAAACAAATAATGCAATATAAGTTAAGAGAGAAAAAAAGAAGAAGAAGAATGTAGCAGGAGGGGAAGAATGAAGGGGAGGAAATCGAAGGGGGAGAAGAACCATGAAAGACAATGGACTCTGAAAAACAAACTGACGGTTCTATAGGGGAGGGGGTTGGGAGGATGGGTTAGCCTGGTGATGGGTATTGAGGAGGGCACGTTCCGCATGGAGCACTGGGTGTTATGCACAAACAATGAATCATGGAACACTATATCTAAAACTAATGATGTAATGTATGGGGAGTAACATAACAATAAAAAAATTAAAAAAAAACTGCATGGGGTGGGGGGTCCCAATTTCATGATTAGGCAGGTGTGTTCACATAATTAAACCTTGTTTTTTCTCTCCTGTTAAAAAAAAAAAAAAGAATCAATGTTGTAGCGTTACTGCGCTTTAGCTAACATTGCCATTCCTGAAGCCGCAGGAGTTGTATAGTGCTAGTGTGTGAGAGACCGGGAAAAGGGTCCCATACGTGAAATGGAGTGAGAAACAGGCCGGTGCAGAAGGCAGCTCTCAACTCACCTCTTGTTTATGAGGCTAGTACCCTTGCCCCGGGTGTGCCTGCAGTCCATAAGCCAACCACCTAACTCAAAGGAACAACTCTGTAGGGAATTCCTGCTTCGGCTAAAATAGCCATGCCTCAGGGTGGACGCATTGTGTGGTGTGCATGCGTGAGTGCACAGGAAGTGAGTCCAAAACCATTTTCCTTGTGAGACCCAGGCCAACGAAGAAGCCAGAACACGACTCCCGACTTGCTCCATGAAACTAGTACTGCGGCCCCACTTTTGAATGGAAGTCTAATAGCTAGCTTTCTAGCTCGAAGAAACAACACTGTAGAGAAACCGTGCTTTAGCTACCGTCGACCTCTCTGTGGGCGAAGCAGTTTAGGGTGTACTGTGGCTGAGAGCCTGGGGACGGTTTCCATATCGTAATATCGGTGGAGAGACAGGCCGGTACAGAAGGCAGCTCTCAACCCACATCATGGTTATGGGGCTAGTACCGTTGCCCAGGGTGTGTGTGCAGGCTTAAACACAGCCACCTAACTCGAAGGAAAAACTCGGTTGAGAGCCTGTGCTTCAGGTAAAACAGCTGCTCCTGAGGGTGGCAGCATTTTGTTGTGTGCGTGCGTGAGAGCACTGCAAGGGAGTCCAAAGCTTTTTGCGAGTGAGACTCAGGCCCCAGTGAAAGGCAGAACACGACTCCCTATGTGTTTGACCAAGCTAGCACGGCAGCCCCACATTTGCATGGAAGTCTAATAGCTAGCGTTCTAACTCGAAGAAACTACACAGTAGAGAAACAGTGCTTTAGCTACCGTCGACCTCTAGACGGAGGAAGCATTACACGGAGTACCGTGGCTGAGAGCCTGGGGAACGGGTTCCATACGTGAAACCAAGGGAGAAAGAGGTCCGGGCAGAAGGCACCTCTGGACTCAGCTCTTGCTACCTGAAGCTAACACTACTGCTCCATGTGTGCTTGGAATGCTATGTGCTCGACACTGACTGGGAAGAAACAAGCCTGTCAAGAATCCGAGCTGCAGCTCATTCGCCTACCAGGCTACTAACACCAACAATCAATGCTGTAAATGTCCACAATAGCCAAACTGTGGAAAGAGCCAAGATGTCCATCAACAGATGAATGGATAAAGAAGATGTGGTATATATATACAAAGGAATATTAGGCAGCCATCAAAAGGAATAAGGTCTTGCCATTTGCAACGACGTGGATGGAAGTGGAGGGTATTATGCTGAGCGAAATAAGTCAAACAGAGAAAGACATGTATCATATGACCTCACTGATACGAGGAATTCTTAATCTCAGGAAACAAACTGAGGGTTGATGGAGTGGGGGGTGGGGTGGGAGGGATGGGGTGACTGGGTGATGGACACTGGGGAGGGTATGTGTTCTGGTAAGTGCTGTGAATTGTGCAAGACTGTTGAATCTCAGATTTGTACCTCCGAAACAAATAATGCAATATAGGTTAAGAGAGAAAAAAAGAAGAAGAAGAATGTAGCAGTAGGGGAAGAATGAAGGGGAGGAAATCGAAGGGGGAGAAGAACCATGAAAGACAATGGACTCTGAAAAACAAACTGACGGTTCTAGAGGGGAGGGGGTTGGGAGGATGGGTTTGCCTGGTGATGGGTATTGAGGAGGGCACGTTCCGCATGGAGCACTGGGTGTTATGCACAAACAATGAATCATGGAACACTATATCTAAAACTAATGATGTAATGTATGGGGAGTAACATAACAATAAAAAAATTAAAAAAAAACTGCATGGGGTGGGGGGGTCCCAATTTCATGATTAGGCCTGTGTGTTCACATAATTAAACCTTGTTTTTTCTCTCCTGTTAAAAAAAAAAAAAAAAAGAATCAATGTTGTAGCGTTACTGCGCTTTAGCTAACATTGCCATTCCTGAAGCCGCAGGAGTTGTATAGTGCTAGTGTATGAGAGACCGGGAAAAGGGTCCCATACGTGAAATGGAGTGAGAAACAGGCCGGTGCACAAGGCAGCTCTCAACTCACCTCTTGTTTATGAGGCTAGTACCCTTGCCCCGGGTGTGCCTGCAGGCCATAAGCCAACCACCTAACTCAAAGGAACAACTCTGTAGGGAATTCCTGCTTCGGCTAAAATAGCCATGCCCCAGGGTGGACGCATTGTGTGGTGTGCATGCGTGAGTGCACAGGAAGTGAGTCCAAAACCATTTTCCTTGTGAGACCCAGGCCACGGAAGAAGCCAGAACACGACTCCCGACTTGTTCCATGAAACTAGTACTGCGGCCCCACTTTTGAATGGAAGTCTAATAGCTAGGTTTCTAGCTCGAAGAAACAACACTGTAGAGAAACCGTGCTTTAGCTACCGTCGACCTCTCTGTGGGCGAAGCAGTTTAGGGTGTACTGTGGCTGAGAGCCTGGGGACGGTTTCCATATCGTAATATCGGGGGAGAGACAGGCCGGTACAGAAGGCAGCTCTCAACCCACATCATGGTTATGGGGCTAGTACCGTTGCCCAGGGTGTGTGTGCAGGCTTAAACACAGCCACCTAACTCGAAGGAAAAACTCGGTTGAGAGCCTGTGCTTCAGGTAAAACAGCTGCTCCTGAGGGTGGCAGCCTTTTGTTGTGTGCGTGCGTGAGAGCACTGCAAGGGAGTCCAAAGCTTTTTGCGAGTGAGACTCAGTCCCCAGCGAAAGGCAAAACACGACTCCCCATGTGTTTCATCACGCTAGCACGGCAGCTCCACTTTTGCATGGAAGTCTAATAGCTAGCGTTCTAACTCGAAGAAACAACACTGTAGAGAAACCGTGCTTTGGCTACCGTCGACCTCTCTGTGGGTGAAGCAGTTTATGGTGTACTGTCGCTGAGAGCCTGGGGACGGTTTCAATATCGTAATATCGGGGAGACAGGCCGGTACAGAAGGCAGCTCTCAACTCACATCATGGTTATGGGGCTAGTACCGTTGCCCTGGGTCTGTGTGCAGGCTTAAATACAGCCACCTAACTCGAAGGAAAAACACGGTAGAGGATCCCTGCTTCAGCTAAAACAGCCGCTCCTGAGGGTGGAAGCATTTGGTTGTGTGCGTGCGTGAGAGGACTGCAAGGGAGTCCAAAGTTTCTGCGAGTGAGACTCAGGCCCCAGCAAAAGGTAGAACACGACTCCCCGTGTGTTCATTTAGCTAGCACTGGGGCCCTACTTTTGCATGGAAGTCTAAGAGCTAGCGTTCTAACTCGAAGAAACAACACTGTAGAGAAACCGTGCTTTGGCTACCGTCGACCTCTCTGTGGGTGAAGCAGTTTAGGGTGTACTGTGGCTGAGAGCCTGGGGATGGTTTCAATATCGTACTATCGGGGGAGAGACAGGCCGGTACAGAAGGCAGCTCTCCACCCACATCATGGTTATGGGGCTAGTAACGTTGCCCAGGGTGTGTGTGCAGGCTTAAACACAGCCACCTAACTCGAAGGAAAAACTCGGTTGAGAGCCTGTGCTGCAGGTAAAACAGCTGCTCCTGAGGGTGGCAGCATTTTGTTGTGTGCGTGCGTGAGAGCACTGCAAGGGAGTCCATAGCTTTTTGCGAGTGAGACTCAGGCCCCAGCGAAAGGCAGAACACGACTCCCCATGTGTTTCATCACGCTAGCACGGCAGCCCCACTTTTGCATGGAAGTCTAACAGCTAGTGTTCTAACTCGAAGAAACAACACTGTAGAGAAACCGTGCTTTAGCTACCATCGACCTCTAGATGGAGGAAGCATTCCACGGAGTACCGTGGCTGAGAGCCTGGGGAACGGGTTCCATACGTGAAACCAAGGGAGAAAGAGGTCCGGGCAGAAGGCACCTCTGGACTCAGCTCTTGCTACCTGAAGCTAACACTACTGCTCCATGTGTGCTTGGAATGCTATGTGCTCGACACTGACTGGGAAGAAACAAGCCTGTCAAGAATCCGAGCTGCAGCTCATTCACCTACCAGGCTACTAACACCAACAATCAATGCTGTAAATGTCCACAATAGCCAAACTGTGGAAAGAGCCAAGATGTCCATCAACAGATGAATGGATAAAGAAGATGTGGTATATATATTCAAAGGAATATTAGGCAGCCATCAAAAGGAATAAGATCTTGCCATTTGCAACGACGTGGATGGAAGTGGAGGGTATTATGCTGAGCGAAATAAGTCAAACAGAGAAAGACATGTATCATATGACCTCACTGATACGAGGAATTCTTAATCTCAGGAAACAAACTGAGGGTTGATGGAGTGGGGGGTGGGGTGGGAGGGATGGGGTGACTGGGTGATGGACACTGGGGAGGGTATGTGTTCTGGTAAGTGCTGTGAATTGTGCAAGACTGTTGAATCTCAGATCTGTACCTCTGAAACAAATAATGCAATATAGGTTAAGAGAGAAAAAAAGAAGAAGAATGTAGCAGGAGGGGAAGAATGAAGCGGAGGAAATCGCAGGGGGAGAAGAACCATGAAAGACAATGGACTCTGAAAAACAAACTGACGGTTCTAGAGGGGAGGGGTTTGGGAGGATGGGTTAGCCTGGTGATGGGTATTGAGGAGGGCACGTTCCGCATGGAGCACTGGGTGTTATGCACAAACAATGAATCATGGAACACTATATCTAAAACTAATGATGTAATGTATGGGGAGTAACATAACAATAAAAAAATTAAAAAAAAACTGCATGGGGTGGGGGGTCCCAATTTCATGATTAGGCCTGTGTGTTCACATAATTAAACCTTGTTTTTTCTCTCCTGTTAAAAAAAAAAAAAAGAATCAATGTTGTAGCGTTACTGCGCTTTAGCTAACATTGCCATTCCTGAAGCCGCAGGAGTTGTATAGTGCTAGTGTATGAGAGACCGGGAAAAGGGTCCCATACGTGAAATGGAGTGAGAAACAGGCCGGTGCAGAAGGCAGCTCTCAACTCACCTCTTGTTTATGAGGCTAGTACCCTTGCCCCGGGTGTGCCTGCAGGCCATAAGCCAACCACCTAACTCAAAGGAACAACTCTGTAGGGAATTCCTGCTTCGGCTAAAATAGCCATGCCTCAGGGTGGACGCATTGTGTGGTGTGAATGCGTGAGTGCACAGGGAGTGAGTCCAAAACCATTTTCCTTGTGAGACCCAGGCCCCGGAAGAAGCCAGAACACGACTCCCGACTTGCTCCATGAAACTAGTACTGCGGCCCCCCTTTTGAATGGAAGTCTAATAGCTATTTTTCTAGCTCGAAGAAACAACACTGTAGAGAAACCGTGCTTTAGCTACCGTCGACCTCTCTGTGGGCGAAGCAGTTTAGGGTGTACTGTGGCTGAGAGCCTGGGGACGGTTTCCATATCGTAATATCGGTGGAGAGACAGGCCGGTACAGAAGGCAGCTCTCAACCCACATCATGGTTATGGGGCTAGTACCGTTGCCCAGGGTGTGTGTGCAGGCTTAAACACAGCCACCTAACTCGAAGGAAAAATTCGGTTGAGAGCCTGTGCTGCAGGTAAAACAGCTGCTCCTGAGGGTGGCAGCATTTTGTTGTGTGCGTGCGTGAGAGCACTGCAAGGGAGTCCATAGCTTTTTGCGAGTGAGACTCAGGCCCCAGCGAAAGGCAGAACACGACTCCCCATGTGTTTCATCACGCTAGCACGGCAGCCCCACTTTTGCATGGAAGTCTAACAGCTAGTGTTCTAACTCGAAGAAACAACACTGTAGAGAAACCGTGCTTTAGCTACCATCGACCTCTAGATGGAGGAAGCATTCCACGGAGTACCGTGGCTGAGAGCCTGGGGAACGGGTTCCATACGTGAAACCAAGGGAGAAAGAGGTCCGGGCAGAAGGCACCTCTGGACTCAGCTCTTGCTACCTGAAGCTAACACTACTGCTCCATGTGTGCTTGGAATGCTATGTGCTCGACACTGACTGGGAAGAAACAAGCCTGTCAAGAATCCGAGCTGCCGCTCATTCGCCTACCAGGCTACTAACACCAACAATCAATGCTGTAAATGTCCACAACAGCCAAACTGTGGAAAGAGCCAAGATGTCCATCAACAGATGAATGGATAAAGAAGATGTGGTATATATATACAAAGGAATATTAGGCAGCCATCAAAAGGAATAAGATCTTGCCATTTGCAACGACGTGGATGGAAGTGGAGGGTATTATGCTGAGCGAAATAAGTCAAACAGAGAAAGACATGTATCATATGACCTCACTGATACGAGGAATTCTTAATCTCAGGAAACAAACTGAGGGTTGATGGAGTGGGGGGTGGGGTGGGAGGGATGGGGTGACTGGGTGATGGACACTGGGGAGGGTATGTGTTCTGGTAAGTGCTGTGAATTGTGCAAGACTGTTGAATCTCAGATCTGTACCTCTGAAACAAATAATGCAATATAGGTTAAGAGAGAAAAAAAGAAGAAGAAGAATGTAGCAGGAGGGGAAGAATGAAGGGGAGGAAATCGAAGGGGGAGAAGAACCATGAAAGACAATGGACTCTGCAAAACAAACTGACGGTTCTAGAGGGGAGGGGGTTGGGAGGATGGGTTAGCCTGGTGATGGGTATTGAGGAGGGCACGTTCCGCATGGAACACTGGGTGTTATGCACAAACAATGAATCATGGAACACTATATCTAAAACTAATGATGTAATGTATGGGGAGTAACATAACAATAAAAAAATTAAAAAAAACCTGCATGGGGTGGGGGGGGGTCCCAATTTCATGATTAGGCCTGTGTGTTCACATAATTAAACCTTGTTTTTTCTCTCCTGTTAAAAAAAAAAAAAAAAAAGAATCAATGTTGTAGCGTTACTGCGCTTTAGCTAACATTGCCATTCCTGAAGCCGCAGGAGTTGTATAGTGCTAGTGTATGAGAGACCGGGAAAAGGGTCCCATACGTGAAATAGAGTGAGAAACAGGCCGGTGCACAAGGCAGCTCTCAACTCACCTCTTGTTTATGAGGCTAGTACCCTTGCCCCGGGTGTGCCTGCAGGCCATAAGCCAACCACCTAACTCAAAGGAACAACTCTGTAGGGAATTCCTGCTTCGGCTAAAAGAGCCATGCCTCAGGGTGGACGCATTGTGTGGTGTGCATGCGTGAGTGCACAGCAAGTGAGTCCAAAACCATTTTCCTTGTGAGACCCAGGCCACGGAAGAAGCCAGAACACGACTCCCGACTTGCTCCATGAAACTAGTACTGCGGTCCCAGTTTTGAATGGAAGTCTAATAGCTAGCTTTCTAGCTCGAAGAAACAACACTGTAGAGAAACCGTGCTTTAGCTACCGTCGACCTCTCTGTGGGCGAAGCAGTTTAGGGTGTACTGTGGCTGAGAGCCTGGGGACGGTTTCAATATCGTAATATCGGTGGAGAGACAGGCCGGTACAGAAGGCAGCTCTCAACCCACATCATGGTTATGGGGCTAGTACCGTTGCCCAGGGTGTGTGTGCAGGCTTAAACACAGCCACCTACCTCGAAGGAAAAACTCGGTTGAGAGCCTGTGCTTCAGGTAAAACAGCTGCTCCTGAGGGTGGCAGCATTTTGTTGTGTGCGTGCCTGAGAGCACTGCAAGGGAGTCCAAAGCTTTTTGCGAGTGAGACTCCGGCCCCAGTGAAAGGCAAAACACGACTCCCCATGTGTTTCATCACGCTAGCACGGCAGCTCCACTTTTGCATGGAAGTCTAATAGCTAGCGTTCTAACTCGAAGAAACAACACTGTAGAGAAACCGTGCTTTGGCTACCGTCGTCCTCTCTGTGGGTGAAGCAGTTTATGGTGTACTGTCGCTGAGAGCCTGGGGACGGTTTCAATATCGTAATATCGGGGAGACAGGCCGGTACAGAAGGCAGCTCTCAACTCACATCATGGTTATGGGGCTAGTACCGTTGCCCTGGGTGTGTGTGCAGGCTTAAATACAGCCACCTAACTCGAAGGAAAAACACGGTAGAGGATCCCTGCTTCAGCTAAAACAGCCGCTCCTGAGGGTGGAAGCATTTGGTTGTGTGCGTGCGTGAGAGGACTGCAAGGGAGTCCAAAGTTTCTGCGAGTGAGACTCAGGCCCCAGCAAAAGGTAGAACACGACTCCCCGTGTGTTCCTTTAGCTAGCACTGCGGCCCTACTTTTGCATGGAAGTCTAAGAGCTAGCGTTCTAACTCGAAGAAACAACACTGTAGAGAAACCGTGCTTTGGCTACCGTCGACCTCTCTGTGGGTGAAGCAGTTTAGGGTGTACTGTGGCTGAGAGCCTGGGGACGGTTTCAATATCGTACTATCGGGGGAGAGACAGGCCGGTACATAAGGCAGCTCTCCACCCACATCATGGTTATGGGGCTAGTACCATTGCCCATGGTGTGTGTGCAGGCTTAAACACAGCCACCTAACTCGAAGGAAAAACTCGGTTGAGAGCCTGTGCTGCAGGTAAAACAGCTGCTCCTGAGGGTGGCAGCATTTTGTTGTGTGCGTGCGTGAGAGCACTGCAAGGGAGTCCAAAGCTTTTTGCGAGTGAGACTCAGGCCCCAGTGAAAGGCAGAACAGGACTCCCCATGTGTTTCATCACGCTAGCACGGCAGCCCCACTTTTGCATGGAAGTCTAACAGCTAGTGTTCTAACTCGAAGAAACAACACTGTAGAGAAACCGTGCTTTAGCTACCATCGACCTCTAGATGGAGGAAGCATTCCACGGAGTACCGTGGCTGAGAGCCTGGGGAACGGGTTCCATACGTGAAACCAAGGGAGAAAGAGGTCCGGGCAGAAGGCACCTCTGGACTCAGCTCTTGCTACCTGAAGCTAACACTACTGCTCCATGTGTGCTTGGAATGCTATGTGCTCGACACTGACTGGGAAGAAACAAGCCTGTCAAGAATCCGAGCTGCAGCTCATTCGCCTACCAGGCTACTAACACCAACAATCAATGCTGTAAATGTCCACAATAGCCAAACTGTGGAAAGAGCCAAGATGTCCATCAACAGATGAATGGATAAAGAAGATGTGGTATATATATACAAAGGAATATTAGGCAGCCATCAAAAGGAATAAGATTTTGCCATTTGCAACGACGTGGATGGAAGTGGAGGGTATTATGCTGAGCGAAATAAGTCAAATAGAGAAAGACATGTATCATATGACCTCACTGATACGAGGAATTCTTAATCTCAGGAAACAAACTGAGGGTTGCTGGAGTGGGGTGTGGGGTGGGAGGGTTGGGGTGACTGGGTGATGGACACTGGGGAGGGTATGTGTTCTGGTAAGTGCTGTGAATGGTGCAAGACTGTTGAATCTCAGATCTGTACCTCTGAAACAAATAATGCAATATAGGTTAAGAGAGAAAAAAAGAAGAAGAAGAATGTAGCAGGAGGGGAAGAATGAAGGGGAGGAAATCGAAGGGGGAGAAGAACCATGAAAGACAATGGACTCTGAAAAACAAACTGACGGTTCTAGAGGGGAGGGGGTTGGGAGGATGGGTTAGCCTGGTGATGGGTATTGAGGAGGGCACGTTCCGCATGGAGCACTGGGTGTTATGCACAAACAATGAATCATGGAACACTATATCTAAAACTAATGATGTAATGTATGGGGAGTAACATAACAATAAAAAAATTAAAAAAAAACTGCATGGGGTGGGGGGGGTCCCAATTTCATGATTAGGCCTGTGTGTTCACATAATTAAACCTTGTTTTTTCTCTCCTGTTAAAAAAAAAAAAAAAAAAGAATCAATGTTGTAGCGTTACTGCGCTTTAGCTAACATTGCCATTCCTGAAGCCGCAGGAGTTGTATAGTGCTAGTGTATGAGAGACCGGGAAAAGGGTCCCATACGTGAAACGGAGTGAGAAACAGCCCGGTGCAGAAGGCAGCTCTCAACTCACCTCTTGTTTATGAGGCTAGTACCCTTGCCCCGTGTGTGCCTGCAGGCCATAAGCCAACCACCTAACTCAAAGGAACAACTCTGTAGGGAATTCCTGCTTCGGCTAAAATAGCCATGCCTCAGGGTGGACGCATTTTGTGGTGTGCATGCGTGAGTGCACAGGAAGTGAGTCCAAAACCATTTTCCTTGTGAGACCCAGGCCACGGAAGAAGCCAGAACACGACTCCCGACTTGCTCCATGAAACAAGTACTGCGGCCCCACTTTTGAATGGAAGTCTAATAGCTAGCTTTCTAGCTCGAAGAAACAACACTGTAGAGAAACCGTGCTTTAGCTACCGTCGACCTCTCTGTGGGCGAAGCAGTTTAGGGTGTACTGTGGCTGAGAGCCTGGGGACGGTTTCCATATCGTAATATCGGTGGAGAGACAGGCCGGTACAGAAGGCAGCTCTCAACCCACATCATGGTTATGGGGCTAGTACCGTTGCCCAGGGTGTGTGTGCAGGCTTAAACACAGCCACCTAACTCGAAGGAAAAACTCGGTTGAGAGCCTGTGCTTCAGGTAAAACAGCTGCTCCTGAGGGTGGCAGCATTTTGTTGTGTGCGTGCCTTAGAGCACTGCAAGGGAGTCCAAAGCTTTTTGCGAGTGAGACTCAGTCCCCAGCGAAAGGCAAAACACGACTCCCCATGTGTTTCATCACGCTAGCACGGCAGCTCCACTTTTGCATGGAAGTCTAATAGCTAGCGTTCTAACTCGAAGAAACAACACTGTAGAGAAACCGTGCTTTGGCTACCGTCGACCTCTCTGTGGGTGAAGCAGTTTATGGTGTACTGTCGCTGAGAGCCTGGGAACGGTTTCAATATCGTAATATCGGGGAGACAGGCCGGTACAGAAGGCAGCTCTCAACTCACATCATGGTTATGGGGCTAGTACCGTTGCCCTGGGTGTGTGTGCAGGCTTAAATACAGCCACCTAACTCGAAGGAAAAACACGGTAGAGGATCCCTGCTTCAGCTAAAACAGCCGCTCCTGAGGGTGGAAGCATTCGGTTGTGTGCGTGCGTGAGAGGACTGCAAGGGAGTCCAAAGTTTCTGCGAGTGAGACTCAGGCCCCAGCAAAAGGTAGAACACGACTCCACGTGTGTTCATTTAGCTAGCACTGCGGCCCTACTTTTGCATGGAAGTCTAAGACCTAGCGTTCTAACTCGAAGAAACAACACTGTAGAGAAACCGTGCTTTGGCTACCGTCGACCTCTCTGTGGGTGAAGCAGTTTAGGGTGTACTGTGGCTGAGAGCCTGGGGACGGTTTCAATATCGTACTATCGGGGGAGAGACAGGCCGGTACAGAAGGCAGCTCTCCACCCACATCATGGTTATGGGGCTAGTACCGTTGCCCAGGGTGTGTGTGTAGGCTTAAACACAGCCACCTAACTCGAAGGAAAAACTCGGTTGAGAGCCTGTGCTTCAGGTAAAACAGCTGCTCCTGAGGGTGGCAGCATTTTGTTGTGTGCGTGCCTGAGAGCACTGCAAGGGAGTCCAAAGCTTTTTGCGAGTGAGACTCAGGCCCCAGTGAAAGGCAGAACACGACTCCCTATGTGTTTGACCAAGCTAGCACGGCAGCCCCACTTTTGCATGGAAGTCTAATAGCTAGCGTTCTAACTCGAAGAAACTACACAGTAGAGAAACAGTGCTTTAGCTACCGTCGACCTCTAGACGGAGGAAGCATTCCACGGAGTACCGTGGCTGAGAGCCTGGGAAACGGGTTCCATACGTGAAACCAAGGGAGAAATAGGTCCGGGCAGAAGGCACCTCTGGACTCAGCTCTTGCTACCTGAAGCTAACACTACTGCTCCATGTGTGCTTGGAATGCTATGTGCTCGACACTGACTGGGAAGAAACAAGCCTGTAAAGAATCCCAGCTGCAGCTCATTCGCCTACCAGGCTACTAACACCAAGAATCAATGCTGTAGCGTTACTGCGCTTTAGCTAACATTGCCGTTCCTGAAGCCGCAGGAGTTGTATAGTGCTCGTGTCTGAGAGACCGGGGAAAGGGTCCCATACGTGAAATGGAGTGAGAAACAGGCCAGTGCGGAGGGCAGCTCTGAAATCACCTCTTGTTTATGAGGCTCGTACCCTTGCCCCGGGTGTGCCTGCAGGCCATAAGCCAAACACCTAACTCAAAGGAACAACTCTGTAGGGAATTCCTGCTTCGGCTAAAAGAGCCATGCCTCAGGGTGGACGCATTGTGTGGTGTGCATGCGTGAGTGCACAGCAAGTGAGTCCAAAACCATTCTCCTTGTGAGACCCAGGCCCCGGAAGAAGCCAGAACACGACTCCCCACTTGCTCCATGAAACTAGTACTGCGGCCCCACTTTTGAATGGAAGTCTAAGAGCTAGCTTTCTAACTCGAAGAAACAACACTGTAGAGAAACCGTGCTTTAGCTACCGTCGACCTCTCTGTGGGCGAAGCAGTTTAGGGTGTACTGTGGCTGAGAGCCTGGGGACGGTTTCCATATCGTACTATCGGGGGAGAGACAGGCCGGTACAGAAGGCAGCACTCAACCCACATCATGGTTATGGGGCTAGTACCGTTGCCCAGGGTGTGT